>NC_134312.1:161553775-161882425 GCF_964195595.1 Calonectris borealis
GTTCAGGCAAACCTAAGTTTAAGGACTGCGTGTTTCTTGAAGTAGTATGGATTTTATTTTATATATCAACATTTTCCTTTAAGTACACAAATTCATAGAGAAAAGGTCTTGGCTAAATCAAATATGTGGAATGGATCGTGCTCTGGGTGCCTGTTTAGACACATCATGGAAGGAGATTTGGTTTCAGCAGTGGTGGTAAAGTACGTACCTAAAGAGACACTTCATTTAGGAGAAGTGGTTTGTGAGGTACCAACATTTTAAGTGCCCGTGCCAGCTGGCCGGCACGCCATCCCTGCTGAGCTGGACATACCTAAGGCGGCGCGTAGAACTGGGAACAGCCTTCTCTGTGCAACAGTGCAAGTCTTACTGCCGTTTCTTGGGCTGTGCTATTGGACTATGGGCTGGGGAACATACCCGTGAAACGCCTCTTCTCCACTTCCAGAATTCACCTTAAGGCAATATACTTAATTTCTCTCTTCAAACTGCTAAGTTTGAGTTTAAAATAATCCTTTTCAGGGGTTCAAACACATGGAAATCATTGTGACAGCTTTTAAAGCTGTCTGAAGGGTGGTGTTTGCTGCCATTTTTCTGATTCCTCTTTTAAGTGCCAGTTACCAAGTGGAACCCTTCTATTTGGCAAAGGCGTATCTGTACTATGTTGGAAGAGACTTTGAACTAAAATTAGTAGGAATAAAAGCAAGGACAGCCCAGTAGTGTCATTTACTTAATATAAATTGAGTCATTTTATATCTAAATATCTGTGACCAGGGCACTTTGCAATGCCATAAAGCAAAAATAAAGTGCAACACAAACTTAAAGAGTTCACTCTCCTAAAAATTACAACTATATGAGCCCACTCAGTATGTGACAGTGGGTAAAGAAGATGGTGAGGGAGAGGAAGGTATGGAGGATTAACGTTGGAAGCATAATAAAAGACATCATTAACATGAATCTTAAAACAATTTTGTGATTCCTAAAAGCAGGCTGCAGACCTCTGAAAGGTGGGCTCGGGCAGAGGCACAGTGAAAAGGCTGTGAAAAACCGAGAGGTTCCTGTCAGCGGGTCAGCCCTAAGGCAGGTAGGTGGGAAGGCATGAGCCCAGGAGCTGTGCAGCCCTCTGCTCTCCATCCGAGGCAGAACATGACAGTAACCTCCCTCAACCGGACCTTTGCTAAGCACCTGCTTAAATGCTCTGTTACACCGGTCCAGGGTGCCCAGCCATCTCTTTCCAGCTGTGGCTCACTGAAGTCAGAGCTGTTAAAGCCAAAGATGAAAAGGACTGCTGAGTCCCGGGCAAGCACAGGGTGACACCAGACCTGCTAGGAGAAGCTCAGAGATGCGGTCAGACCGGCAGCACGTTGCCTCATGAGGGATGCCAATGAATGCCAATGAAAAAAGGACACCATCAGGTGTCCAGGAACATGGTGCAATTCACAGGGAGATGAAAACATGAACTGACTTCCTTGTACAAAAAACTGCTCAGAAGTCCTTCTTGTAATTTAAATAAAAATGGCTTCTCATCATTTGTTCTTGCAGTGCTAAAGGAGAGGGAAAGAAGCAAACAGCAAGCAAGCAGAAAGGCAAGGGGAGAAGATTGGCTCTTATTAGAGGCAGAAAAAAAAGAGCAAGAATGAGAAGACCGCAAAGAAGCAAAACCCCCAGCGGTCTCAGCCAAAGCATTATCATTTCCACTGTGCGCTGGGCTAGGAGCCTCGTAGGATGAATCTTTGTAAAATCAAGCCTGGTTCATGTTTCACTGGAGTACCAGAGAACCAGGCACCTAAACCTGACCGTGCCACTCTGCTGCTCAGCTGCCGCTGCTCCTCCGGGCCTCCGCTCCTCCGCTCTGCTTCTCCTGCCCTTTTGGCCTGAAAAGTTTTGGGGCAGGCACCCCTGGACTCTGCGTTTGTGCAGGGTGTGGGGCCTGGCAGACACCCCCCTTTCAGTCCCACCTCCTCCTTTCCTCTGGGTGCTGCTGCAGTAATGTAAGACAAGATGGGCACGGGCATAGCAGCAGACCGGCAAAAATCCTGAGAAAGAACTACCGTGGCCCAACTTGTTTAAATGCCAGGAATCTTCAGGTACATTATATATTCAACTTATTGTTGATTTTATGGTCAGGAGACAATTTTGCCTTAGTGAAAATGAAGGAAAGTGCTGAAGTTCAGAGGCTATGCAAATGGAGATTAATACACACTTTAAAAAAGGTTATTTAATATTTTTACTGCTTTAAAACTGTAATGCTTTTTGATTTTGAACATTTTCAGGATTATTAGCTTTGCTCAGATTTAATACAAGAAATCTATACATATGAAATGGAAAGACAAGCATGCAAAAATTATAGCAGGAAGTGCATTGCAAAGTGAGGACTGTATATGGATGCTGAAAGAGTCCGTATATTTAAAGACAATAATTTTGGGGATAAAGATGACTGAGTCATCATCACAATCTGCATGTCTGTGTGTGTCAAAATATGAGTAATAAATGTAGTCATAAGGCAAATCTGTGTGACTGAGTTATGAAGAGGCTGAAGAAGACCTAATAGCTGGAATAATGATGGCTGGGAGGGTTGCTCGTTATGATAATATGTGGTTTGCTTAATGAGGAACAGGCACAACAGAAGAGTCAAGATATTGCACTGTATATTATAAACCAAGAGACTAAGGAAAGATGGCCCAAGATGGCACGCAGGCAGATTCAAATAGCTTATGGTATGTACTCAGTGCATCGTAGAGAGGCAAGTTAGAGCTAGCAAGGTGACAGGGTATCCTTCTTCCCGGAGTGTTAGCGTCTGTGGCTTCTGCAAAGCGTGGCCAGCACACTTCATCTTCTGTGCGGGCAAGGGAAATGGGCCTTGGCACACCACACTCGAGAAGCTGCTGGCGGTTGTCACAAGCTGCTGGTGGGACAAAGACGAGTTGTCTTGTTCATGGAAAAAGGGGTAAGTGACCCTGCGGTGCGGCTGTTGGTGTTCCCGCACCGAGAGAGGGTTAGAGGCAAACAATGAGTTTCCAATTCCAAAATGCAAAATGGTTTTGGAAAGGTGGTTTGCAGGTATTTCAGTGAGAGTTTTGCCGTTAACTTCAGGAGATCAAGCATTTCTTCTACAGATGTTTACGAACCAAAAATGCTCTAATATTGTGCAATGGCTTAGCATGGATATGCTAATATGTCAATTGTGAAATAAATTATCTGCTTCGAACTCCTCAGTTAACAGAAGCAACGAACCATGCTGTAAGTTCATTGGTAATTTTCCCTATGTAGAGAAATAATTTCCCTCTAGATTTCAATGAAGTCTTTATTTTGGACCCGTGATAAGAGTGTCATGATGATTTAGTGATTTTTCTCAGTTGGATATATTAATAACTGAAATATTAGTTATTTCTGAAAGAACTATAATTTAATCAACATGAAAAGCATAAGAATTCCTCAATATCAATCACCAGTAATAGGTTATCATTATCCATTAGTTATCACGCTACTGTCAAAAGTGAGTAGTGAAGAATATTAATGTTTGGGAACAACTCGTCTTGTCCACGATGAATATACCCAGTTTTCCACGCTGTGCAAGTCAAATATGACATTAGAGATCAGTTTGAGCACTGCTGGACCATTCGCAGGGTTGCTGAAGGATCGAATCATGGAGCAGATCATAATCTGCATTGAGTTCCCCTTAACATTTCTCAAAGAGGGACGAGGTTTGTCGTTGAGAGCTGTGGTAGGGAGCTGGCGCGGGCATCCTCCTCTCTCCATCCTCCAGCCAGAGTCTCGCACAGTTTTGAATGGATAATCGCACCCGGGAGCCGGGTTTTGTGCGTGCTTATGCCAAACTATGTGCCCTTCGGTTGTCGCGTTTAGTTGATCGGGGCTGTTAACGAAACTGAAGATTTGCTGAGGTATCTGTAGGGTCGGGTGCCTAATGAACAGAATTCTTAATGGGCCATAAATCCAATCAAGATTTTCATAGAGTGTAGGCAAGCAGGGCAGTTTGTGGAAAACAAGATCCTCCCTGAAAGCTACTGTTATGCAAATATCACCACACTCGGGGCATACATTAAAGCAGCCCTCGAATTGCAGCCTTTTGGCTTTACACAGGAAATAAAATGAGATCAAAACAGGAGGGAATAATACTGGTCGATTTGCAAGATAGCGATTAATAAAAGAACTCATTGTATGCTTTACACAGAAATTTTATGGTTACCTTGCTGTAAATCTTTTTAAAAGATCTTTTTTTAACTTTCTGTGCCAGAACTATGATTCATTCACACAAAAAGGTTATATGAGAGGCACAATTTTTTAGTTCATTCAGTGTCTCCTATTCAAAGGAGAGAGGCTTTTGTGAGATCCACCGTTGTTCACAGAGGGAATTAGTTTTATTAGCAGTGTGTCATTCACAATGTGCCTTACACATCTACCAGCTTCCTCATTTCATTTTTTTTTTCAATTTGTTAGCGCTGGAGTGGTTTGGGATTCTCGGTATGAATAAAACCCATTGTACGCTTCCTATACTCTCACCCCGGGGTGCTATTTCCTTCTGACCAAGGACATGGGACTCTTAAAAAAAGAAAGGGAGCACACAAAAAAAAAGCAACGCCCCTGCTTCCAGGATGTCAGCCTTACCAACCGATTTAACCACAAAAATCTTCCTGCCTCATCCTTTTCTGTATCTTTACGTGTTGTTCTTTGCACTGAACTAGCTCAGGAGCTTTTCCTAGACCTTCTGTTTTCTTTGCTAGAAGCCGTGTGCATGTTGCTAGAATTAATTCTCGTATTTGGGAGAACATCGAGGCTGTTCACTACAAAGCGAACCTTTATTATTTGCAAATCCTGGTAGGATCACATGAAGCGTGGGGTGTCTCCCTGGTCCCTGGCAAGCAGCCGCAAGCAGCCGCAGCCAGCCTGCCCCGCGTTAGCTCCCAGACAGCTGGAGTGGGAGGACAAGAGGCCCGTGTCTCCTCGCCAAGGATGCTGCCGTCATATCACTGGTGCCCAAAATAGGCTGTAAGCAGAATTTAGGTATCTCAGTTTAAGCAAACAAGCAAGCCAACCCTGCGGTGGCAGCTACCAATCCGTCAGGGTCGTGATTATATCAGTGCTTACATATAGGTGACAAGAGTTCTGTATTGCATCAAATATATATCCAGCTTGTGTAATAATTTGGTTTTTATTCTCATAAATTAAAAGTCCAGGGGAACTGCTAGTGACCATCTCTCTAACTGTCTGCATATGGCAGACTGTAAGTTTTCTTAAAATTAATTGGAGCAAGAGCATCTGTTCTAGAAAAAATTGAATTGATTTTAAAATTTCCGGTGTTGTAGAAACCAACAAGCTAAGCAGACTCGGAGAACCCACATACGTAATGATTTGTGCCCTGTTTCTCATCTGAAGTTTTCTATTTTCAACACCAGGACACTGCCTGCTGTTACGCTTTTCTTTGCAGACTAAAGGGCCTTCAAAGTCCTCTTCTGTAAGTCAGTAGTTATAGACTGTGACCATTCTGCTGAAGTAGAACTGATGGAGCTCCTGGATCATTTCATTATTTAGCATTTTTTTCCTACCACATTCCTTGTTTTTCGGCTTTTTTCTGAACTCTCCTCATGTCCTCAATGTCCTTCCTAACCAGGGTGCAGGTAATGGATAGTCCACTTTGGCGACAGTGATGCATGATGCGGGGATGATGGACGCACCCTCCTCCTCCTCCTTCTCCTGCTCCTCCTCGTAGAGCCTGTCCTGGTTCTACAGCGCCCGATCACAGCTCGTTCAGACCCGCTGGTGCAGCGGGGGCTATTGAACAGCAGCGGGCATATTTTATGATGCTTAAGTCTTTTTCAGGGTCTTGGCATACCTGCAAGATCGAGTTCTGTAGATGCAACCTATGTTCTGCAGTTGCAGGTTAACAATTTCATATTTGACTCTGTTAAAATGCCCATGGGATTTTTATGTCCATGCTAGTACATGATTTTTTGACCACCTTGAAGTCTCTCAGACATTTATTTTTTTTCTTTTTTTCTCTCCCCAAATCACTGATTAAAATGGTCAGTAGAAAAAGAGACAGGAATTGATCTTTGTAGGACCTCCTTAGAAACCAATCCACTCCTGAATAATTCCTCATTTACACATGCCTGTAGGGAACTGTCAAACAGCTTTTAATCCATACTGCTAAGAGAATAGCATTAATTTTGACACTATTCATGCCCCAGTGGAAAGGAGCACATTCCAGGACTGCTGTATTCGACCAGAACAAAGTTGAATCTGCCGCTGTATTTGAGTTTTCATGGGATTCAAATAGCAGACAGCTGGCTGGCCATCTCAGCCTGTTCCAGCTTAATATTTCCATGGTTTTTTGAAAAGCAAAGGCAGACCTCTCCGGTGATGTGTTGCCAGCATTTTAAGTCAGAGGTCCCATAAAATGTTCCCAGCTTGGTGTGATAAATCTAAATTAACCTTTGTAAAAAAAAAAGAAAAGGGGCTGTGGAATCTTTTAATATATTTTAACTCATTATGCGCTTTCCTGTAATACAAGACAGAATAGCATGGCAAAAAAGCCTGTCTTAGATATAATGCAAACAGCTATAATCTACTCCTGGTAAATATGCTGAGGATACCAGTTTGTGCACTGGTAGATGGGGGTTTGGGGAAAAGAGCTGCCAAATGTTTTCTGCAGAGAGGTTTTGCTTTCAGTCTGCCGGACCCTTTATACACCCCGAGCCACGCCAGCAACAAACTCTCCGCTCTCCGGAAGCGACCGGGATGCACTCCAGAAACCATCCTTTCCTGGGTGGCAGAGAACTATATACAGGGAATTATATCCTATATACTTCCCAAAGCCTCCCTCGGGTTTGAGGTAAGGCGTGAACAGCTCAGGGTGCCACCTCCCTCTATGAAAACGGGCGGTGGGAGAGGGGCAGGCGGAGGGGCAAGGGGAGAAGTTTCTAGGCAGGGGCAGCGGGGGATGCCCTGGGTACCACCCAGCTCTCCCAGCACAGGTCCTTCCTCAGCTCTGGGAGAAAGTGGCTACGTGATGAGGTTTTTTTTAGTGTTGTCAGATGACATCCTGCCATGCGTCACTGGGTTAGCCACAACCACAGTCAGGGACGAGAGGAAAGATGCTTGGCATGAAAAAAACCTGGTTCTCACAGACTTTTCAACCCATATTGTGACTGAGGCTGTATCTGCTAGAACGAGCAAGTGGTTTTTTTTTTTGGTGGGAGATAACACTAATAGGTGGAAGCAGGAGGTAGGTCTGCAAACCCAGCCTGAGGGTCCTGCCCTTAACAGTGACTCCGAACTGAGTGGAAGAAGGTGGCTCTCTTGGGCTGAGATAGTCCAGCTGTCATTTATGAGAATTATTCCTACCTTGAAATGTAATAATCCATGAGTCGTTTATATATAAAAAAATCAGATTTTCCCTGAGAATGGAGGATACGGAGATGCTGTAAACTTCTTGAAAACAAGTCAACAAGACACAGGCAAACCACATGGCGTGCAAAATTCAGTATCTAGGCCTAGATGGGTGAAAGCTGAGCAGGCCTCTCCTTTCTCACACAGGTCACCACTTGGGTTCATCTACCTTAACTTTATAATTGTAAGACTGACAGCTACTAACACTGGAATAATTATGTAAGAGGAAAACTAATCCCCTCCAAATTTGAGGGAAGCAATGAAGGAAGTTTCCTATCAAATGTCCACTTTTCAGGAAAGAGAGCAAAATCAAATACAGGAAATAGAGTAGCTGAACCTGCCTCATTTTTCTTGGTCTTTCTAAAAAATAAAAATATCCTTGCTCTTTCCTGTAAGAACACAGACTGGTTCATTTGTGGAAGAAATTACTATGCAATTGCAGCTACCAAAAAAAAAAAGAAATTAAGAATTGCCTATTGCTCGCCTATAACGGGCAAAATTGCTCTTTGCAGCAAGTAAAAACAAATTTGGCACATCATTCACTCATACAATGTTTTTCTGCCACTCGCCTATCCCACGCACTAGATACATGTGTGTCAGTTGTGCTTGCGTCATCTTTAAAAGCCTTAATGACTGACTCATTTTTGCACGGCATGCGGCGAATGTAGGCTGGACTTCTGCGGGCTTTCGGAGCCAGGGAACAGGAGGAGGCTGCGGTGAAAGAATGGCTGCAGGGAAGCAGACACCAGGAGGGCGACAGGATGGGCAAGATTCACCGCATCCAGCTCTGCTTCTTGTTTCCCCATCTCATCTTGGCCGCTCTGCGTAACTAGCTTGCAGCCAAGCATTTGTTTCGCAAAGAGATGAGCTGACGGAAAACCACACTGCCTCCAGCTGAATGCCATGACTTCTCCATGGGAAGGTACCACCTCCCCCTCATGCTTCTGCCAGCAAAAGGGATGGAAATGCACATCTTCAGGGACTTCAGGAGAGCTCTGCAGTTGCCTGGTCCCGGCTGGCTGTGCCAAAGCCGAGGCAGAGGAGGGAGCACGCGCAGAGGAGGTAACCACAGCTGGCACAGCCACATCTGCAGGACAACATTGGTCCGTGTCACCATTTTCTAATATCTTCTTACATGGAAAGTGGCTTGATTGTTTTGGGGAGTGTAGTGTCAGCCATTACGCAGTTTCCCAAGGGGAGCGGTGTCCTCTTTCCTGTCACAGGCTTGCTTAGTATCATCATCACTTTAACAGCTGATCGTGGTAAAGACAATTACTCTTTTTACTCAGAAGTCCTCGTCAAATTGGACAAGTTGTGCCACAGTCTATACCTCCCAAAGCCAACCTCTGATCCCTACAAAATGGGGTACTTGGAGGGACAGGCAGCCACAGCAGCAATGCCTAGCTGTGGGTGTAAAGTCAGACAGATCAAACCTCTTCATTTACACAGGTTTGGAATAGCAACAGAGCCTTGTTGGCTTGCCCCGGATGGCCTTTAATGAAACCAGCATGAGGTACCAACTTTCTGACTCTTCCATGCATCTGTTTTGCACCTGCTGTGGCACTGCTGCGTGGTTACCTTGCTCTGGTGGCCAGAGGGCAACGAGCTCCCGAGCATCCTCCCGCTGTGGGACGGGCATCCTCCATGGGACTGGCATCCTCCATGCTGCCTACAGCCGGCGCCGTCTGGACAGAGGCTGAGCACGGCTTCTCCTCACCTTTTTGCTAGCACACCTCAGCCCATGTCGCAAGAAGCTCGTTTTCAGGAAGAGGAGACAGACATCCCTGCTCAGATTCTGGCTTCTCTCCTGCAGCAGCAACGGTATCAAATTAATATCAGCAAAGATGCCAGTTAATTAGTGGTGGTAGGCTGGAGGACACTGACACCTTTCCCTTGTACGTCCTCTCAAGAACAGATTAATCCCAGGCGGGTGAACCGACGGCGCGGCAGATGGCCGCAGCTTTCCCTGCCGCTCACCTTGGCTGGGGCTGAGCCGGCCACTCGGCGCTGCCCACCCTGGTGTCCTGCACCACCTTCCCAGTCCGTCATTCAGCCACACAGAATTTGGAGCGAGACGTTCATTTATCAGCTTATTTTTGGAGATGTAGAAAGCAACTATAAACATTCCTGCCGCAGCTATATTTTGCCAAAACCCAATCTGCCACGGAGTGAATTCTTTCAAGTGAAATTTCTAAACAGTTGAATAGATCGATTTAAAGTCATTATATACTGGTGCTGCTGCAATAACCTGTACACCGTTCTGCTTTATGATACTCAAATATTTTTTCAAATAAAGTTAATCTAGCACCTCGTTCATCTGTATCGATTACATGATTAAGGCACTAAATGCAGTCTAGAAACACCTGGGGTCAGCTCCAAGCTTCGCCATGGACTTTGCCATGCCAATCTCTTTGCACATTCACCTTACCTCTAGCCTTAGATGTCTTCTACTCAAAGTTAGTCATGTTGGCTCCTCCTAAGCTGCTGGCAAGGGCGATGCCCTCACCTCGCCCAGATGAGCAGACACCTACAAGAGGATGAATTGCCCTGTGATGGCCCTGTGAGAGGTCTCTCTAACCGGTGTTTTTTTTTTCTCCCAGGATTTGTTCCCTTTACCTTTTTAGACTACACATTCTTGATGGTGACATATGGGACAGGGACAGAGGCTCGTACAGCAGAGCTCTGTCCCTCTTGAGCCACTCTGTGCATCTTTGGGGCAGAAGCATCAGTTTCAAAATGTGCCACACAACTGTTGGTAAAATATTAGGTCTGAAATGATCTTGGCTATAGCTTCTTTCCATAAGATTTTTTACTATCTATTACAAGCAGCCAGTTACAGAGGAAAACATCTGTCCTTCACCAAACATAGCACTGTCAACAGCCAGGCTACTCTGGTCCTGGTGCAGGTACCACCACCCATGGGTCAGCGGGCTGAGTGGGAGCTGAGCAAAGCCTGGCACTAACTGCACCGTCCTACCACATCGTGCCCAAACACGGCTGTTTGAAGAACGGTGATCTCATCATTCAACTGCTTTGAAACTTCTAGAGCCTAATAAGCTTTAACTGCTGCAACTCTACTTCTCTGAGCAAGAAATCATGAAACTTCTTTTATTTGTTTCTCCAAGAGCAAGGATTTATTATAATGCAGAACTTTTATATTTTCGTCATAGCTCTCCGCCCATCTTTCCCACAGAAGAGGGTTGCATTTCTGTGGGTTTTGTTTCTACATTTTACTTGAAAAGATGCTTGACTGTTGGGGCACAGGTGGGTGCTGTGGGGGCACAACACTTTCCAGCTGAGGCTGGCATGCGGATCTCACCAGGGTGGTGGCTTTCAGGGCTTTAAAAATCTAAAAGGAGGAGAAATCCAGCTAATCGCTTGCTAGAAGCACAGGCTTAAGATCAGGCACCAGTTATAACTTGCTTGTTAATTCACGTTCTCAGAGGAAAGCCCTTTTATCTGGATAAGCTATACTTAACTGCTCCACTTCATAGAACTGGGAGTCGAGAAGCTCTCCCCGCTGGCGAGGCACCGACATAGGCTCACCTGCTTTCATGTGCTGCAGACCATCTTTCATTTATTCTCACTTGGCTGGTCTGAGCTACCTGATCCAGGTGAGGGCCAAGAGTAATGCAAGCATCCGACAGCATGCTTCCCATATGGTGAGGCTATACCTCTTTCTGCAGGCTTGCTTCTTTGAAGGTGCAAAGAGTTCAGAACAGTGAAGTTGAAATGAAATAGGCACTGTTGAAACTTTGCTTTCCTTTGCCTTTGCTTTCCCATGTGCCTAGATAACCTCTTGAAATAGTGGTCCAGCCTTCAAAGACAAAAGTTGGTGGTGCTGATTAGCTCCCCTAACAGGCAGAGCAGCAGGAAACCAGCCCCTATGGTCTTACCACAGTCATCCGGGCACCGTACCCCGCTTGGGTGGAGCATCCCCAGGCTCTCGTGGCCATCAGCCGGGGAGGCGGTGAGCTCGACATGTCTCGGTCCTGCTCAAGCCACGGTTTGAGAAACTGAGCGAGCACCAGAAGAAACTGAACACAAGCCAATGTGTAAGAAGTCATTCGCTTGCTGCAGTGATTAACCAACCGTAAAGGGTGTTTCTGTGGTGATAACATCACACAACATTTGGAGCTGGAGCTTGAAACAGGTTTAAAATGATGAGGAAGAAACTGTAATTGTCCAAACCGAGCTGTTCTGCCCCAGTGCGGGAGGTGGGAGAGCTTTGCTGCTTTTGCTCTTCACTCACTTTTGAGTGTGATGAAAGCAGGAATTGCATACTGGGCATAAACAGCAAATATTTAAAAAAATGCCTGTCTGAGTCTGCATCCAACCACTTCTCTCTGTCCCAAGGCCTCCTAATTACAATTTTTTTTTTCTATGGCTGGAAAGCTGATACAGATGAACTGCTGCTGAGTGGATAATGGCAGATGTATTTGCCTCTGAGCTATTGGCAGCCAAATTATCACTTGACCCAAAGTACCTGAAAAGATCATGCCAAGTTTTCTCCTTACTTGCATATGGATGCAACTTCTTGGGAGCAGAAAAATTTAATCAATGAAGGCAGCAGCAGCACAAAATGTGCCATGTGAGATCAGATCCAATTGCTGTGAGGAAGGGAGAGGCTGTGGGAATCACTGCTTTTACAATATTATGACTACAGCAAATGCAAAATTTCATTTTGGATGCACCCCAAACAAAAAAACATCTGAATTCTGGACAAATATAAAGGACTTCTCAAATCAAATTAAATATTGTATTCAATCCCCAAATGTTTTTTTAAATGCATTTTTTTCATCAGAGCAATGGACTGGGCTTGCAACACTAGTTGCACCCCACTAACATGGGGTGATGGAGTGTCGTATTCAGCAGTGTGGTGGAAATGGTAGGAGGATGCAGATAGACTAAGGTTCTGACCTGGGGTTAAAAATAAATAAAAGAAGGAAATTTAAGTCACATCACATCTCAGAAACATGTCCTGACAGCCGGGAGTGCCTCCCCATCCTGTGTGGTTTTCTGACTGGCGGTTACACAAATTTTCTCAAGTTTTCTCTCAAGCAGCGAGTATTTCCCAGAATTCACAGATAATTCAGTCTGGCTGAAACGGAATTTTTCATTGCCAAAATCTTGTTCTAGGCAAAGACATAATTCAGAAGTGATGCTGGGTATGAAGCAGAAGTCTGCCTGACTGTGCCATACAGAGGTAATAGAGCCCATAAAATGACCCCCGGGGGATGCGATTTGTGCCTTCCCCCAGCCTTTGGATGCGATTAGCCATTGTCAGTCCTATAGTGTATTAATCTCAGAACTGCAGAACCTCTTTGTAACAAAGACAAACGTATATTGTATTTCTCCAGCTGAAAAGAGATGAAGTTGGCAATTTATAATGTTGAATTGCAGCTTCAGCCGAGTTTGGTGGTTTGCAGAGCTTAATCCTCTTTATTTAAAGTTTTATTCAGTGTGGCTGCTTCATTCTGAGCAAATTTTTCAAATGACCCTCAGAAGACAGGGAATCATTTTCAGCCTTTGACAGATTTGATCTCTTATAATTTTTGAACTAGGGCTTTGGAGATGTAATTATTTTAATGCTTTTTTAATTTGAAAATTAAACTTGTATTTATTTTATCAATAAAAGGACTAATGAGTTCCTCAGAGGGAAAGCTGTGCAAAGAAATAACAGAAACGTACAGTAAGAACACAGCCTTAGAGCTTGCTTGGGAGGAGCTGTCTTTGAGCCAACTCTCAGATCAAGATTGTTGCCGTGCTCATTTTTGGAAGCCTCCTCCATTGATTTTTGATTTGTGTATTCATTAGACTGAAAGCCCACAAAGTGCAGTTGTTAATTACCATCAATGGTCTGGTTTTGAATTCTTTTCTTTTTCAGACTAAGTTGATAATTCAGCTAAGTATCTGAATGGCTGAGGCTGGTTAATACCAGCCCGCTGCATTGCCTTCCACTTCTTCTCTTGAAGGCCTTTGTGAAGTGAAGCAAGGGCACATGCACAGATTATCCTCAGCGTTTCTTGGTGATGAGATGCCAGCTTCCCCGTTGATGTCTATCGTATTTTTGCTGGTGGGACATTTGGGCACAACAGAGTTGTTTTAACAGAAACTAATAATCTTATATGTTACACCAAAGCAGATTGAAAGTAGTTGATTTGGGCAGCAGTTTAAAATGGTCTCTCCTGCCTGTGATTTAGGCAAGATTTCTACCGTCTGGTATTCAAGGACAGGGATGCAGCAGATAGGGCTCTATTATGAGAGTTCCTGTTCTTCAAAAGATGTAGTGTGACAAGAGGCCTCGCCCTATAAAAGGAAGGTGAAAGCTGATAGAAAGTTATTTTAATGTCATGGCTTGCAGATTTTTAATCACTGTTGAACGGCAGTAATACCTTGTGCTGAGAGTTATCTTTTTTCCTTTTTTTTTTAAAGATAGGGAGCCCTAAATGTGTAACAAAGCCTTTCGTGACAGAAGAAGTGACACGAAGATATCGTGGTCTTCTCCGTCAGCCCCCAAGACAAGACTTCCCGAAGAAGGACTGGGAGCGAACGAGATTGAACCCAGTGCTGCACTCAGACAGCGACAGCTGTGGCTGCTCTCTAGGCACATCTCAAAGACAACTGACCCTCCGTTTGCATCAAAGTAAAGACCTCAGAGACTGCAGACTCTCTCCGGGCTCCACAGCTCCAGCACATCCAAAAGGGGGGGCTCTGACTGCTGGAGACACCCCATCGCCACGGCTCACGATGGCTGCAGCCACCTTTCTGGGCGCTCTGCAAGGTGGCACGACACCTTCATTCCCTGATCACGCTCCAACTCAAGACCTGACGTTTTGGCTGGAAGTCACTAATCTTCCTCCCCCCCGCCTCAAATGCTCCAGGTGCAAATTCCAGACTGTGCCAGGCTGTCCTCTTCCCCCCTGCCGTGGTGGCTGCTTTGTGGGGGCGGAAGAAATGATTTCTGAATACGCAGAGCACTGAAGGATGCTCCTGCTTGAGACATATGATAAGCCTGTTGTTAGTGTGCTCTGCCGTGTAATTACCCATATCTGGTATTTTTTAAATGACTAGTTGAAAGTTTCGCAAAATTAAAATAAAATTGGCTTGCTAATGATAATCAGAAAGATGCGAGAACTGTGCCCTTGATAAAATTTTCCATTTTTAAACATATCTGGTACAGTATATTTATGCTTAGTTGCAAGGAGTGCTTAGGGAAGGGTGCTATGAAACTGCCAGGCATCAGCAACCAGCTAAACCAGCATTTTGATATTTTGTGCTTATGTAGCCCACGACATCCAGAGGTCATGAAACACCTCAAACTTCAAACTGCTCTTGTTCCATGGATTAGAAGAGAAAGGGAACGGCTCTAGGTTCTCCAGTAATGTGCTAAAAATTAGTGAAAGCATTTCTTTTGCATTATTTTACCATGCTTTAAATCTGCATGGTGTTTTTTTTCCCCAACAATATGATAATTTAGGTAGATTTCTGTACTGGCAGCCACAACACAAAAGGTATGGAGGAATTCACGATACTTCTTTTGTATAAGAGGTACCGTGCCTGAACATGTCAATGGTTATTTTTAATGTCTCAGCTCTGACACAGCACTCGTCGAAAGATGACTCCTGCAGCGCCCTCAGCACCCACGCTCCCCCGCCGGCTGCGGGTGCCGATGGAGGTGGTATGGGTGCTGATGGAGGTGTGGGTGCTGTGGCAGCCGGTCTCAGGTGCGCCCATGGGTCCTTGCAGCTCCCCAGCTGCTCCAACCCCAGCGCCGCGGCCCCAGGCACCGGCTGGAGAGGGGAGAGAAAGGGAGGTTGGGGCAGTCTGTCAGAGCGGGTTACGCTGGGGTCAGTCACGGCAGGTTACGAGAGCGTGCCTTTGGACTTACAGTATTGTCCGAGTTTGTTTATGTATAATTACAAGACTTTCAGACTTGTGTTGGTGGGCACATTATAATCAGATTTTTTTTTTTTTCTTCTGAATAGAAATGAAATCTCATAAAGCTTTTATTTTGCTAGCCTGGTTATTCTTCCAGCATGGGTCATAACCAAATCACTGCATCGCCGTCGACATGCCTGAAATATTTCACTTGTTTCAGTTACATTTCTCTTGAGCCCTGACTGGCTGTGTATGCCAGATAACCAAAGATGCGTGTGGAGCTTTGCTTTAAGAGCAGAGTTAAGTCATATTGTGTAGGCTGCGGTGTTCTAGCTTCTGCATACTATTGCTCATGCCTTACAGTCCTTGGAGTCACCTTGCTGCCTTACTCTACAGATTTTTTTAAGTGCTGCAGTGCTGTTTTTGTTACTAAGTGGAGAACAAGACTGAAGACTGCTTTAAGGAAGAGGTTGTTTCAGGTCTGGAGTGGCAGCATCGAGACCCTATTTAGATTTTTCTCTGGTCTCTTGTCTTCAACTGTAGTTATGCAGAGAGGAGCTGTTTACTTATTTTGCATGCTCCCAAATGTCATTTAAGCATTATTAACATGCGGGTTACTACCTCTCAAATTTCTAATTAAGGTCTTCCCTTCAGTCTATTAGCAGTGCTTTTGTGGACATATTCTTTAATTAGTTCTGACTTTCTGACTCCAGTGCAAAGTAGTTTTTAACTACTGTCTGCAATGCCCATGAGTGGTGAGTCAACCTATTAAAAATTAAAAATCAGTTTTAGTTTCACCATATAGAAGTTCACCAAATGAACCGAGCTCTCTTTCATCTTATTTTCATTATCACAGCGACTGCGAGTCCGGGTGGTGATGACAGCTTTACAAGCGGAGAGCAGAGACAGCCACCTCGCTGGGTCCCTCGCTCTGGCCCTACCAGAGCCTTGTCTCAAGCCAGGGAGGGGATGTGTAATGGGAGGAGACGCAAGATGGGCACCACACACTTGGTAGGATGGAGATGCTGAAGGTCCCGGGTTTTGATGTCTGTCCTGATGTGTGTGCCAACCTGGGCGCACCCACCAGCAGCTCTGAGGGAAGGAGACCCCACAGATGCTCCCCCTCCCAGTTATGGAGAAGCCCTGCAGAAGCATCCTGTTTGTTCACAGCCCTGGGAAAAACACATCTTAGAGACTTTAGGCAGCAAAAACCTCAAGATAATGGCTCACCCTAAGCTCAGGCCATGTTTATCTGGGCCCTTATTTACCTTCTGAGAGCACACCCATGCCCTCAGTGCTTGGACATCCAGCCTGGATCCAGTGCATGCTATGGTTCCTATCCTGGGTGCAACAGGAGTGTGGGGTCACACTATATCAAATTCCAGCTAATGACTACCAGCCACCAAAAGCCATTCCTGTTCCTCCCTCCACTTCCTGGGATGCTCTTGCACCCCTTCAGGGAGTTAAACTGGCAGAAAACTCCCCTTGTGCTGGTTGGGGACTGGACCAGGGACACGGCTGAGCCTGGGCCAGGACAAGAAGAGGAAGCTGGGGCCAGGGAGGACCACCATCGTCCCTTGCAGTGGCTGCTAGTATTTCATCGGCTGTAATGTTGAGCAATGTGTGAACACCCGCGTGTTCAGAGGGGCTGGAGAGGGAAGGACACCCATGTGGAACGAGGAAGAGGATGGCTGCCCTAGCACGTATGTGGAGGTTCACATCTAGATTTGCAGCCCTCAAATAAGGAAAATTTTGAGGCTGGGCCCTTTGTTCGTGCTGCCACGACTGGCTGCAGACCGGTTCAGGAATCTGCTCAAAGCCACTTGCAAGATCAAGGCCTTTCTTTGTAACCTGTTTGGACCAAAGACAGTCTCCTTTTATAAAATGCTTCACATCCCTGTAGCCGTTGCAGACAGAGAAAATTATTCCAGCCCACTGAAACGTTCATATGAAAACTTTGTTGGGTCAGTCTTGGTGTTCACCTTTGTGTTCAGGCTTGATTTTCTAAGTGTGTGCATAATTATTAATGTATTCATTAAGACTATTTCCGACAGTGCCAAACAACTCTAAACACATATCAGAACAGAGGGTCAATCAAACCAATATGCATAAAAGGTGCAAAAACATCCATGAAGAATAGGTCAAGAGGAGTCTAATTACAGGCTGTATTTTGAAAGAGATTAATTTCTTATTTTGGGGATATATTTTTAACTTAAAAAAAAACACAGCCCTTGTTGATTCTGTGTTAAGGATAAGTTAAGGTTTCATAATTTAAAATATAAGGATTGTGTTGTGCATATCAGTTAAAATACACTAGCTCTTTGAAAATGGTAAGTTACTCACAAATATTGACATTATTTGTGAAAAATTTTGTACTTGACTAGATAGTCTGCTGCAAGTAGAACAAAAAAGTATGGTCTGAATTGTTTCCTGACCATGGCAATATTCCCCAAGTATTTTTGCTTTCAACAAGTAGCATCTGAGTGGTAAAAATTATGCAGTACCAAATTTTGAATTGCTGGGAAAGAAGGTTTAATTCCAGGGCCTTTACTGTAATTTTGGCTGAATGTTTTTTCTGGGATCAGGGCCACTGAGGAAAGAGGACTTCCAAAGCTCAATTAATGGATTAGAAGAGGGTATAAAGAGGAAGAGTTTAAATGCATTTGACATTGGAGAATGTTTTGGGTGAAAGAGTCTGAAGCTGGGGCTGACTGGGTGTAAGGGAAAAATACACACTGCACGGATAATTGAACAACAGGACAAGTTGCCCCGACAGGTTGTGCAGTCTCCATCCATGCAGGCTTCCAACACCCAACAGGACAAAGCAACCTGATCTGAAGACAGTGTTGACCTTGCTCTGAGCAAGAGGTTGGACTAGAGACCTCCCGAGGTCCCTTTCTGCCTGAGTGACTTGGTCCTTCAGAGTGAATGGGTCTACCACAGCCTAAAGTGCAAGTGGCCTCACAGCAAAACCCCCAATCCCAAATGCCTGACAATGTCAGTCTGGAGTTCACCAAGTCCAGCTGCCTCAGAACAACCCAGAGCTCGTGACCAGAGCAGAGGAGCTTCATCCTTCACCGAGCCAGTATCAGTGCAGGGCAAGAGGAGCACAAGCTGCCTGTCTGCAGTGCCTATGAGCTCCATCACTCCCATCCCCCAAAATAAAATGGGCCGCACCCTAGAGGTGACCCCGTAACCAAAGGGGCTGCTTATGGGGGAGACCATTTCCTTCCCTCAGTGGTGGTGAAGAGCCTCCAGGAGAGGTACAGAAGTGGAGGAGAGGGCTGACAGTGCTGGTGTCTGCACCTCCCTGGGAGCCACCTCCCTTGGATGGAGGACCCAGCCCTGAGCTCGGGGCCTCTCGTCCTGGTTCTGACTCTGCCCCTTTTGCCTTGGTTTGCTTTCATGGTCCAGCATCTGCACTGCTGGGGTCCCCCCTAAGATTTATTGATGCGGAGGAGCCCACACAGCAGACACCAGATGGGGATCACCCTTGATGGCCACGTCCTCAAGGCTTTCTGTCTTCCTTGCCGCAAAGGGACAATGTCTTCACATGTCGGCGTGTGAACGCAATGACACACCCATGGTCCAGAGGTGCCTGAAATCACTAGTTACTGGGAGGTCATTCAGGGACCACTGCCCACTCCCATCTTCTCAGCATCCCGAGGTGGCTGCCAGGGATGGGGCTTGATGAGGCTCTGGTCAGACCCCATGCAGTTCTTCTGCTCTTTGATGCTAGCGAAAAACCACCAGGCATGCTGGGTGTTTGGACCTGGAGGCGCCGTGCTGCCCAGTCCGTGAGAGGGATGACCACCGACATCCCAACGGACACCAGCATCGCTGCAGCCAGGGCTCGGCTCAGCACACATTAAACAAGCCCCTGCGAGGAAGAGGAAAAACCCACCCACCACCTCCCCTGCCGCCCGCCAGCCGCTCGGCTCAGCGCTGCTGCTGCTGGTTACTCAAGCACGGGTCGTGGGGAGGGTTTTATTGTGTCTCAAAAGAGAAAGCCTAATTTCCTCACGTCTCCAGCAGAACATCCCACCCGTTTTGCAAATCCTTTGACGCTATTAGTCGTTTATGACTATCAGCAACGTTTTTCCAGGCCTCCCTTCACAGCTGGTAACTAGGAGAAAAAAAATTATGCCATAACGGAAACATTTTGTATTTCTAAATCACAAACATCAGCATTGTGTTATGCTAACAGCTATCATCTTTATTTTTAGGATATTTAATCAATTTGGATGCTTGCAGATATATTTTAGTCAGACCAGCTTGCTGTAACTTACCTCCCAGTTCTGGTTGCCATGGCGTAACAATGATTTCTCTTTTAGCTAAAAATAAACCTTCAGCAACAAATGTATTAGCCACAAAAAAGAACAAAAAACCTCAAAAACCAAAACACCATGAAATCAAAGCACCTCCCTATACACCAATTCATGGTACCCCACACTGCTGCTGCTTCGGCATCAGTTGTAAAGGCCCTGGATGGACTCTCCCTGCCTCCCCTTTCCTATTTACACGCTTTTATATTCTGGCTAATGAAAGGCAGCCAAATGCCTAAAACATTGCAAACATTTTTTAAATGGCATTAAAATCAAGTGCCGTAAGAGAGACCTCCTGTCCTCAGTCAGGCAGAACTGCCTGTCCTCAAAGCCTCTGTAGCTCCCAGCCTCTGCCTGGAGATATCTTTTATTTTTTTGGTATGAACCCAAGCATGGGAGAAAAACCTCCCTCCCCAAAGCGGCTGAGAGAGCCGGGGCACCAGGCGCCCCTTCCCCGAGGCAGATGCCAGCCCCAGCCCCAGGTGTGCCCAGCGACGTGCCACCTTCGCAGGGTGGCAGGGGATGGGGGAAGTCCCACATCCCCCCCAGTCTAATTTAGAGGTGCAGCAGGCTACAACAATGCTCAGCTCATGAAAAATAATGTTGGTAGGTTCATGGAGGTGTTTTCTTTCACTTTTGATTACAAAAATCTCTTCCCTTTCCTTACAGTCTTACTGTGGGCACCCTGCAACAGGAAGAGGACAAGTCTGGCCAGGTTTGTCCTGCCCTGCCCTGGTGCCTCTCAGCCCAAACGAGTTGGTAGCCTCCCCGCAGAGCCCTGGAAAGAAATGCTTCAGCCATGCAAATCCTAGCACTCCTGCGCAAGGGCGCCGAGGAGACCACGCAGCTTGTTCTGCTCCTCGCTACCAAAACAGCTGTCAGTCAGCCCCAGTGAACACAGGACAAAGCAGTAACGCCGACATTTCTGAAGTTCAATTAGAGGAACGAGACCGAAGCAAAGAAACTACTTCTCTCCATGTGTTTGAGGAAGATGACCGGGCTCTTACCCAAACTGTCCGTGTTTGCTGAGCCTCTACATTTGCTGTTTCTCACGCCCCTGTTTTCGACAGCCGATGGGGCTGATCCTTGCGGATATCATTGCCTGGTTTTGTAAACAGAGTCTCTAAATAAAGGAGGGAGAGGAGGGACTCCTGCCCCCAAGGGCGACTGGGACTACCTGGCTCCTGTCCACGCAGCAAAGCTCCCTGGCCTTGCATCTCTGCTAGACTGCTCTCATCAGCACCCTGCTGATAACTATATACATATATATACATTAAAAATATACCTATAATGTTGCTGTCCTCTTTTGTAGCTGTTTTAATAACAGAAAGGTTAGTGGCTTTGTGAATGCTCCCTTGTGAACCTGCTTCCTCAGCTCCCATGGTGACAGCCAGCAGGTGACAGCCCGGGGTTAAAGCCCGGCAGGTGTGGGGCAAGGAAAGCTCTCTCCTCCGAGGCATGTGTGTCAAGGTTGGGAAACTCAGCGGGTGTTTCCCAGCCCGCAGCAGAGGCATATGCTTGCAACGTGCTTGCGATGGGTGCCCGGTCCCCCTCTGAGAAAAACAGATGGAGCACGGGAAGTTTCTGTGATTGACAGATGTTTTAATCCGAGAGGTGCCCTGGGGCTCACCACTGGTGTGAGATGCTAGCGCAGCGGCTAACCGACCCGGCAGGCTCACCAGCCGAACTCCTTCTTTTACCTGTTGCTAATGCCAGCATTTTAACAAAAAAACCACCCCTAGCTGTGAGAAGAGTGAAGCATTGCCAGAATAGAGCTGGCCTGAGATCCCATGCCAAATTTGTACCTTGTGACCCTCACTCTCCTACCGTTCTTCCCAAAACATGACCCTCAGGCTTGGAGCTTGTATTCAGGTAAGAACTAAGGCATTTGGGCAACCATCTCATTTCTGCAGCCTTTGGGCATCTGTTGCCGTCACTGCCACCCACTCTCATTTGAGAGAACAAGGCTGTGCTTTGTAGATGGATGAATGGATCAATGTCTTGGGCACTGTCACTCACCACACCACGGCTGGGGCAGCATCACCAGTTGTGACCTGGGAACCTGCAGGTCTGGAAAGGCTCTCCAAAGACACATTCGCTGTTCCTCCCTCCCCTGGCCCTCGGGCTTTGATGAACAGACAAGGCTCATACCATCTCCTGTCCTCTGACTACTGACAGCAACCACCACAAAGAAATCAACCTCGTTACTGCTACTGATGGCCTTTTTGAACATTGCTTTTCCATAGTTACACTGTCCAGCCTCCTCCTTCTCATGTCTTACCATCACAGGTTCAAAGGAACAGAAGAGCACAGCAGATGCTTCCCACATGAGTTGTGCTGCTGGGCTCACGGTGGAGGGACCCCCGAGCTGAGCGAGGATGTCGGAGAAGACGGAGTGATGGCAGGTGCCTGGGTAGCCTTACTGCGTTTCTTGGGTCAGACCCATGCCAATGCCACCACTCCGTGGAGGGATGGGCCCTTTCACACAGCCTCTTCCTCCTCTGGGTGTGGGAAGGGTGAGAAGACGGTGGGTCTGTCTGCAGGTCCCAGGAGGTGGCAGAAGGGCTGCGGGCCCATGACTGCCTCCTCCCCAAGGGCCTGGCTCCTGCAGAGGGTGGGCACCAGCCCAACCACAGGGAAACTTCTGGCAGGGCTGCTTAATCTTGAAATTGCTTTTGGGAAGGAGAACGAAAAAATGCAGATCCATTTTCTGCCAATACTCAGCAAAGCTGTCTGTGCTGGGCTTACGGAAACGCTCCTCTGCTGCTCCACTGGAGTTTCTGTTTTCCTTTAGAGCTCACATTTTTTCCCTTTTGCTTCACGAGGTCAGCCTGCAGTTTAACAAGAGCTTTAAAATCCCCATTGAGGTATTTAATGGTTTTCCCAGAGCATATTCCCTATCTCTTACTCCACTCTTCCCTTTGCTCATCATATCCATATTTTTTTCTGGAATATCTGTCTCCCATCCATTACAGAAGCCCCTTCCCTGCTGAAATTTTTTATTCCTAGTTCATCATCTTGGAAACCAACTGTTTTCCAGATCTACTTTTAATAGTTGAGATCAATTTCTCTTCGCAGCGCCCCAAACCTGAGTTTCTGAGAACAAAAATCCTTCTGTTGATTATCAGCGTTGTCATCGTTTGGGCTTTATTTATATTGTTTCTTTTCACCTTTCCCCACAAAGAGAGGCAAAACCCGCTCTGATGCACTGCCTGTCACTACCGTCAACTATCTGGCACCATCATTAGTTTCACTGAAGCCAGAAGGATTTCTCTGCATTCATCTAAATGCAAGTATATTGCAGGCTTCAAAACAGAAAAAAAAATGGCAATATCCAAAAACTTTTGATAATTTATGGGCATAAACTTACACCCTACTAATCCCTGCGGAGGGTGAAACAACTTGCCACTGGTCCGAAATGGGATCACGCAAGCTAAAATAGCCCCATGCTGCCTCACACCAAACTGCTTGGCCTTTTAGGTCATCTGACCGATGGACCTAAAACAGCAAGGGTGCCTCAAAACACAGCACATTTATGGCCAAAAGAGCCCTCTGAGCTGTTTAGCAAATACAAAGAAAATAAGGGGTTAAACCCCAAGAAACACTTTTATTCAAGTTTATCTAAAATAACCCATCCTGGTTGCTTCTTCAGGAAACCTGGCAGTGCGTAAAAAAAAGCCATACGCTGGTGCACGCTCGGCGCTCCCAGTGATAAGTACATTACAAACATATTACTTTAAGGTCAAAGAGATAGCAAATGTGTGCAAGAGTCTTGCATCGGCCTCATAAGGGCTTCAAAATCACAGGATTTTAATGACCTCCTCCTCCCGTGAGCCACTGGCTTTGTCATTAAATTTTTCTGCTTCTCGGACGTCATCCAGGAGCAGAAGAGAAATGCCCAAAGACTGTGTGCTGGTCCCCGTTTGAATGGGCAGCACGTGCTGCTGCCCCCGTCCCAAGGGAAGAAGCACTTCCAGATGACAGGCGAGTGTTTTAACATCACCGTCAGGGCTGAGAGCCCGGCTCACTCCTGGGCACGTTAAACATCTGCACAGCTGTGCCTTTTGGCGGCCGGCCGCGGGAATCACCGAACCGTGCCTGCGAATCGGCTCACCGTATGGCACTGCTGCCAAGTCGCCGCCTGAGGGATGCGTGGCAGCCGGGGGAGGGAAAGGTGAAGGGTTTTCCGTAGGTGTTTTCCATTAGGACTGCATGTTTGCGGGACGACGTTGTCCCCTTCGTCAGTGCCGGGCCAACTGGGGGCCAAGGACACTGCCTGGAGGGGCTGGACATCACCCCAGGGCAGTCAGAGGCTGCCGGGCAGACACCGTACCTGTGTGCAATACCAAATTTTGGGCTATTTGCCAGTGGCCTGAAATGCTCACTGAGTTTTATCTGGTTGCTCGTGCCGTTCTTCTTCCTCTGGTTTCATTCAAAGGCCTGTATTTCTCTTCAACGCTGTCAGGGAGATGCTTTCTTTAGCTTAGCACCATCCTTTGTAAAACCATATCCAGAATAGGTACCTAATGAGGTCAGGCAAAATACAAGTATATTCATGCTTAGATGTCTATGACTCACCCTGACCATTCGTGATACAGGGTGTGACGGCTTAAAACTACAGGTGCCATGCATTGTAGCTATCTATATGTAAATATACATAAGCATATTCATATGTATGCATATGAATACGCTTACGTATGTATATACACACATATAAAAAGTGCATAAATCGGTATTTACATAAAACAAATACATATGAAACTGGAGTTTGATAGCATCACAGTCAAATGGATTATAACTCAGCTGCAAAATTACCCATTACTGTCTGCTGGTATTGCGAGTGGCTATCGATTAGACATTTTTGTGCATGCACATAGCTGCCGATTTAAGAAAATTGCTGCTTTCCCTGCATAAAAGTATAAGTAAAAAATACATAATGGGGGTGCTCTAATGACCTTGCACAGGAGACCAGGTACCCAGGGCACTTACCTCAGCCACACTCAGTCTTCTGCACCAGAAAACGTTATTTCCAAAGGACTGATGAGCTCCTGGGAGACCTCAGCTCTGCCCATTCATCTCCCTAGGTGCCTTAGAGGTGGCAGAAGGGAAGGAGACGGCTCTCTCCAGCAAAGCCCAGGGCTGCGGTTGCCATTGCTGTGGTGGGAAGGCAACACAGGAGACCTCAACCAATTTGGAAATCTCAGAGAGAGCATCCAGCAGGTTAGGGCTCTTGGCTTGCTAGTGCTTACCTATCCCAAGGAAATATGATGTCCCGTTATGAGGAGGTGGTGATGGTAGGCATAGCTCCCCCAGAACTGGCACGGGGGCCTGATTTTCAGCTTTTTCTGCCTTGTATGGTGCAGGAATCTGCTGTGGCACAGAGCAGCCCTCCTTTACCCAGCCTGCTCACAGGAGATAGAAGTCTCCAAACTCCTTTGGTGGGAGCCCAAATTTCCAGCTTGTGACAGATTCCAAGATTTTTGACATTGTTTTCATTCCAGATTGAAGCGAGCTTGAAGTTTCTCCATAGACCACATTCCTGGTGGAAAAAGAATCTCTTCAGGGTCAGAAAAAATTGATTTTAATTTAGAGCTGGGATCTTTTTCATCGGAAAAAATTTTGGAACATTTATTTAGAAAATACATATCAGAAAATGTCTGTTTCTCCACACATCCCAATATTAAAAGAAAATAAGTTAGGACATAACATCTCAAGCTGCTCAAAATGTTTAGGGTTTTTTTTCTTCAAAAAAACCTAAAATAGTAATCAGTGTGTTCTAACAGGATATTCCGGATTTATCAAAATGCTTTCAGGCAGAAAATACCCAACCAGAACGACCCTCACTTGGTTTTAGTTCCTAGAGGCGTCCCTAGGGGCTGGCTCCCACGGGACCCCGCCGGTCACCCCTGCGGCAGCCAGCGCTGCCTCCTCCTGCTGCCCTGGGCAGAGCGGGCAGCCGCGGGAGCATCAGCAAGGAAGAAGTGACGGCAGCCTCTCAGCCAAGTCCCACCTCGAGCGACGGCTGCCCTTGCAGCTGCTAGGGAAGCAAATGCTGGCCTTGCTGCTCTCTGGGATGCTGGAGCTGGCCAGGCATGGAGCTGAGAGACAGTTTTTACAGGTCAAAAGCTAATAGAAATGTCCTTATAACACTGGCACCTTGACAGTTTCGGCAAGCAGTTCTGGCAAGCGCATGCGTACTCCCCCGAGCTGCTTGAGCTTGGGTGTAACAGGAGCTCTGCCGTTAGATTAAAGTAGCAAAAGTGCAAAAAGCCTTAAAGAAGGAGGGCAGAAAGTCTGAGAAACATTGTGTCTGGAGCAAGGAAAGGAAGTGAGGGGATACGGGAAAGGAATCCCTCCCAGAGCCTCCTTCCAGCTCTCCAGATCCATGTGAGGAACCACCATGTGTGTTTATGGAGATGGAGATGTCTGCACGGGCTTGGGTTTTTTTTGTTCTGACATCATGGGTCAGTCTAGAAAAAAAGGGTTTTGGAGAAACAGGCACAGCAATACTTTCTAGTATTTTTACTTCTTTTTCCTTCATCTTACTCTAATTAGTCTTTATTAGTAGAATTAATGCAGGATTAAACCCTTAATTGTCTACATACCTATTGGCTACGGTACTGCTGTCCCTGGGGGAATTATGGCAGGGCTAGGAGGGAGCCATGGAACTCAGAAATAATTGACTGACGTAGCAGTGGAAGATCACACAGTTCATTTTGGTCTGCACTTTGTTGAATGAGGGCCAAAGTGTTTCGGCAGTGACGTGCAGTGAGATGCGGGACAGTCGGGAGGATCAGCCCCACGGAAGTGCTGTGACGTACCATAGTCTCTATACATCTACACCAGGCTGTAAATCCCATTTTCAGCCAAGGCTTTCTTGTGAAGAGTTATAAGGCTTGGAAAATCTTCTGTTCAGACTGAGACTGTCTTGGGCAATGACAAAAAAATCCCTGAAAATGCCTCCTGGCACTCTGCGCAGCACTGGTGGGATGTGGGAGCTGGGGGGTCCGGGCAGCAGCGCATCACAGGGACAGTGCAGGTTGACAGTATTTCACCTCCTTCCCTTCTCCTGTCACTCCCGCCTGCCACCTCCCAGCACCAATGTTTACGTGGCCTTGTAGAGACATTGGACTCACAGGAGACCAACCAGGGGAAGCGTTTATAAAGCTACAAAAGTCGAGTTAAGCAAAATTTCCATGTTAAAACAATAAGTCTCCTTGAATGTTGTCTGCCAGGGGCCTCTCAAAAAGAAAAAAGAAAAATGACACTTTACTGTAAAAAGAGGGAAAGAAATGCTAAAATTTATGCTAGGTTTGCATATATGAAAAATCCATAGATTTTTCATGCTGGCAAACACCAAGACTGGGTATATCAACAAAGCTGTTCAAAGTTGAGTTACTGAGCATCAAAAATAAAAAAAGGTCCCTGACCATAGAGCAGGGCTCAGCCCTTCCTCCATAAGCTTGAGACTATACAGTTGCCTGTTTGTTACAAACGGAGGTCCAGGTTTCAAGTACCTTTGCTCTTCAAAAAAAGAAACTTTGAGGTGGGTGTTTTTACAAAGTTTGAAGTAGTGCCTTTGCGTTTACCCACCAGCTCAAAATACCCATGGGCTTTCTGACCAAATTGCTTGATTTTTTTGGATGCTGTTTTCTCCAAGCCCAGGTTTACTGGAGTAACGGCACTGCTTGTTTGCACAAGGTGACATACTGGGACCACAGTAAAGATGGTCAAAGTGGCTTCTCTTGTGCCCCTCGGTTACTAGTCTCCGGCAATGCTGGGCTGCCTCCCTGGAGCAAGGTGTGTGCCACCACCTCCCTCCTGCCTTGTCACCGAGGCTTATGAGTCCAGGGACAGGCAACAAGTTTGCTCTCACGTTTACAACAAGTAACCTGTAGTTATCCCGCAGGTCTATGGACACTGAGCCAGTAAGGCCAACTTTTGGTTGGCCTACGCTGCATCTTAGCCTCACTTTCTGCTGTGTCTTCAATTATTCGTTCACTCAAAATTTGTTTTACAGAGTTGTAAACCAATGAGGTTGGATTAATGAGTGTGTAAACAGCTTGGATCACTCCCTCCCTCTCATTTCTTACATTAGCTGGATTCCCGTGTTATGGTATCTATCTCTGATTTGATAGATCAGAAATCCTTACTATCAGAGTGGCAATTTCATGGGCCAGTTCCCTCAGCACTGGGGATAGAGATTATCCGGTCTTTCTAGCTGGAATATATTAAGCTCTGAGTTTAGCTTCAATCTGTAGCAGGGTAATTTCCATTTCTCTGAACATTTCCATTAGTCATCCTGGCTCTGACCCTGCAGTCTAGATAATTATTCTTATTGAATTGCAGAGGCAAGCTAGTCTCTTATTTTTTGAGACCTAAATAAATTGTTACTCCTTTTAACTTGAGCAGGAAGCTGAATGTCAGGATCTCACAGATAATTTCATTTAGGAGGGTAAATCAACAGGAGGAATCAGATGGCTCTGATGCAGTTTTGTTTGCTTGCTTGCAGGGATGTGCGAAGTCCAGAACGAAAGGCTCTGATGGGTTCCCGGCTGCCTGGCCCAGGCCCAGATGGAGCTGCCAAGCCCAGACAGGGCTTCCCACAGAGCAGGGGGCTGCTGTCACTGTGGCCACCCCACCCCACCAGCAGCCAACTGCAATGCCTCCGGTCCCAGGCACGCAAGTTCCCACGCAACATTTTGTTCGTCTTTGAGAAAATTTGCTTATTAGCATCTTCTTTCAAGCCTCTTAATTGAAAGGTTAAGCTGCTGGTTTCAACATGGGCTAAGCAATCTGATAACCTTAGTTTTTGTCTGTCTTCCCTTGCTGCAAGAGCGGACCACTTCTTCTTGCCCTGGTTGTACACAGCATTTTCACATTGTTAAACATTTCTAGGAGGTTGCAATGGCTACAGAGGGCTCTGTTATTTCTTTTTGTTTCTTTGCAAGGTCTAACCAGACCTGACTGGAGTAATTTCTCACATTAGTCAGACAGGCTGATCTCAATGTGTGGTTTCTTTCTTTTCCCTTTCCTTTTTCCTTTCTTGTTCTCCACTCACAAGACCTTTGAGACAGTTATATGTCTTGTTAAGCCTGGAGGCTTTATCGTACCCCTGCCTGGGGTACCATATACTGGTGGCCTTCAGTGGGTCGGTCAGGATGGAGCACAAAGGACGGCAGTGGTGGCAGTGGTGCCTTCCCTGGCCACCACCTGCCATGCCTCAACCACTCCTGCCTGCCACAGCTGAGCCAACCTCACCAGCCTCTCACTTTCTGCTACGCCCTCTTCTTCACCGTGCTGTCTTCCTGGTCCAGGGCCATGGTGCGACTGTACAAACCCTTGCATCAATACGATGGGAGACGTGGCACATGACAGGAGCAAGAGACATGGCAGGATACAATAGCCATGACAGTAGAAAGTCAAAGCCTCTTTTCCACAGTTGAGTAGTCAAGCTCCCAATCCAGTTCACTGCATTGACTTGTTTCTGAAATTCCTGAAAGCATTCTATTTTAAAATAAGCCATCTTGTTATAGTTCAGTTTTGTTATCTTTCCATTAACTTAAACCTAATCTGCTCATGTCCACTTGGTCCAAGGTCATCTTCTACAATGAGTTTTTCTATAACCAGTTGTATGGCTAATAAAATATGTTAAGGAATGTCACCCTTGATTGGCTCAATGACAAGTGAGCTGTTGCATCCAAGAATACCTGGGGCTGCTGATTATTAGTAGGATTATTTTCCAGTTAGTAACTGTGAACTTTAAGTCTTTGCAATGATGTCATTCCCAAGAGCATCTATTTCTGATGAAACTGCAAAGTTTGTCCCGCTTCTAAATCCAGTACTAGGCATGTGCAGCAGAACCCTAGTGCTAATTCACTGAGCCCCTTTCACAATTCCTGGTTCCTTAATCATCTCTGGCAAAATTAGCACATAATACCACACTCTTCTTTTTACTTTGGTTTCTCTGTTTCCTTAACAGCTCACAGATTGGTCACTTGTTCTTTCTGTCTGTCTGTCTGTCGATCTATCCATCTATTATCTTCTATCAACCTGTTGTGGTCATTGCTGTTGCTCCATCATTTCTGTACAATATCCACATGTTCTTCCCTCCGTTAACTGGCTGACCAGCTCCCTAGCAGGTGTGCAAACAGTGTGGTTCTGGCTCCCTGGTCTTGACCACATTCCTACCTGTTCCTGCCTGTTCCTGCCTGTCACCCTCTATGTTTCTGGCTACGCTAAAGCTTTTTTCAACAGTAGGATTTTTCCTCTGTCCTTCCTTTTTTTATTCCTTTGTCCATTGATACCTCTGCTTTTAAATTACTTTTCTCTCTCTGTGGTAAAACCAAGCACGTGGCTTCCCTAAGTCTCACCTAACCTCCTCCTCTGATTTTTTTTTTGAAAACTCTTCTGTTTCCAGGCTTGCCAGCATTTATCCCACCAGACTGGCACCTTAGGGGTGCAGGTGGAGCCCCTTTGCCAAGAGGAGTCCTGTTCCTGAAAACGTCTACTATTGCAGCAAGAATTTGGTGTTCAGTTTATGCCCTGCTGCCATGAGGGATGGCACATGGGTTTTCTTTTTCCTGGATCCCTGAGGAAGTGCAATTATTCCTTTTCAATGTTATTATCAATAACTTATAAGAATTTGCTGATTATTTGGTGCAAGCTAATCAAGCAGAAAGGTAGATTAACTGCATTAATTCACTTTCATTTAACTGTTACTGGACTTTACTTCTTCACCAGTTAGTTGCTGAACTTGAAGATTGCTTACTTCATCCTGTGAGCAAATCGCAGTGTATTATCCACCGCTGTAGGTGCCTGTGTCTTTTCTGGTTTAAAGCTATGGAGGCAGGTGTAGATGTACAGGACACAGCATTTTAACTCATTTTCCCTGGTCCCTGGCTGTGCCTTCAAGTGTTGAGATAGCAGTGCCACTGACTCTTGTTGGGATTGCATGGACAGTTGCACCTCTTGGGTTGGCCAAAAATAACCCTGGCAGGAACGAAGTGATCCGAGGAGAGTAGGAGCAAACCTAATTGGTGTGATGATGTGAAAACAAGCCTTCAGGCCAAAAGGCTTTTGCAGACATAGATTGAGCTGTTTAGGTAGTCACAGCCCATGGTAGCTGACTGTTCCTCCCACTTGCTGGGGTTGTCACCATGACAGTGGGACCCCATCATGAGGCATGTGAACACTTGTCAAGTCACTAAGGTTTCCCTTCATTACGTTAAAATCACCAGGGATGTTGCACTGAAACAGAGTGGGTGTGCTCACGCAATCCTTTACCAAGCTGCCTGTGTGGCTGCCCATCAAGCAAGGGGCAATAATGAACATCTGGGGTGGGATTCCCCCTCAAGAGCTGGTCACCTAAATATGCGTGTCTAAATGCAGGTGACAACAGATGCACCAGGTATCTACGCTCCCACTGAGGTTAATGGAGCCTGGAGAATGATTCAGATGACCAGATTTAGGTGTCCACTGGAAGGTGAGAGGAATAAATTTAGGAGTCCACCATCTGAGGCTGAATCCTGCCTTTGATGACTGATAAAACCTTCATCATCTCCAAAAGTTTTCCAAATGACTATGCCTGTAAACCCAGGCACTTTGTAAACAGGTGGAGGCTATTCTACAAGTTCAACCCAGCCAAAGCTAATGGTTACCCCATGACACACACTTTCTCTATCCTTCCTTGGGCCAGAGAAGCTACCACTGCCTGGTACCCACTCCCCACCCCATGCCTCTCGTGCTAGAGCCGAAGGGAGACCAGCAAGAGCTCTGCTCGTGCCTCACATGTTGTGCCACAGCTGGGGCAGGTCAGCACAACGGTTGGGTGGCAGACACAGCGGCTGGGGAATATTCACTATTTCCTTTCTATTACTCGTGCCACTCAGTATTTGGGGAGAGCGCATGTGTTGGGTTGGGGATGGCATTTGTGTAAATGTGTCGTCCTGTCCCTCCCTCTGTTTGGCTTAGTGCTGCTTCTCCTTTTGTCCAGCTAAGCTGCAAGGGAGGTGCATTTTCCTTGCCATTACTGCCACCTTCGATCCCTGCTTCAAAACCAGCTTTCTGAAACTCGGGAGGAAAAACATCTCCCTCCCTTCCAAGCACAGGTAGGTTTTGCCTGTTAAGGCAAAGGTTTGCAGTGCCTGTCTTTCTGCACTACAGCACCAGCAAGTATGTCTCACAGGAACATTTATCGCTGAAACGGACATTCAGGCACCTATTTGCTTGGAGATATGAACACAGAGACTTTTATTTCCACAACTTAACCTGTTTAACCTTGTTTGTCTGCTAACAAATCCCATTTAAGTGCTGTTCTTTTTATTTCGGTTGCTGTTGCACAGAATAGAGTTCATCAAGAGAGAAGACTCTCTGCTTGTGCCAGAGCTTACTGAATAAAAATAAGCTTGGGGTTTGGGTTTCTTTTTTTTTATTGCAAAGAGGTCCAGTCACAGGGGTCCTCATTTCCATCACTGACCCTGCAGATGATACCCTCCAGGTGATGCTGGCTGGGAGCACGGGGCTTCCCATGATGGGTACAAACCATCCATTTCCCGACCACCTGGCAGTGATGCAGTAGCAGCACTGGGGAAGGGTGGCAGCAGGGAGCAGGCTGGTGTCCTTGGGCACGTTGATCCCTGCAGCAGGTCGTCCTGAGGCCATGTGGGGACAAGGATAGCCAGGAGTCACCTGTGCACCGGCCAGCTCATGCTGCTGCACCAGATGCTGACCAGGGCCACGTGCCATGCATCCCTGTGGGAGACATCCATCCCAAGGGGAAGTACATGACTGGCACGTTACCATTTTTATGTGTACGTTAAACAGCACTGATTGCAAATTAACAATCTTTTAGCCTGCATTAGAGTATTGTCGTTGAATAACTGTGCACAGTGTGAAAATTACCATTGATGGCAGGGCAATTTAAGGATGAAAATAAATGTCCTTTGAAACAAGATATGCACAGCTACGTCTTCTGCAAGCTGATGGCTTTCCCAGGGTAGCCCAACCTGGGCAGATAACCATGCCGAGCAAACGTGAGTCAAAATGCTTTCAGCAGATGCTGGGGAAAACAAAGAGATGCTCGGATTGTTTAACTGAGCACAGACACTTGGCAGCATGGTCCAAGCACCAGCACGGCCAGTCCCAGAGCCGTGCCGCACCGAGATGAGGTGGCCCGACGACAGGAGCCAGGATTTGCCCCTGGGTGATGGGGGCAGCTGTGTAAGTCATCGTGCTTCGGCCAGCTCTGTGCCATGAAACCACTCCGGGCACCTACACTTGTGCTCCTGGAGGGCTGCGATGGGCTGGGACCAAGAGCCGGTCCGTGTCGCACGTGGGCACCAAGTATTTCAGGAAGACTCCGTGCAGAGCACCTTAGGCAAAGGGGTTTGGGTGTAGTACGTGCCTCAGAGCGCACATTGCGCTCAGGCAAGGCAAAAAAAGGGGGTGGAGGGTGGAGGCAGGGGAGAAAGGAAACAGCTGCCTCGCGTATGAAAAGATTTGCCAAGCTCCCATGGTTAGATTTAATAGCTGGGTGCTGCGAGCCCAGGAGAACAATGTAATTTATGTCATTACTGCTAAAAGGCTGGTTTGATGGCGAGGGCTTCATTTGAGTTGCCTAAAACGTTTAACAAAGAGGAAAGGGAAAACAAATATGAATGTTGTAATAAAAATTATGAGGATTTTGGTGAGACTGCCAGGCACATTTTTCCAGCGGTACAAAGTTCTCTCCTGAAAAGCATCTCGTTTTGTCTATTTTAACTCTAAGACATGAGCTGGAGTTAGAGGTAGAAGGAAATAATTAGGTTTTGCTTTAACTACACATGTTGCTGGAACAGTAGTTAAGTCACCCTGTTGTGCTTGAATAGCAGAAGCAACGGTGTGCTTTTTTCATTCAGAATTAATTTCCTCTTCTTGAAAAATGACTTCTTAAGCATGTTTTTAAAGTATTTTGGGGATGGGAATGGAAGGAGACAGAATGGGTCCAAAGGGAGGAGGTCAGGGTCATTTGTGCTAAACCCAGCTTTTCTACCAGTACATTGAATACGACAATCCCATCCACACAGGAGCAAAAGCAACATGTGTGGCTAACCCTGCTGTTTTGCCTGTTTGTGCGTACGGTGCTATTTTTAATGTATCATCTCGTCCAGCATTGAGTGGAATGTGGCGGGAACTCGAGTTAAAAAATGCAATCAGCAAGGCTGCTGCTTCATGACGGCACTGCCTCCTCTTAATTCTGGCTGGTATGAGGCCATACGGTGCTGGGTACCACTGGTCCTCTCCCCGCACCTCAGCAAATGCCATTGCATGCTGCAAGGGGAAGCACAGCTCCGAGGTGGTAAATTTGCAGGTTATTTCGGCGATGTGTTGATGTTGGGTCAGGGTGCCTTCCTTGACCACCTGCTCATCTTCTGCCAGCAAAACACACTGAAGGATTCACACAGCCTTGTAGTGAAAAGTGAGGCAGCATCAGCTTCTGATTTACCGTTTGGGCTGAAGCACTTCTCTGGGGCATTTTTGCCCTGAGCAGCCAGTCAGCGTCGGCTGCCATCCTAGCCAGTGTCCTCCCACAGCATCGCTTATGGTGGTGGTGCTTAAGCTACGGATATCAGGAATTCACCGCAAAGCTCCCCATCCTGCAAAGAGGATTGTGCCTGCCTGTATTTGCCCACCATTTGGCACCAGTGGGATCACCGGGAACCGGCCAGGTGCTGCCAACCCCTTCCCTGCAGAGACGCGTACTCCTCGCGCTGCTCCCTGCTCCCACCATAAAGCCCTTCTCCCTGGCACAGCCACAGACAGCTGCCCGGGGGGACATTGGAGATGATGGTCAGCCCACCTCCATGCAGCAAGGATGATCTTTGGTTGCTGTTAATCCCAGCCAACTGGGTAGCAGTGATTTTGCAACAGAACTGCTACCAAACCGTTTGGATTATCTGCTCCAGAGCTTTCAGGGACAGCTAGTAAAGCAAATAGTAACAATCCAGAGAAATTATCTTTATTTGCCTGTAAGCATAGCATTGTAACGTGAGGCTCAAATAAGCCTCTTTTTTTTGGCACGCAAGGTCAGCATTGCCTTTTGCATATGGCATACATTAGAGTAAGTCCCAGCCAGGCACAGTGTCTCTTTACCAAGAAGCTGCATTTAAAACTTAGAGGCGTTTTGCTGCTCTTGTCAGAGATCAGCTTACAGAACAGGCTGGCAGTGAGCTTTCCAGTCTCATGTGTGCAAATACTTGAATACTTTTCGATGAGTTTTAAGAATACTTTATTTCATTTTTTCTTGTTTTAGACTTGTTGCTACACACAGGAGATGTTCCCATCAGCTTTAACAGTACAAGATGAGGGATGTGCACCCCAGAAAATCCTACCCGATTTTCACAATGCTGTACAGCCCATTCCCCTTCCCTTCCCCCTTATGCAGCTAATGTTACATGGTGGTTTCTTACAGTGAAAAATATGCCTTTTGTTGAGTAAGCCAGACCCACGGACTCTGAACATCTCTGTAATTTAAGGGTTTGCCATTGGTTTTCTATGTCTTTCTTTGCATTGGCATGTGCTTTGTGGTCCCATTCTCCTCTGACTCTGACAGCTGGGGAAGCACAGAGGCAGGAGGGAGGTGTTGCAGGCAGGACACGCAGGCAGCAGTGTGGCTGCCGGGGCATAAGCATCTTGGGCCGTTCACAATGCGCTATTACACAAGATGTCCACAGTGGTGGGGCATTTGTGCCAGGGCCCCCCAGGAAACCTCTGTCTCAGCTGCCACTGCCAGTGGGACCCCAGCCGAGCATCACCGAGGGCGCTGCCCGGCACTGAGGACTGTGCGAGGACAGGCACGGCGCGCACAGCCAGCACTGCGCCAACCTGTTCGCGAGAAACTTCTCTTTTAGTCAGTGGACCTGTGGTCTGTCCTCTGGCTGGCTCCTCAGTGGAGGTTTCCGACAAGGAGATGGCTTCAGTGCTGGAGCCAGCTCGGAGTGGGCACTGCACGGAGATCTGACTCAGATGCACAGGTTGCCAGATACCCACCAGTTGGCACAGTATTTCAATCATTAATAATTGCAGGATTAAATGCAAAGCAGCAACCATGTTTCCAGAACGAGCCAGGGCTCTCAGCCTTACTCCTCTGAAAACAAGTTGCTTTTCTTTAAAGGATCCAGATCCAGCATGCATAGTGCTCCTGGAAGGACCTTCACTCTCCTTCAGATTCTGTTCTTCATGTTTGTACCATACCTCTGTCACTGTCACTGGCTGAGGAGGTCAGCAGAAAGGGTCAGGCGCTATCCCTGGCATCAACATATAAAGTACATTTGACTGACGCCACTGGACCATCCCACCCGAGGCAGCGCATTTGATGCACTTCGTCTTTTCCCCTGTTTCCAGCAGTGGCTCTGAAATATCAAGACATTGGTTTGGGCAGTTCTGGAGTACTATGACTGTTGCTGTGCTTTTATTCCTTCCCGTCACTATGGATTTAAGTGTTCTATCCATTTCAGCACTATCAATTTCTTGACTGTGGTTATCATGTGCAATAAACTCCACTGCCTTGTATTTATGCTGTCTTCAGACGTTTTCCCTTTTGGTATTGCTATGAGAAGGTGCATGGACTCTGCTGAATTTACATTCGCTGTACAACTTACCGACTGTCACATCTTCACCTCTCAGTCTCATCGTATTAGTCTCCTCTCTAACTCGAACAATTCTCATTTTTTCACTGCTGACTGCAGAAGTTTTGCGTATTGCTAATCCTTCTCGTTCTTGTCTCTAGCTTTGCTGTTTCTGATTGATGCTGTGAAATGGCATGCTAATCACACTCTACAGTATTTCAAGTGGGGGTACCATAAATATATAAAGAAGCTCAATAGTTTTACAATTTTCAGATTTGCTGTCTTTTTTGAGGCCAGGTTATTGAACACAATAAAATGCAATGATGCCTGGATCAAAGCGACTTGAATTAGTTTAGGACATATGGTCCGTGTATGATGAAAACTTTCAAATCATCCTTTTCTATGTGCATCTTGAAAAGGATTTCCACCCACCATTGTGCTATGTATCTAGTTTTCCCAGTTAGCACCAGAGACCCCAGTCAGCACCAGAGCCCCCAGTCATCACCAGAGCCCCCCAGCCTTCCCCAGTATTTATGAAGCTAGCCGTATGTTTTTCTACCAGCCAGTTCTGCCCCCACACTGCTGTTCCAGGTCATTAACAGCTCTATTAATCACAGTTGCCAGTTTGGAAGGAGAATATCCCCGATTCCTCACCTCTCGCTGCATTAAAATGAATCATTTTTCCCTCCTCCTTTGTCGCCTGCCTGTTTCAGTTGATAATCAGAAACATCTTTTGCCCGCTCTTGCCATTTCAGTGCCTTGAGTACCTTTACTAAGCGAGTGGGAATGACAGGTTTGACAGTGCCAGAGCGCTCTTCTCCCGGGTGGTTTTTGCTGACCAAGTCCCAGAGTTGTTATTGCTGAAGAGGGCCCCGGCAGGGCACGACGCCCAGCTCTGAGCAGAGCGGGGAGCGGTGGGAAGATAAACTCCTCAGCAAGTTTCTGCGGTGTAAGTAGGATGGCATTTCATTGAAGCACTTGAGTATATTCCCCATTCGGCGCTAGCAGTACTATTTCCTGTGCTTACAGTCCGATAGCCAGCCTTGAACACTTGGCGATCACTTGAGCTGTGTTCATGAATGTCCAGGGTAGCTCCAGGTGGGAGATGCTCGATACTTCCCGTCCCGCGGCCCTGGAAGAGGCTCGCAGACAGGAGGGCAGCCTGCAAAGGCGTATGGCACATTTGCTTCCCAGAAAGACAACCAGCAGGAGGGTTCACAAAACAGTGGATTTCAAACGCCTACAGAACAGGCACTGGAAGTGAATTTCAAATTCATGTCAAGCACCGGCAGAAGGAAGTTGCTTCTAAAAGCCGTGCTCAATCAGGGAATAGATATACCCCACGACCTTGCATCCCATCAACACCGCCTCAGTGCCGTGAATCTCAATTAGCAATGGCAATGCTCGCAGCAAACATTAAACGAGCATCTCCCAGGCTGGAACGACTCGTTCAAAATCTGTTGGGCGGGGAAAGGAGACAGTACGTTGTCACTAAAACTTATCACCCGTTGAAAAGGGAGAGAGTGACAGAGTCTGTGAGGGCTTCGATGAAAGCTGCTTTTAGCTTGAAAATATGAGGAGAAAAGGAACACAATGAATACAAAGCCCAGCTCCTGTCACACACTTAAGGACGCCCCTGCAGACTCCCTTTGAAGGAGGTCAAATGGGGAGGCTGTGCTTTGCTGCTTCCAGTTTCTAATAATTATTGCCTGTGCAATAGCTGATGAGCGCAGGTTTTGCAAGTGGCCTCAGAGGAGCTTGTACCGACCCACTCGCCTGAAAACCAAAGTTCTCCCTCTTCACCGAAGAAGAAGAAAGCGAGGACACACTGGCAGGCTTTGCAAAATGCCAGGGTCACTTGTTTGGGCTTGCCGGTACAAAAGCCTCCCTGACCACAACCTTCATTTAACAAGTTACAAACAAAACTATATCTGGCTGATGAGGTTTTCATCACAAGGTGGCACGTTAGCCTGCGTCCCACAAAAGGGCCGAGCGCTGGTACAGATGGAGGAGCAGAGGCCTGACCGCCAGTCTTCTTCCACCGGCAGAGAGAAGGGACCCCCACGGTTATGGCCCGGCAAACGGGCAGTCCCGGGGAGGAGGCCCTGCTCCCAGGGCTCCGCTCCACAGCTGGGCCTGCTGCCAGCGGAGGCGGCCAGAGGCCTCCATACACGCACTGGCTCTGCCATGGTGCTCGCCCGCACCGGCCAGCTGGGACCTTGCAGCCCCTCTGGTGTTTCCTCCCCTTGAACTCCCTCGCAGCAGCTGCCATTGAACTGTGAGGGAAACCACCAGTGGAAACCCAGCCACACGCCATCTTCTCTGCTCAGGCTGGGGCCAAACCCTTCCTCAAGAGGGTTGTCCGTGTCTCACCAGGCCTGGCTTGACAACGTCCAAACTCTTTGATGGCCTCATCTGGGAAGACACTTCTGCCTTCCTCCTCCTTGCCCAACTCAAAGGCGCGTGGGTCTGAAACAAGATGAAATTTGTTCTTTTTTTTTTTTCCCCTCGGGGGCTTCAGGCTGTTGTGGTTCCACCCCAGCCGGCAACTAAGCCCCACACAGCTGCTCGCTCACTCCCCCCCGGTGGGATGGGGGAGAGAATCGGAAGGGTAAAAGTGAGAAAACTCATGGGTTGAGATAAAGACAGTTTAATAGGTAAAGCAAAAGCCGCGCACGCAAGCAGAGCAAACCAAGGAATTCATTCACTCCTTCCCATCGGCAGGCAGGTGTTCAGCCATCTCCAGGAAAGCAGGGCTCCATCATGCATAACGGTGACTTGGGAAGACAAACACCATCACTCCGAACGTCCCCCTCTTCCTTCTTCTTCCCCAGCTTTATGTGCTGAGCATGACGTCATATGGTATGGAATGTCCCTTTGGTCAGTTGGGGTCAGCTGTCCTGGCTGTGTCCCCTCCCAACTTCTTGTGCACCCCCAACCTACTTGTGGGTGGGGTGGGGTGAGAAGCAGAAAAGGCCTTGGCTCTGCGTAAGCACTGCTCGGCAGGAACTAAAACATCCCTGTGTTATCAAGGACAGCACAGGGATGTTTCCAGCACAAATCCAAACCATAGCCCCATACCAGCTACTGTGAGGAAAACTAACTCTACCCCAGCCAAAACCAGCACACAGGCAAACTGATTTTACTAGGAGAGGTCAGCTGGCCTCAGCCTGAAAATGTTTTTTTTAAAAAATTGTTTTTAGCAGTTCTAAGAAAGTGTTTCCCTATAGGTACGTGCCAGTGGAAACTGCCTGCTTGAATCACCTCACAAGGACGCTTCAGAGCAGCTCTCAGACACGGGCAATTTTGATCATGAGAACAGGCATTTCAGCTATCACTTTTGCTTTTCTCTTTAGGAAAGAAAGAGCATTTGGAGGGGTTTTTCTGTGGATTTTGTTGGATTGCCATCGTTTCTGTGGGGGAAGTTCACACGCTGACTTCTCTCCTGTAGCCATTTTCTTATTGCTCCCTCTCCAGCTGCAAATGTCTCTATCAGTAAAAGCAGTTACTATTATTACAAACTTTTTGCCACGTCTCTCCTGGGTTTTGCATGACAGCCAAAGTCTGTCTGTGGAATCACTCTTTCCTCAGTCCGTTCAGGGTATCCCGTGCACTCATAAGCCAGAGTGCACCGTGCTCGTCACTTAAATAGTTGGCTGTAGGAAGATCTGCATCCCTGGCCAAGGGCTGGCGAGTCCCCGAAGGGGCTCCTATTCATCACCACACTGCCAAACAGACCAGCGAGCTTGCTTTTAAGTATGTAGCCTCCAAGATCAGGTTCACAAAGCATTGCTCTGTTTTTTCCTTCTCTCTCACCACTTAAGGATCCGAGAAAACATTTAGCGCCTAGAACAAAGGCGTGTGCAAGAGACAGGTTCCCTCCTTGCTTCCTCCTTTCCCATCTACCAAGACAGAACATGAAGATCCTCCCTCTGCAAAAAAGCATCTTACATTCCCTCTGACCATTACATTTGTGAGCAGAAACATGCTGTTACACACAAATGCACCCTTAGGAGTTTATAACAACCCTTTAAAAATAATTCTAGCCAATTTACTAAGCCCGACCTCCTGTTTCCCTGGCATCGCAAAGGCCGGCTCTATTCAGGTTGTCCCCTTCCAGGAGATTCCCCATTCAAGCGCTTGAAATGCTTTTTGTCTCTTTCACCATGTACAGCACTAAAAGGACTGGAGTAGAGTTTATGTTTACCCAGACTATTTTTATAAGTACAAGACTTATAGAGCTGCTTCTTACTTCATTGAGATTTTTCAAACCAGAGAAGAAGAAAGACTGAAGCTCTGAGTTTTTATAACAAACAAAAATAACACAAACTTCCTTTCCTCCCCTGTTGCCTTACACTCTGTATATGTTGATACACTTAGAAGCAGAGTAGTTCCGAAACCAATGGTTTTTCAAGTCCTTTAGTTTCAGAGTTTAATTTTTATTGTCGTTTATTGTTACTACAGGAGGGAATTTTGCTGAGAGACGTGGGTTTGGGGGTCCATTGTGCCATGGAGCGCTCCTTTGGGCGAATAAATGTCTCTACAACTTCCTTTCTGTAAGCATGAAATGAGGATGTAATGCATCCATTTTGCTCAAGAGTTTAAAGATCATTGCCTGGGAGCATGATATAAATGTAGACTATAAACTCAACAAAGAGAAGCCAAAAAACCATGGTTTTTTAAACAAATTTCACTGCAAGTGATTGTTAGTCCATTAAAACAAAAGGCTGATGATAAAGGTTATGCACGTGTCTGGATAAATTACTAGTAAAGGGTCTGTTAAGTATCAGTAGAGAAAAGGATTTCTTATTCCCAGTCTTGAACATGACATGTGTGCAAAGGTGTCCCTGCCGCAACAGAAACCAGCTGGGAATGTGTCGTGGTTCAACCCCAGCCGGCCACTGAGCACCACGCAGCCGCTCACTCTACCCCCTCCCCCGGGTGGGATGGGGGAGAGAATCAGGAGGGTAAAAGTGAGAAAACTCGTGGGCTGAGATAAAGACAGTTTAATAGGGAAAGCAAAAGCCGCGCACGCAAGCAAAGCAAACCAAGGAATTCATTCACTGTTTCCCATCAGCAGGCGGGTGTTCAGCCATCTCCAGGAAAGCAGGGCTCCATCACGCGTAGCGGTTCCTTGGGAAGACAAACGCCATCACTCCGAACGTCTCCCCCTTCCTTCTTCTTCCCTCAGCTTTATATGCTGAGCGTAACGTCATATGGTATGGAATAGCCCATTGGCCAGCTGGGCCATCTGTCCTGGCCACATTCCCTCCCAGCCCCCTGCACATCTGGCAGGGCACGGGAAGATGAAAAGTCCTTGACTAGCGTAAACAATACCTAGCAACAACCAAAACATCAGCGTGTCATCAACATTATTCTCACACTACATCCAAAACACAGCACTATACCACTTAATAGGAAGAAAATCAACTCCATCCCAGCCAAAACCAGGACAGAAGGACAAGTCATTTGAGATCCTGTGCCCCTGGGCTCCCGAGTTTAACTCACCTTCACTCAGCTGATGGAAAAGCAAGTGCTCACCTTTTCCAAAGTCTTTTTACAATAATTGTGCAGAAGAAAGAAGTCGGAAAAATCAGTCTTAGCTGGAACTAACTTTGTTTTAACTGAGGATCAACTATTACCTTCTTAGAAAGGTTCAACAGATATTACCAGGGTATTTTATTTCTTACAGACTTTTAAGATAGGCCTTCAAAAGCCTGCTTTTACCATCAGCATCTGACTGGTCCTGGCAGAACATTTTAAACACTGTTGTACTGTAATCACTAGACAAGGAGCCTTGCCAAGTTTCACTAGATTTTAATTTGACTCTTCTGTGGGAGCCTCAGAAACTCTCTGGTCTCCATGACTCTTCCGTTAACTACAGGAAAAACTCCTGTCCCGCGCTCTCAGCTAGTTGCTTCAGTTGGCTGTTAGGATAGCCAACTATTCTAACTAGTGTTTTGCCACTAGTGTTCTGCCAGTGACAGCAGTAAGTTGTGCCTATTGAGGGACGGGCAGGTAAGAAATACCCCGTCCTTTGAAGAACCTCAGATGTGCTGGTAGAGAGACGTTCAGAGAGAAGGAAAACATCCTACGCGCTACCCTGACACAAGGTTTCCCATCACCTCCCGCGCCTTCAGTGACTTGCGGTTGTCAAGACCTCTTCTCACACCCTGAACATCTCTGAGTGGAGAACTGACTTCTGCATCTCGCTTGATGTGTCCAGGGAGGGACCCCTCCAGAGAGGGTCCCCTGGGACTGTGGCATACCATTTCCAGCACCAGGACACTTCAGCTCTGGCTGGACACAGGGCAGGCATGCCAACGGCCAGGGCCTGAGCCACCCTCCAAAGTGGCGAGGTCTGCAGCTCGACCGCAGGTAGCGGCACATGGGTTTTGTTAAGGCTGTTGCCAGGGTGGAGTGCAGGAGGCACAACCTGGAGAAAGCTAGAAACGCTCCCGCAGTGCAGCATTGCGGGCATTTCATAGCACTAGAGACCAACATAAGCAAGACATGGCACTCCGGGGCATCAAGCTGCTTTGCTCTTGGTGCGACTCAGGGAAATTAATGCACCCAGACATCCTAACAAATCTGACAGCACGATGCTGAATTAGCCCGCTGATACACCTTTGGCAGCATGTTTATCTCGGCCAGTACACAGTTGCTTCATCAATCAGGCAATGGCCAGAGCTTTTATGGAGTCTGTCCACACAAAGCCAGGGCAATGGGAGGTCTGCTCTAAGGGGATTAGAGGAAATCTCTGCTTAATTAGTCTATGAGGGCTGATCTCAAAGATTATTTCTTACACAGAGCAAAAAGAGCTACCAGGTGATCTTTGGGTCAGTCAATTACTGCACGTATCAGATGATGTGACAGAAACCAGCACCGGTTAAGACTTTTGATCCAGAAGAAATCTGGTAGCAGAGATATTTTGGGACCGTACTGACACGCAGCTGGTCAGGAGGAAGCACAGGCCATACTCTTCTCACAGGGTGGCAGAGCAGCAACCTCTGAAATCACAGCAGCCCCGTTAGCCCAGCTTATCTGGAAACATCCTCCGTGGTGGCTTCTCAAGGCAGAGCGAGTATTCAGCATGCTCTGGTTGTGCAGTTCCTGACCAACACCTTGAAGAGAAGGATGGCACCCCACCCTTCCTCCACCATAGACAGCACTTGAAGGTTGTTTTTTAAGGAAAATGCAGGTTTAAGATCAATTACGTGATCAGTTAAAGTAGCTGTGTGTTTCTAAACTTACTAAGTCCCAGCTTTGGTCTGCAGGGAAGCTTTGCTAAAGAAGGTGAATCTAGCAGCTGCTGCAATGCTAATCCAGCTTTCTCAGTGCTCACAGCACCATTGCTGGAGCGTGCTGCGTGTCACCCGGCGCACATACGATGTGCCAGGCACTGTTCATTCCAGCACTTCCTTACAGGGAGACTTGTAAGGGTAGAACAGTGAATATTTTTCTCGAACTTTTATTATTATTACTACCATCAAGGCCACGATGCTTCCATCATCTTCTTTTTATACTTGATGAGAAAGCTTTATGGATTCTTCAGAACCCTAATCCCCCGACCCAAGTCTTCCCTTTTCCGTCCTTTTTATTTGCATTTATAGGTTTCTGGACACATATAGGTAAGAAATAGTAGCTGAAACTTTTTTTGTTGGGGTTACAAAGACGAGGAAACCTGAATTGGGCTTGAGTTATTTTCTATCTGGTTTTTACTGTTTGGTATTTGTTTGTTTGTTTGTTTTTTAAACTTTAGACAAACATGCCAAAATTTGGAACAAGTGAAAAATTTTAATGAGGAGGCAGCATTACAAACCTTTTAAAAATGTGGTCTTCATAATTTCTTGGAACACTTTGCCATTTATAAACAAGCAAACTACGTTTATAGTGTTAGTGATACATAGTCTCTCTGTATATTTCTGAATCAGAACGTCTCCTGAGAGCAGGGGATCAGCAGTTTCTGCCATGAACTATTGATTCAAGAACACAGAGTGCCTGCTACATGCAAAGCCAAGACAAGATTAAAAAAAAAAGGAAAAAAAGGGGGAAGAATCCCTCTTGTCCTACATGAAAAAAGTTGTTTTCCACATAGAAAAAAGCTGAACATGAGAGAAGAGGGTGCTCACCCAAGGGCAGAGGTGACTTGCCTAGGGTGAAGAGCCGTGTACCTTGATGAGCAGGAAATCTTCCCTGGCACTATCCTTCCTCCATACCGATAAACATGAAGTTTTTACCAATATATGTTTCTGGACAAACCAAAGAGCTCTGAAACTAGGGCTGCCTTCTCCTGATGAGGGGAAAACAACATTTATTATTCTTCACATTTCTTTTAACGGTGAAAAGTGACATGGAAAATGAGCATTTTGCTTCAGATCTGAAGCAGAGACAAGAGCCCCCTCCCCACTGTTGTCTCGTAGAACTTGTCTCCAGGTGGATGTTGTCTTCCTGATGACCTGGTGAACCTGATCTTGGAAGCTACATTAAGGATGTCTTCCTGATGGGTTAACTCTCACTTTAAATGCAGAGATTAGGGATTATTTGAGTGAACTATCATGCGTGTCACACATAGCATTCCCCTGCTGAAAAGGGGAACGAGTAGACAACACGCTGTAGATGCACCTCCACACTTCATGATCTCTGGCTGTTTGAGTAAGCACGTTCCCAGAAATAACCACAAATACCACCTTCATCAAGAAAGGGTGTTTGAGTTCACCTAATAAAGAGGTGCCAACTCTTATGAAGACTTCTGGAAAATCTTGAATCTTCACAGCTGTATCTTTCTCTGAAAAATTAGGCAGAACTAGCAGAGGTTTTGGTTATCTCCCTCCATCTTAAAACACAAAGCTAAATATGAAATCAATACTGCATCTGACTCGCTTCAAGTGTTGCCTTCCGCAAAACAAATTTACAATAGAGCCACACAGAAAAAATGTAAATTCAGAGAAACACACTGAACTAAAACTCAGTTAGAGAAACACACAGATAGTTCCAGAATCCTACCCCTTTACAGCAGCATCAGATACAACTCTTGAGGCTTCATGGAGAATTTGAGATGTGTGTTAATTCACATTGCATTGAGGGTCCTCATCCATTTACTTTCTATCAATAGGACACCTGCATGTCATCCATTTTGCTTTGCAAAATCCCATCTTCTTTGGATTAATAAATTACTTGTGATCCAGTAAAATTACACTAACACTTTTGGAAGGCTTTTCTAGTGTCACTGCGTTGGTCACGAGCCATCAGGCAGGTTATGGTGTTCATGTGTTCAGACCAGTCCTCTACCATTGCTGTTCATGAAGTCCGCCTCTGAATCTGCTCCTAGAGGACTTCACTGTCAGCAAACCCAATTTCTACAAGATACATCAAGATCTACAGTTGGAAATCCTCCCTGCTGAACAGTCTCATCCTTCTCTTTCCCACTCAGCTCCTACCCCGTGTGCACATATATGTGTGTATGTATATATACACACACGCACACACACACAGAGATGTGCACGAGGACTGTACCTTGCACCCAGCAGTTACTATATATGAACTGCAAAGGGCCGAAAGCATACCCAGTGGCAGCTGAAGAGTTTGGATGCAGACTTCTATTCCTCTTCACACTAGGTAAACCAGTTTTTCAGACGCTGATAACTTGGCCAAGTTTAGACCCATGTCCTGAGATAGTGGGGGTTTAGGGCAATTTCCCAATGGTTCAAACCAGAAAGGTGCCAGGTCTTAACAGAATGTTTTCAAGAATTTAGCACATGCAGAATGATGCATCTTCCTTTGTTTTATCCTTAGAAACAACTGAACTTTTTTAAAAAAAGAGAACAAACAACCACCCCCAAATCTGGGACAGATAGATAGATCACCGAGAAAACTGGAGCTCTACTAGATAGTTTGGAAAGCAATGAAAAAACCTGATCGCATTGTCTCATATTGGAAAGCATCAGGCGACCTTTATTCAGTTTGATTATCTATTCCATCTGCAAGAACAGAAGGTGAGTAGTAAAAAGAAGCCAGTGGAATAACCAAAATAGCTATAATCTAGAGTATATTCTCAGCTGTAGGGTGAAATCATGTTTTGTTTTTCTAAACTGTGTTGTACAGCTGGAAAGCTAAGGTGCCACATCTCAAGAATTTGCGGATATGTTTGGGGATAACGTCTTTTGGTTATTAAACAGTACAAGGATTCTAAAAGAAGAAAAAAGTAATTCAAGTATTCAGAATATTTCCCTTCAACACCTCAAGAAACAGCTTTATACTTCTTTCAACTAAAGGAAATGAATTGTAGAAGGCTACTCTTAAGATCCCGTTCTCCGATTTACCTACTAACTATAGCTAATAAGGGTTTTTATGTAGGAATACTCATAATCTTGGTCTGTGATAAACACCGTATTTCTCCCATTCAACAAAACACTCTCTCAGTCTAGCTACATATTTTTCTTGAACAATTCTTCAGTTTTATATTTGCACCTCTTTTCCTAGATGCATCTCTATTCCCCTCCACTCCTGCCAGTTAACCACCTCACCTTCCCATTCTTCAGTGGGATTCTTATGCGGCTGTCTGACCCTGCAAACGTTCCTTAGAAGAGCAGGCAGGCATGTTATTCAGTTGCCTACATATGTGGTCACCGCACCGTGAAAAGTTTGAAATAAATTCTCGGTGCTCTCCAAACTATTTCATATTCAAGTCAAACCAAAATGTGCGAACTTGAAAGTACACAGAAAAACAGCTCCAGCAGAGTGGGATGAAGATTTGCTGTTAGCGATTCCAGTATTGCATGGTGCCTGGTTCACAGCAACATCGCTTTTCCTTCCACCCACTTGCAATCCAGCCTGTGAACGCAACCCACCCTCTGAACGTCGGTGCGGGCTCTGCCTGCTCTCTGCCTCAGAGAAAGGGCTAGGGCAATGCCAATGCCTGCTTCCAAGCTGGGCTGGTTTTGCTAGGCAAATAGGTACAGAATCTAGTAAAGCATGCACGGATACAACACTGAATCAGTTAGGTAGTCCAACCATTGAGATAGCTCAACATTAAAGGTTTTTAAATTTTTTTACCTCAGCTCCTATATTGTGACCAAAGGTTGGCGATCTAGTAAAACTGATACCCGTGGAGGATTAACAACAAGATATTTATTTCCAATCAAAATATTTTACAAAGCTTTCTCAGAGAGTTAATGAGTTTCCTGCAGTAGCTACAAAAAAAAAAGGGCCCAGAGAAAGCATTTGTTAAGAATACAATATTCAAAGTTTTCTAGTTGTTCAGTATTTGAAAAGAACATGTCGCACCCTGGCATTTTTTTGAACTGTTCAGAACAGCCCAATGAATTCCCGTTGTCCCTGTATATGTATCTTCTCAGGCAAAACAAAAGGATATTACTAAATTAATGGGACTGCAAGAACCCATCAGCAAAAATTCCCCTGGAACTGGTTTACAGAATGCATGGGCAAATCAAAAACATAAAATTAGCATAGTGTCAGCCTTCTATATTATCCATAGAACTAGGAGCTTTTCAGATGTGCCAGCCTCAGGCTTCTTGTTTCTGATGGCACGCATGACTCAAAAACAAGAGATCACCAAGCACCCATCATTACTGAAAACAGGGTATTTTAGTGATACTGACATGAATAAAATGTAACTGCTGATCAGTGCCAATTAGCTAGAATAATCCTGTTAGCATTGGCTCAACTGTTCATTTACAAATCTCTGCAACGTTAATTGTATTTGAAGTTCTTTCTAACACTAACTCCTTTTGTATGGTGCTGAAAGCCTGCAAAACACTCATCAATTGAACAGCTGATATAACAAACAACCCTTTTTTTAACCCTTTGCAATCTCAGTGTTATAAAAGTAATTCTGCATATTAACTATATCATATATTGACCAAGTTCGTACATAATTTTATTATATTTTACCATAAGCACTATTCTCTTGCCACAGCAAGAGCCATATCTTATCAAATACTGAGTCTTACTGATTGTTGTCAATGTATATCCCTCTAAGAAAAGTAAACAGAAAACCCCTTTGCTATGGTTCTTTATCAAGCTTACAACTTAAATCACAACATGCATCCATCCATAAAAATTAAAGTATATTTGCTTTTTACTTATTGCTATTTAATTTGTGCAGAAGAGCATTTTGGCAAGAAATACTTAGCTGAACCGCAAATAGTTGACAGTGTTATTTGAAATGACTAGGTAGCCCTCGTCAGCTTTCGATGAACTTTTTGATCAAATCAAAACGGACAATACAGGAAATGCAAGGGAGATTTCATTAAATAAATTTATTTGTTAAAATAATTTAACTCCAAATACAACTGCTGAGTTTGCATTGAGTTCTATGTACAATTCTTGTTTTATTTGAAACATCAAGGTTTAAACAACTGACATTGTTACAAAACAAACTGTTGCCCCATTTTAAGTTGCCAGTTGTATTAGAGCTCAATAGTTAACTGTGAAATACATTAATTCACCCCTAGGAAACTCCAAATCAACAGCGTTAAGCCTGATTCCAGAACCCACTTCAGTCTTTCTTCAAACCCTGATCAAGAATTAACAGATGCACAACAATGCAGATAAAAGCCTCCTGCAGTTGTCAAACATTTGCTTTTGTTGCGGAGTTTCACAATTAAAGCCTAACCAGTGCTTTGACAGCACACTGGTAAAAAAAAAAAAAAATTAAAATAAAAAACAAACATGCACAAAACCCCCCAACCAAATGGCTGACATCTTTAGGCAACATTCTATACAGGAAAGCAAATACCAGTAGTTTTCCCACAGAAAAGTAATGGCAACTGTAGCACTGGGGTTAGGGAGAGGCTAGAACCCGAACAGAAAACGTCACCAAAATTTTTCTGATGCTCTGAAGGGGCGGACAGGGGGGGGATGGACATGACAGGAAAAAACAAAACAAAACAAAACCCAATGCAATTACGTTTAATACTCTTGATCTGATTCTGGTTTGTTTGCTTTGACTAGTTTTTGTCTGTATTTTTAAGAGAAAGAGGAAACAGTTGCTTTCACTATCATAGCTTAAAAGAATAAAAGTTGCAACATTTAAAAAAAAAAAAAACAAACAACAAAACAGGAGAAATGCTGTCTTTGTAGAAAAATACAAAGCTCTACAAGAACAGCCAAAGGAAAAGTGGGTCTTTGGAACAAATCATAATATTTTAAGGCATGTTATAAGAAACTTTCAAATACTATAATTGGTAATCCTATCAGGGTACAAATGAAACAGTGACCCAAGACCAATGACTCCCGCAGGGTGGCCACGCAGCTGCTGCATGGCTCACTTACCTCCCCCTTTTCTGCTACCCCTACAATTTGAAAAATCTCTGTCGAGTGCAACTGTCATTGATTCAAGCTCCACTATCTTCACATTAGTGGAAATACAAATAGTGCATAACTACTTCCTCAGAACTATTCAATGAAAAACAACACTTACGCTTCCCCCCCACCACCACGTTGCTTGGTAGCTTATTTACGGCCTAAGTTTTTGAAAATGTAAAAGTGTAATGAAGAAACAAGACTGGGAGATATTTTCATTAATATTTTCTGTTAAGAATTTTACTGTGCAATTTTTCCTATATTAAAAGCCCATCTGTTTGATATTATGAACTTCATGTTAGGCTTCATGTTAGTTCATATTGTACTTCATGCCATTCCCTTGGTTGATGAACAATCTGTGAGGTAAGATTTTAACATCTCTGTAAATAACATTGCATAACGTGCACTTCCAACTCAGTTTCAAATTTGGAGTTGGTTTGGGTTTTTTTGAGCACTTATGCAGTGGATCTCACACTGACAAGCTGTTTTACAGATAGGTTGTACTGCTCAATAAACCGTTTCCCAATCTAGATATTTTAAACATTGAAATATAATTAATTCAACATCTCACATCCTGTTTAAGCATGATGGCTGACACACTGGGCGGGCGGGGGGGGAAGAGAACATTCATACCATCTAGTTTAGGCATATAAGTTGCATGACTCGGAGGACCAAAGTTAAAAGCCTAAGTTTGCTATATAGTCAATGGAAAGAGGTAGGTGCCTCTAGGAGGGCGATTCAGAGCACCCAAAATGGGCATTCAGATGCCAGAAATAAACGGTGTGCCTATCTCCCTAAGAGAACAAAGTATAGTAACGAAAGCTCTGCAAGGTAGACGGGAAATGGGCTACATTTACGTTCTAGTAAGGCTTAATGTTTTGCGACATCTAATGCCCTTTGATACACTGGTTATGGAAAGGTCTTGAAAGATTAAGGGCAGAGATGGCCAGTTCTCTTCCATTAATATGATTTCCTTTAGTTATCATCCACTGAACTATAATTCAAAATGTTAAGGACATTTCTGTATGAAAATCTGCAAAGCGTTTTGTACTCAAGTTTCCTTTGTAGCAGATGAGAGCGTTTTTAGGTAGTTCTGCAGATGGAGGCAAAACTCTCGAACCTAACTCCAATTACAGCATTTCTAAGGGCCATATACACACACACATACACACTCAACACACACATCCACACCCCAGCACCCCTGTTTTCACTCATTTAAACACAAGGAACTACACTGTTACTGCACAAGATTGAAAAACTAATAAACGCATGGTGTTATTTAGACCACAGGCTCAGTGACTCTGTATTTTTATGGCCAATTTTACCTATAAAAGATCCAGCTCAAGACAATCTCTCCAGCATTTAAAATCTAAACATTGTGATTGAAAACTCTTCTATACTTTGATTGTAAGACTTCGGAATAGGTATTTCTGTGCCATTAGTCATGCAAATGATAAATACTTCACTGCTATGAAACTAGCAAGTCAGAGCTCGAGCATCCTTTCAAAATAAAATATTTGCTCCCCACCATTTAACACTCTAATAATTGGGGCAACCTTTGAATAGTGTGTCAGGCAATTAAAGAGCCATTTCCACACTCACCTAAGGAATTACAACCGTAACTATTTCACCTCTGAACCAAATGATTTCACATGGTCATTCAATTTAAGTTTTCAACATTAAAGCTATCAAATAGCAAACTTGATTTTCAAAGGTTAGTTAGGGATCACACCAGAGAACGTAGCCCTTAAAGGCAAGAAAAACTGTTGTCTTTAACAAACTTAAAAATGCAGGATGTTCATACTGTCCCACGAGGTTTCTGCAGAAGGGAACATATGGATGCAACATGGCTTAATTTTCCTTACAAGATGGTACTAGTTAATCTATTAAAGTGTTCCTTGTTAGTAAGGCTCAGCAATTTTTTTTCATCACAGTTGCTTCCTCCTGGTTCAGTAAAGTGATAAATAAAGATGCTTCCTGCTTTGTAAACAGAGGGTTTGTTTGGCTTTTTGCAGACCAAAACCTGAAGCGATCCTCCATTTTTGAGCAGCAAAACGAAAGATTTAAAACATTCCAATGCCAGACTGTTTCTTCACCCGTCATTTGTTTTCAGATCTTGCCCCTCATTTCACACACTGATGCAATGTTTTCTATTTCAAGATGTGGGATAGAGTGTAGAAATAATAGCATCAATTTTGAAAAAAATCCAAACTATATAGGTCTCTGGTAGCCTCTTCCTCTAACACTGTCCGAAGTTCTGGTGAAATCAACATATTTGACTGAACAAAGTTGGCCACAAGTGATAGCGCACGTCCTGAAGCACGGTAATTAGACACTGAAAGACTTGGCTCTCCTTTCGCGCTTATGCTAGTTGTGAACGGTCTTCAGAGATACGCTCTCCACGGCTTTTGTTTCTCATTTCCAAAAGTTTTCCAACTTCTTCGGAAATAGTTGCTGTTGTTGCTGTCTGACATGACAACACACGTACGCTCAACCAGAACGACCCTGTAGATCAACTGGCTATGCCATGAAATTGCAGGTGCTCAAAGGGAAAAACGGGTGAGATGTGGTCATTTAACCCAATTATATTCAGAGTCAGTGATTGACTTTCAATGCTCAGCTCTGAGTTAATGTTGCTACTTCACTACAGATGTATTTCAAGTGACCCACAGACCAGGAAGTGAAGTAGACAGTTTTACCACCTTACAAAATTTCTGCAAATTAAGTCCAGGTTAGGTCATTTTTAATGCTATTGTATATTACACGCAGAACAGCATGGATCATCTTTGTCTGGCTGTGCTGCATAGTTCATTTGTCTAACAATTTCCGCAAAGAGCTCATCCACCATTGTTTTACTTTTAGCAGAGGTCTCCATAAAGGGGCAGCCCCATTCTTCAGCTAAGGCTCTGCCTTCACTCGATGATACTTCTCTCTCACTCTCCAGGTCCACTTTATTACCAACCAGAATTACTGGCACCTTCTCATACCTACAGTTAAAAAACAAACAAACAAACAAAAAAAAAACAAAAAACAAAAACAGTAGCAATAATTATATTTAAAAAATGGCAGCTTTCTAAATGTAAACATCTATTTGCAAACAGTACAGACCCAACAGGAAAGAGACATTTGGATGATCTTAGAATTTTATGTTGAAGAAATGCTTTGCATATTTCACATTCTAGCGATCTGTTGCGCATCTCTCTTTCCCCAGAGCTTTTTTAGAGTTCTAGGGAATGCTTCCTCCACTGAATTTTCTTTCCCACCAGGAAATCTGCCAGGAACACTTCTGCACTACAAAAACGAGGAATATAACAATATTTTCTATGTTGGCAATCTCAGTTAGGGTATAAGAACAGGATGGATGTCCAACCCTCCCTTCAACATTACGTCCTCCTTCTCCCTGAATAGGTATCATGTTGTATTTCCTGCTTGTGATAAGGATGCATCACTATCCCTTTGAAAGGTACGTTTATCTTTGGTTAATTTATACGAAACTCTCAGATTAACAATAAAAGGGAGAAAACCAAAGGGCCAGTAAATTCCTTTGAAATTTCAGGAAATGTAACCCGCTTCAATTACTGTATACGCACAAAAGTATTGTTATATAAAAACATGTATTAGCTAATACAGAATATATAACTCTCCCTTGCAGCGTTCACATCATTACACCAGTTAAACAAGCTGAAAAGAAAAAAGAAAATTAAGTTCCAGGCAATACTATCACAGATCTGCTTCATAATCAACTTGGACAGCACAATAGATCATATAAGCTATGAAGGAATTTATTACTTCGCACCTCCTTGTGAGGGAATCCTTGCCAAATTTTTTTAAAAATTAAAATGCCTGCCTTACTTTTTTTTCCATCCTCACAGGCATAAACCCTTCTTCAGACATGGAACTAAATAAGTGTTCAGTCAGGTTTTAAATTTACATATTTGCCATAGCAGAGAAGAAAACACTGGGCCTATTTCCAAAATACTCTCACACGGGTTTTCTCACGAAAGCAACAAGGACTGAGAGAAAACTGATTATGGCTTTTAGATCTTCGTTTAGTTTAAGTGCTAAGAGAAACAAGATGGTTCTCTCTTAATTAAACCTGATTTTCTACTTCATATTAGCTTAGTGGTACTGCTTTGAGTCAAATCACTTGAGTAAGACTGAGCTGTGGACAGACAACAGTCATAGCTGACACCTGCAGCAGTTTAAGATGTCACTGTCCTTAAGCCAGCTATTACTCCTTCTTCATCCCTCCCTCCCGCCCGCACTCCCTGCCTCCCAGTGCAGAGCTGGTACTTGTGCCTCAGCTGGCTGAGGGAAACATCCAGCAGCTTGGTCTAACCTACCAGCCATGATGAAACTCAGCTGTCAAGCTGAGTCTGCACTGGATCAGGGAACCTACGTGTTCCTGTCGGCTCTACGGCAGGAACAGTGGGCGCCCACAGTCAGAAAGGGTAAAAGGGCAGTCACTTCTCAAACCACCTCAGCAACTCTTACAGCACCACAGCAGCATCAAAAATTGGTCCAACTATGTCATAAGATGCAGCTGAAATTCTAAACTTTGTTATGTCTCTTTGCTAACTATGGGAATGTCATTTAATCCACAGTTTAGGGCTGTGGTCAATTAATTGTAGAGAATTCCCCTCACTTTCACCATTTATCCTATCCTCGTTTACCATCTGAAGAGACACAATGCATTTCTTCCTCTGTGGACATACAGTACTTAACACAATGATACCTTTGGAACTCTTGCAAGACCTAAGCTGCCATTAATTAAGTACCAAAATACACACAAGCATCTTGAAATCTGTCCTCCCTCGTTTAAACACATGATAGAATAGTCTTTAATTACATAAGATGGATGGCATTCAACAGATAAGACAGCAATTCAATATTCCTTTTTATCTTTATTGTTCAGATGCATGTGTCCTATTGTATTTGCTGTACAGCATTAAAAACCTTCAATGAAAGTGGAATCAGATACAACTTCACTGCATTTCTTGGTATCTGAGGGCCCCAAAGTTCCCCCCGCCAGCTCCTCCAGGTATTCTGTATCTTCTCAATTTTACCAGTGGGAAAAATTGAGAAATTCAAAGCAGCCACTTGAGAAGCATTCAGTGAAGAAGTAGATGAGCCAGAATTAAAACACAAGATCACCTCTCTTCTCGTTCTGCAAGATCACTCCAATTTGTTGAGAAACATATGAGGAAAAAAAAGCCCACACTTGTTGCAGATTTATAGCCAGTTCCAGTGAAATATTCAAGTTCTTAAGAAGGTTTAGGAACCCTAAAAAAGCTGGGCAACTAAATATCTGAGGATCTGTTTACTACAAGTACTCAGCACCTGGGAAATGAAGCGGTAGAAATAGTAAAGTTTCGTACTGCAGAACAAAAAGAAGAACTGATGAGCTGACAGGATAGACGTGAAAAGTCTAATTTAATTTATTTGCACAGGACCATCTAGGAACTATTAGGTGGAACAGATAGAAGCACTTTTCTCTATTGCTTTTTCCTGCTTTTGCCTCTTGCATTTACCCTATTCACGACCTACCTTCACTACTTAAAATGAGATAGGAATGCTACAGTCAATAGCCTTATTCACCTTATAATCCAGATTCATCCAATAACCACTTTACAACATTAAATTATGTAAGAAAGCGTTTCTGCAAAACTCTCATGATGTCATCTTATCAAATACCTCCTCACAGGGCAAAAATAAAGTTGCTCTTGCAAAATACATCCTTGTATTACCTAAATTTTGAGTAGCCAACTTTACAGAGAAAATACTTTTTATATATGTATATTCTGTGTGACTTACATATATATAAAATATATATAAATATAAAATATATAAAAATATATATACTTATGCCTGCCTATAATATATATAAAAACTGTCTGAAATATATATATATACACATACACACACACACGTATAATGACACAGTTTGTCTTTCTACATAGAAAGTCAGTATCCATTATCTAGAATAATGGAGGTTGGAATATGGCAAATAATGGGAAAACAGTCCATGGATACTGAGCAGAAGACTGACTCCAGTATGGGCTTATGAGCGCCAGTTCTGCCAGACCTAAGCTGAGTGTGGGGAGAGCCAGACCAGATGTCTGTGCATTGTATTCTCCAAATATGATGATGATGATGATGGATTGACTGTGTGTGAACTAATAGGCCTTTACAGAAACTATGTGGTTCCATGTAGGGGTTCCAGCCCCTGCTTGTCTTCATTCGGAGTCACTAAGGGTCTCCACACTGTACTTCCCAGCTTTCAGGTTCTGGTAACACACCACGGAAGCCCTAGTTCTCAACTAAATCAAGCTCTAGAAGCTCTGAAGTTCAAGAAGGTGGCTCTCCACCCTTTACCTCCCAACACTGCCAGAATTTCCTGCCTCACTTAGTATCCTGGGCAAATTTATTTCTGATGAGTATGGGGGAGATCCCTGGTTCAACGCTCTCCTTATCATGAATGCTGATCTTACTGGAGGCAACTTCTGCCTGCCCCAGAGGCTCCACTCGCTATTTGCAGAGCTTCAGACAGGCCAGATGTTGATACACCCGCCGCTGAGGTGGTGTGCAGCAGCACAGGTCCGCAATGAGAAAGGGCGATTTCTCAGATGTGGTGGAGTTACATGATTCTAATGAAACCTGAAGGGAAGAACATCATCTTTTCCCCCACAGGCTTTTCACCCTATTGAATTTCACTGACCCAACAGGAAAATCGCTTCTTTACAAAGGAAAAGAAGAGCCACCTTGCAATGCCCAAGCAGCAATGCAGAACACTTCCATACAGCCACAAAAATCAAACCCAGGAATTCACAAATCCTTCCAAAAGCTTCGAGTAGGATCTAACCTACTCACAAATACTTTTAGCAGAGCAAAACAGGCTAAAACCCCACCACCTATACCAGAGCCCTGAAAAGCCAGACTGCTGCTGCCATCGCAGGATGCTCAGCCCACTATGGGAGCTGGGCAGAGGTCTTGCCTTTCACTGCAGCCCATCTGCCCCTGCCTGTCCCCTTAGCACTGGAGAAGTGGCACAGTTCTGCTCCTCGTTCCTGGAGCAGGAAAATCCAGTTTTCTCAGGTCTGCTGAAAAACCTTGAGCAGCACTAATCGTTCCTAAGGAAAAGCATGAGGGCCACCTGAAAATGAGAAACCACTGCCAGTTTCCTCTGTATTCTAGGGCAAACTTCATAGCAGATCCTGTAAGAAATACCCTCAAATGCAGCATGGGAAGGCTTGACTTTTCAAGATCTCTTCAGGAACAAATTTTTGCGAGACCAATCACACGTGTTTGCAGAACACATTTAAAGAACAAGGTACTTCACCCTGTTTAAATGATCTCACTATCTTAGGCTCCAATACGACAGATACTGAGCAGTGGCAACTGCAGACATTTATAGTCCCATGAAAGATACTGGTGCAGAGTCAAATATCATCATATCTAGGATATCACTACTGGCAAGATACAATTGTTGCTCCATAAAAGACAACCAGCATGTATTTCCCAGTCCCAGATAACTATTCAATGCTAAAAATCACCCTGTTATCCATCTTTAATGAGCTTCTGGGACCAACAGGCCACAGTAAATCCCTCAGTTTTCCTGAGGATGGACACCATAGCCACATGGAATCAATAAATACACAGACATTAGATGTTTTATGTGGCCCAGCTATGCACCACTGACCACACAGCCCTACATGCCATACAGCGATGAACAGTTTCTACATTTTATCTTACCTCACACAGCACATACATCATCCACGTTTCTGTTTAGATTAATATGTTAACTTTGAAGAACAGCTTAAAACATTTAGAAAGCCTCAAGATGAATGGTATGTAAATGATCTTCAGAGAGTTTTACCTCCCAGTTTTTCTACTTCCAATCTTATTCAGAGGGAAAAAAACATGGGCAGTACCTGACATCACATCTGAATCTCTTTTACAAGGTACTTTTCAGGTTTCTTGTTAGAGCTATCATTGGATAAAGATAAAAACACAGATGACATGCAGTGAAAATACAATAAAAATGAAGAATAAAAGAAAGGGGCAGAAAGAATTAAAAAAAATTATGTACACCATGGCTAATAAACTGACCCGATTCCCTTAAACTGTGCTAGAGATTGCCCAGGACCCCTAAACTGGGGGGTGAGGGGGAGAAGCGAGCTGGACCTGTACAGGAGAAGACATTAAAAAGTTCAAATGGGTTCCTGCTTTCTAATTGCACATTCTGGAAATGTTGCATCTTTTCTAGGATTTTTGCCTGAGCTTCATATCAGAGCCAAATACGTTCAACCAAAATGCAGAAACTTCCTGTATAATAAAAACAAATTAAGAGGGGAAAAACATGTGTATTCTGAAAGACTATTTCTTATAACTAGCTGAAGTCCTGTTGAAGTTTACGGAAAGATGTATGACTTCTAGCTTTACATGTCAAATACCGGGACCACTAAAATATAAAGGTATCTATCCATGATAACTATTATTAATAATCAAAAGGAGTCTCTAGTACTAAACCACCTTTATTACCTTCTTCTACATGCAGGGTATCTTCCCTGCTTTCTTTTTTTTTTTTTAAATGTATTTCTGTTTTTTTTTATAGCATTTCAAAAAGTAAAGTAATTTAAGGCATAGATATTATGGACAATGATGATGCAAATAAGATCAGAAGGTCAGTAAAAATAATTATTCTTCATTTGAGACTTACAAAAAAATCTGTGCCGAAACACACAGTAAAAGAATTCTGGGCAATATGAAATGAAGTATCAAAAATAACAGTTAAATCTATTAGATTGCTTACAAATTCATACATAAATATTACTAAACATTATTTTGTAACGTAACTTGCAAACTTTGCCTGCAGTAAAATCTGTCATAACTTGAACTAGAAGTTTCCTCATCTGGAGAAAAAAATGTATTCCAAATGTAACTATTAAGACCTTTTCTTATCCCTTTCACACAATTCCTTGGATGTTCAATGCAGAATCCTCAATAGTTAAAACTCACATCAGCTTCAGAGGATAAGAAAAGACATACAGTGTTCCCTCGTCTGATTCTGAGCCTCTCAAACACCAGGAGGAGAGGAAGCAAGACCACAAAATTGTCAAGGGGAAAACAATCAATCTTAACCCTTTGTTGAAAGCTTCCAATTCTTGAACCAAAGCAGCAGGAAAAATAGATACGTGCTTCTAAAGCAATTACTACCTTGTCTTAAGAAATTTAGACAGAGAGGACATTTCACTTTTTGCAAACCCTGATTCCTTGTATTTTGGTAGCTTTAAAAATTTTAACATTATGAGTTAAATCAACAGCAGGGGCTCAGTCTGCAGAGCTGTATCTTTTTCCATGGAGTCCTGCAAATATACACCAATGAAGATGTGCCTATACCTGTATACATGTATAGAATGTGTTAGGAGATAGATATGTGTATCTAAAAATGAGTAGGTTTCTGCAAAGTTTGAGCACTTTGCTCTCTAATGAGAATTATTACAGCTTCTCAGGTAAATCCATACAGAACAGCTGTAAAACCCCCACCATTCTGATGTAAACAAGTCATTCCAGTTTACCAATTAATTGCATTTAAAATTCAGTTTTGTCAGCTATATTGTGTAAGGATTTAATTACTTAGGCAACAACCCCCAACTAAAAAAAAAAAAAAAAGAGTCTTAAAGTCGTTTTTATAAATGAATAGATGTTAAAGAGCTTATTGGAAGTCCCACTGCAATTAGGTGGCTGAGTCATGAATTATTTTGCTATAAAGAACAGTGTATGGCCTAATTGCAGGACGGGGGATCTAACATTTTATTCTAGGTTTTGACATGAACTCCTTATATAGCCTTTGGGAAACAAACTCTTCAGATGGATAGACTGAGGTATATAAAGTCAGGATAATTGTACTTACTCATAGGACAGCAAATTAAATAATAATTGTAAAACAACTCAAAGAATAATATTAGAATAATAAATAACCACCACACCATATCGCTTTTGAGGAGGCTTCAGAAGCCATCTTTGTTCTTGTACATGAAACTTTCCAGAAATAATAATCTCAACTTAAATAAAACACTTTAAAGCCAATTCAGTTCTGTGGTTGTTATAGTCAGTTTACACTTTCCAGATTGGTTTCAAGCTCTAAGAAAAGTCTCAACCAACGCCAGTTTTGCTGAAATTGTTTGGCAGCCTGACCTTTAGCGCTGTGCTTGTAAGTAATTAGAGGAAATAGCTCTCTTCCAAGCAAAAGCCCAAGAAACAACAACAAAACACAGTGTAACAAAGCACTATATACATCTGCTTCCCAACTGTTACTATAAGCACTTTTCAGCCAAAGCACTTGAACACATTATTTCTAGGCAGCTTACAGCTGAGACCTTCCAAGGGACAAGAACGGTGGATGGTACTATCCGATACACATACTGAAAGGCTATCTAGTAAACCTACATTCCTTTGCTGCAACAAAGGCAACAGGATGATGCATATTTCTGCATGAAGGACGCTAAAGAACTTTCCAAGTTATTTCCAATCACTTCAGCGAGAAATTCTTATCTATAGAGGATTTTCCGCATCTAAGATCTCATGGGGCAACTAGAATAACGATAAACTCCTTCCACATGTTCAACCTGCTTCTGCAAGTCACTGCAGATAAAGCCTATCTTCAGTTCTGTCACCTGCCTTTAAATGGTAAAACAGCAAGTATACCTGAAAATTCAATGGCCTGCCAACATGCCCTACGGGAGAAGACTTCACTATTCACTAAAGGAAAGTCCTAAAGAAAAATCCCTGATCATTAAGATCTTAGGGAGACCTTTTCTCAGCAAGTTTGCAGAACTCCATGCACGTTTAAGCTATGTCCCATGACATTATCAGTTCCCCTCACAGTAAGGCGCTGGCATAGGAAGTGACAGGCAAACAGCACTTCGAGCACTGGGGATGACAACAAGGAGCCTACGACAGGAGTAACAGCAGTTCTCATCCACTGCCATTTCAGATGCTCAAAAGCCTTCACAAACAAGAGGTTAGCTTTCACCTTAAACCGGACACCTCTCCCTAGTATCTATCATTACAATTCATATCTAACACTGAAGTCTATTATCGAGACTGAAAAGACTCTATGTGATATACAACATCTACCTGCTTAGCAGCAGGTTTGCTGTGAGCATACCCAAACAATATTTTAATCCTTGAGTTCCCTCTCTATGCCAATCAAAATTCTCCTCTTATACAATCGAGCATCAACATCATCTTGTTGAAATTCTGAAGTGCTGGCCACATTTAGCAACTTAGAAACACTGGAATTTTCAGATAAGAATTTTCTGTTCCTTGGTATAGTTTAAGAAGCAATAACCACAAACTCAATTTCAAAATGCAAGGCAAGTGTTTCACCTGACTTTTTCTATCACCACTAATTCTCTTGCTTCTAAAAGCAACAGGAAAATCAGAATGTCCTACAAACCTGAGATTCTCACAGGTGGATTGATTTCACTTAGTTGCTGTCTCTATACTCAGTTCGCATTGAAAGAAGTCTAGTTGTCAAGAAAACTATGAACAGATTATGAAGCACAAAATGGTTGCTTAAATACAAAGTTCTTGCTCAAGGTTTCCAGACACTAAAGCCGAGTATCTAATTTTTCAAAAATTGCTGCTACTAGCTGTAGGAATGGCTCAACATCTTGAAAATTAGGCCTCATATTCAAGCGTTTAAACCTTGGGTCCATAATTGAAACTTATTCTTAATGACCATACCAGTTTTCTGACCTTAAATATTTTTAAGCCATATGCTATGCTAATTTATTAATGTTTATTCCAATATAATGAGCATGACAGGATATGTCAAGGTTTTCAGTACCTACCAAATGTACAACATATGGAAGATACTAAAATTAAAAAAACTACCATCTATCTTTCATTTGTATTTTAAAGTCTTAAAAAAAAAAAGACAATTCTTTAAAATTACCCTTTTTTTCAGACACAACCACATATAATTAAACTTTATCCTTTGATACCTTGCAGAAAACACATTAAACATCAAGTGAGAGGAGTGCTGACATGCAATTTAAGAGATGTGGGTTGAGTTCCATACCCCACTACAGACTTCCTGTGCGATTTCTAGCAAGTCCCTTGAGCTTTGTACGTCTGTTCTTCATCTGAAGAAAACAACAGTCATCAGATTTAACCTCTGAACGCCTATGGCACATAAACACTTCTGAGGTCTTCCATCCTTAGCGATGGAGGCAACCTGAACATCTTGAAGGATGCATTATGCATTAGAGTTTTGCTAGCTCTTCAAGAGAAAGACATCCTGCATCTCAACTATTCTCAGCAGTAGGCTATGTGACACCACGAATCTTTGAGTTTTCTTTACAAGTATTAAGAACAGATATGTTAGGACAGATTCTGCGCCAACGTCAAGCTTGCCAGCAGAAAGAATAAAGCTATTGGATTAGGTGTGCCTCTGACCAGGGGCAAGAACACCAGCATAGGGGACAAAGCCAAGGTTGTTACTTCACTTCAACTCCACCGGCTTGAGCAGAAACTGCAAGGGCTCACAATATCTTAAAACATAGGCTGACACCGAGGGATTTCTCCTCCTCCTTTTTTCTCCATACAAAACTTCTACAAGGTCAAAAAGCCTGCCTATTCTGATGATGTGGGACTGAATAGGTCCCTTTGCAAAGGCAATAGGCAAAGATACCTATTAAAAGCAATGTAAGCCTCTTGCACATCATACAGCATATCTATAGATTCTAATTGTTTCATATTTTTAATTTATTACATTGCTGTGTCCAAAGAACTTAACAGTGACCCTAACATGCATTACCATTTATCTATCAATACATGCTTTGTCACAAGAAATTTCTCTCAGAAGCATATCCCTTGATATACAAACCTTTAGATAAATTACTGTAATATTTTAAAATACACCATAAACCTACTGCACAAGGAAGCATTGACAAAGGTGGGGGAGGAGAAGGAAAGTGACGAAACTGATTTGTACCAATTCATATGTATCAAAGTTTATGCCTGTAGCTGGGTTAAAGAAAAATCTTTGAGACAAATATATTGTTAATAGTCCATTTGGAAAAGCTGAAGCAGCATACAGTCCTTCTATAAAGCACAGAGTCTGGCAAGTAATTTATGAGGACAATGGTAGGTCTAGTTTCTCATAGGTTTGGCCAATGCTGCTATCTAAAGCTCTAGTTTTTCCTTCTGCCTACAACTCTTCCCCTCGCCATTCTCCAGTCCATAATTAGGGTTTAGCACATGCCACGGTCTTTTCCCACAACTAGAGCACTGACAGGGTCTCTTTCCTACCAACAATTCAGATAGAACTTAGTCATTATTTAGATTTCTAATTTGTTCCAGACTTCGAACCACAGAACCACTGGGGCAGGAAGGGACCTCGGGAGGTCTATAGTCCAACCCCCTGCTCAGAGCAGGGTCAGCCAGGAGATCTCAACCAGTTTGCTCAGGGCCACATACAGTTCAGTATTGAAAACCTCCAAGGACAGACCTTCCACAACCTCTTTGGGAACTTGTCCCAGCATTTAGTTTAGTTTAACTTTGCCACAGAATTCAAAACTTACTGGGAGGTGATGGAGGAAGATGAGACAAGCAGACAGCTGAGTTGTGTAAGGCTCACTTCCATAGAAGATGGGCTGAGAAACAAATGCCAAAGCTATACAAATATTTATAGCTATTCATTTATGTAAGGAACTCATAATCATATTTACAGGACTCAAGATAGACATATATCCTACCATTATGAAAGCAAAGTGAATTAACCAGATTTTACAGAATTAGCTAAAGCTCAAGCATAAGTTAATGACAACTTCAATCTCTTAATCCTTGTTCATTTAAACTACAGAAAGCGAAACTTTTTAGCGGATACACAAAGCAAAAACTTTGGCTAGCAAAACCAGTCAAAAGCATATGCATTTTAGACGGGCCAGAAGACTATAATCCTGTAAGGTATTATTTCACTCTTCAAAGTGAACGTACTCTTATATTCCTTTAACCAATTTATAATCACTGATAAAAATCCCAGTGCAAAACTTATTTAAACTATTCTAATAGGATTTTCTCTAGCTCATTAAAATTACACTTTTACAGTCTTCAAGAATAGGTCTAACAATTAATTCAAAACCTTCTTAGCAGCATCACCTGCTTCCAAAGGATTAGAGTTGAGGAATGATTGTGTCGTGCCGTCCAGTCAGAACCACACAAAAAGCAACAGCTTCTCCTCCACGTCAAGGTAAGAGCCTTCTTACTCTAAGAAGTCAGAGATGCTGACTTTCAGCACTACCCAGATTTAGCCTCTGAAAACATATGCAAGCCTGGATCACAAAATTCACCTCTGGCAATTTGATTGCCACTATCTGGTCTGTAGAATCGAGCATTACGTATGGATATGAACTGCATTTCCATAGTGGCTTTTATTTATTTACTTTGTAATGAATTTGACCTTTTGCAATGAGCCTAGCTTCAGGTCACTTAAAACTTAAGAAAAAGTAAAATAAAAATAATGGGATTAAGAGGCAAACAATCTGGCATCAATTTCTGCTCTCTCATCAATCCCCATGTAGAAGCTAAGGCAGGTAGATATCACACTTTATATGATATTGCATAGCCTGAAGGGAATTTGTGTGTCTAGTATGAAGCAGAGACTTCTTTGTTGCCCTAGTAACCAAAGAAGAATACAGCTTAATGTCCTTCAAGCTAATAAAAATATCCTACAATGCTTATAAGAAAACTTGGCAAAAAATGCTCTGTTGAGACAGATTTTCCTCACAACAGTACGATTAGGTTACAACTCTGCCTATTTTTCAGAAGATACACTATTTTACAGAAACTCTAAGCCAATGACCATGCTTGGTTAAGCAATTTAGGAGAAAATAGTGCAAGTTCTATAATTTTCTCTTTTACTTCAGAAGTAGTATTATGACTTCATATCCTTTTGACTATAGTCAAGCCCTCTTTTACCAAAATAAAATTTGTCGCCAACAAAGAAAAAACAGATGGGAATCCGAAAGCCTTGACTAGTTTCATTAGCAGATGCTCTGAAAGCCTCTTCACTCCTGCTGAGTTTCTACCAGAATATTTGACTTCTAACTCGGGAAAGAAAAACATTCTGCCGTGACTTCAGAAAGTTAGTGGCCTTCATCTTGCAGAATAATTTATTTAATTACCATAAGCCAAACATTCTGGAATGTTTGAATGAACAGAGAACCAAGGTTTTCTTCTCCACAGTTTTCAGAAGTGACCTCCATCTTTAAGAACTCAACTTTGTAACTCTAGAAATTTGATTCAAAAAAACCATATCAGCTAGTTAAGTGAAACCGTTTCCATATCTAAATATGAATATACAAAAATAAGAGCTTCCAAAGTCATATGGGGTTTTTTTGTTTGTTTGTTTTGTTATTTGTTTGATTTTTTTTTTAAATAAGTTTTGGTTCATCTTCAAGTATAAAATACCGCCTCCGAGCATACTACCTCTATGCGGCAAATGATTTACTGATAACTTCCCTTCTACGTTGAGCATAAACTTTGGAAATAATTTTCTTCAGAACATTTTTCATTCTTCCTACAATAAGACAGGTACCGATTACAGAAAAAACCAACAGACTACTTCATTCTAAATCAGTGTCCTGAATAGACTGGAAGACTTGAAACTAAAGTTTACCCATTCTAGTATCCAGAACTTTCCTAGTAAGAACTTGTTTATAAAATAACATCAGATATAGGGTATCTAGTACATAAACCAGTAAAATCTAAACATTTTACTCTTCCTTACATGTCTGTGTATGTATATCTCAAATCTAATATTTGAGTAGCTATTAAAATGAAGCCAGCTAGAATGAGGAGCTCAGATATACTCATCATCTCAGATGTTGAGCTATTTATATTTTAACTACTGTATAAGTGTTAATTTCTTTGGGTCTACTCTAGGTTAAAAAAAAGCTCCCTTTTCCCAGAAGAGTTTTACTAACCTGTCTGACAGCCATTTTATTGTCTATGAAGACACTTTGTGGCACTCAATCACCTTGAAGACCATTTTATCTTGCACACGTTAACCCTATCAGCTATTAGGCCATGCCTGCACCAGCAAGGTTAGCCTCTGGGACTCCGTCACCACGCAGCTGCCCACGCCGCTGCACCTCTGGGGCTTTAGGCACCTGGCTGCTTTGGCCAGTGCCAAAGCTGTGTCAGCAGTGGAGCGGGTGCATCAGGGTCAGAGCCCAAGGCTCCCGGCTGTCAGCATCCCTCGGGCACCGGAGCGCCTCCGCGCTGGCATTTTGCCGGTGGCTGTACACCGGCTGATGGCCTGTGTCACCCAAAGAGACAGTTACTCAGCTGATGGAAAGGATGGGCTTTGCTAGCTGATAGAAAAAGCAATGCGTGCATGCGTGTGTGAGAGAGGGAGGGAGAGAGAAAAAGAATGAAAACCTTCACAATAAGAGGCTATGTCTCTTACTGACTTTTTTTTTTTCAGAGGGAGAAAACACACACAAGCCAGGCCAACCCAAGTAAATGTTGCAAATTCCCACATGGACACCAATTTTAATATTGCTTAAATTAGGTAGGAAACAATGTGGCTTTACATTGGTTTAACCAAACTTGTTCAGAAAGTAACTTAGTGACAAAATTTTCATATGTGGACAAAGCCTATTTTAAATAGAAGATGACTGCAGAACCTGGTGCAAACACATTTTGTTTTTTGTCCTGACTCCTGACCCCACAGAGTGGAAGACTGAAAAATCCCTCTGCACATATATGCATATATTTGTGTATACATGAACATTTTAGCTGTCTCTCTTTCTGAGTAAACTTATTTTTAAAGTGGAAGCATTTAGGTAGGTTTGTGAAAGACGCTAAACTATAATGTACTGTGTTTTATTCTGAGAAACAAAATATCACCCCAATATTTAAATGTGTGTTCGTCACATTCTAGGTACAGAAAGGATGATAATTTGTATACTTAACCCTCAAAAGCAACAGTAATAATGGTAAGAAAATATTTGAGAAAGTTGGGTTTCTTTTAAGAACGAGCCTATATTTAAAGGTATCACACATCCTAGTGTCCATTACACCTTCTTCATTGAATCACTAATTGGTAACAAGAATTTCCTGAAAATAGTCCACTAATTATTTTTTCCACATTAAGTCGTCCTATGCAGAAAGGCCGTTTCAATTAATATGAAGGTGTGTGCGGGGGCGTGAAGCCCAGACTGTTCCCAGTCCTTTTAATCTAACCACATTTCTTGCTGACAGACAGAAAGTCTTTCAAAGGAAGGTGTTTTGATCATCCCTGGAAGAAGAATGTAGACTTCAATTACCAGTCCAATTATCCCAGCTAGGAAGGCAATACAATTGCTTAATTTTAAAGTAATAAGGGACTTTCAAGGTGTGCCTTCTCAGCTTTCATCCAAGATCGAACTTTCCATTGCCCCTCTCTGGCAGATGAAGCTACCATGATGGTAGTCACTATTTCTGAATAAAAATCATCTGGAGGAGAATTCAACCTACGCTAAGTTCAGTGGTTTCATACCTTTAGGTGATTTGTTTTCTTTCTTGAATATGGTCATCTCAATTTAAAAAAAAGGATTATTTTTTGTATATTTTAGCCACATACAGTTTACTAGGGTTAGAACAAGATAAAGAAAAAAAAGCAATATCCTGCAATAAATAGTAAATCATATTGAATGACCAAGTTCTTAAGAATGCATGGAAAGAATACAGGGTAAACTTTTTCTTCCCCCTCCCCAAAATCCTATTTTCTTTCTATGTTGAGTCTACAAGGTAGCAATTCTTCCCAGAGGCGAAAACTTTGTAACCACAGGTTTTTTTTTCTTCAGTGTCTCCATATCAGGCCTAGGGATACACCAGTAAGCCCTGCAATACGTGGTATGCACGTCACCCTCCTTGCCTCTTCCTTATGTTCCAGAGCAATCTGGACTTTTTAAGTTCAAGTATCCTGACCCCAGCTTTCCATATATCTTATTTTCCTTTTCAGAACACAGTTATATTGTAAACTTTGGTAGGTAAAAACTGAATTATGTGGATTTGTTTAATCAAAGAGTTACGAAAGTAGTAAGGGGAAGCAGTCAGGGGAAACCACCTTTCCATTATCAGATCAGACTACCACGATGATTATCTTGAGCTTCTTGTGATATAATTTTTAGACAGATAATGGTATTTTGAACATGTCCGTTATAATTTAGTAGTATGACTGAGGGTTCGTATTGTCTGCAAGTGCCAGTCCCTTCCCTTGAGAAAGGGCCCTGCTTTTAGTTAAACATTCACATTATGTGTCCTGTCTATAAAACATTACAGCTGCCCACTCATTGAACTCTGGGCAATTACAAACATAACCGACACTGTAAATCAAAAAGATGGAAAGAACAGCAGCTCCAGTCCACCAGGAGGCTGCCCAAGGACTGCATTTGCTCAGCTGGTTCCTGAAAACCAGCCTCGCACAGATGCAGAGCAAATCCAGCAATCCTCCAGTTACGTGGTCAGTGCAGAATCTGAGGCATAGGGTCTGGTGGCAGCAGGACTATTTCCACAATAACACCAGAGCTTTAAGTAAAAACTGGTACTCGGAGTGGTAATAGGAACAGCATTGCTTGCCAACAGTTGCTGACAGACTCATCTGATGGGTAGCACGCATCTGACTTCGGTTGCTATGAAATCTGGTTACAGAGAGCACTAGAAATAAAAGGGCTACAAGAGGTTTGACTAAAAACTGCTAGATGGTAAACAGACTCATCAGAAATTTGCAGCAGCTACATAGTAAGACAGTGATATTTCGGTAAGCGACAGAGGCTACACAATCCCAGATGGAACGACTATAATGTATATAGTGCCAGACTAGAGGCAAGACCATTAGATATCCATTCACGCAGTCCAGGCAAAATTATCATCTGATCCATAACGTTATCTTTAAAGGCAGCAGAGAGTTCTTCAAATCTAGTCCCATGAAAACATAGCCACTCATTCACCACATGAATAGGCAACCTAACTTCTCCACAATTTGAATCAAATTTGGGAATATTTGGATTGAGTGAAATTCCAGAACGTGCCATCACGCCTGAATTTTATGGATCATCATCAAGGATCAAGGAGCAGAAGGCTATCTGTTCTCACATGGCCAACCTATAATAACTACTGGAGAAGCAGATGATATGAAGATAGCCTGCTGAGCATCCACAGCTTTTAATGTTAAGTGAGGCTGCAGATCCGAACTAGGGGAAACACAGAAGAGATGCCTATGAAGACTAATTAATCTAGTTTCTTCATGTTTGATATTTAACATTAAAACTCTGTGGACTCTCAGCAGGCTATCTTGGTATCATCTGCTTCTCCAGTTTTTTCCTAGAAAGAGTCTATCATCCCTCAGACAACTATTTGTATGAGCATAGCCACCTAAGCAGATTCTACTCCAAACTTAATGTTATAATCAGCTATATAATATAACCTGTGCATAGAACTCTTTTTGAGAGAAGGAAGACATCTGAAGTACAAGAATTGTCAAGCCCATGCTGTGGATGATATGATCATCAAGTCTGTGGTCTGCTCAATATTCTGTACTAACAAGATCCATACAAAGGCATTCAGGAATTCACTACTAAAAACATAAGGAATGAAACTGACGTGAAAAAGCAGGAGGTAAAGAGAGGAACACATTCTGATGGCAAATACTGCTGGGCCCAAATGCAAAACCGAGGTAAGTAAATATACTGGGACTCCAGAAGAATTTAGGGAACCGTGTCCAAGAGAGAGCTCCACAAAATTTCTGCCTACCCACTTAATTTCCTGATGGGCCACATCCATCCAAGGTTTTTGGCAAAACAAGGTAGCTGCCTGAAGGCCTACAGCTGTGCAAGCTCAGCTGAGCCATATATTGGAACCAAAACAGGGTCACACACCTAGGCTCTCTTGGGATTTATAGGTGAGGCATGCAAGCAGCCAAGTCCCTCGAGAGGCCTAATTCACTGAACATTCCTCTGTGAATCTAGCAACACACCAATAGTAAGATACTCAGTAACAAACACAGCAGAGATCACTTTCACACAAAGCCATGGGAATAAAAGCAAGTAGAGGAAATGCTGTTTCTCTCATTTAACATAGCAGTACAGCAATTACAGCACTGATCAAGGAGGTGAAAGACCCGCACCATACACCTTCTTCAGTCATAGGATTTTCAACCTGCTTTTCCCAGAAGACTGCCCTAACCACTAAGCTACAAGCGAGGCTGAGAAAATACTCTTCAGTCTTCCTGTTGAAGATGAGCCACTATGAAGGTAAATACAAATACATGAAAGCAAATTCACAAATCCCAAGGGAATAACAACAGAAACAGATCAGGTGTACAAGCTGAAGAAAGATACTAGGGACTGAAACCCAGGGATTTCTCAGGACAGCTTACTCACTTTAGATAAAGTCACTGCAAAAATGCAAAATCAATATCCCATGCAGTGAATGGTCACCAGAAGACTCCCCTAGTCCAGGTGACCACAATATTTCAGGAAAGGTCAGCTGTTCCTCCATGATGATATAATGGCTTCCATTTTTCTCCCATTCTTTTAGAATTTAAGTGTTTTCATCAGTGAGAGGGCCTGCATCTCAAGAGGAGAGATTCTACATACATAAGGAGATAGTTCAAGTGGTTTGCTGCAACAGGATTACACACCTCAGAGCAAGGCAAATTCCTAAAGAACTGTCACAGAAAAGAAACACTAAGCTATTTTGCAAGACCCATTTCCCATTTATTTCTCAATGAAATGCAAGAGAAGAGAAGGCTGACATTGAGGGGGGGGAACGGAAAAGCATCTCCTCCAGTGCATTGCATGTTCAGAAGATCAATGCCAGGATTCCCTGCTTTGGACAGCATCCTGCACACTTGGTACAAAAACAAAACTAACCTCTCCTACCCCCAAAACCCCCACTGTATACTGAAGAGGTTATCTGTTAGAGAACCCAAGCAGATCAAACAGATTTAAGTGGTACTACATTGACAACCACCCCCACTCCCCTCCCCAAACCTAACACCACACCCAAATGGACGAAAGCAATGGGAAAATTAATTCCAAATTACTGCTTGGATTTTGATTGCAGACCGCAGCATTAACCCAGCAGAAGGTGACTCATGCTTCTCTCTTCCAGGCATTGTAGGGAGTAACCTGCATGTCAGCTACCAAGAATCTAACTGCTGCTGAGACTAGCAGAGCAGATGCCTTCTTTAAGCAGCGAGATGGAGAGCCTGGATTTGATCAGAGACTGAGAAGCACTCAGACTAGTTAGATTTTTTTTTTATTGGGGGGGGGGGGGGGGAGGGGGGAAGGGGGTATGAAAGGCATCTGATAAAATGCTCCAGAAGAAATAGTTCAAGGTGATCATCTCTTGCCCTTGCCCTTCAATTATTTTCAAAAAGAAATTCAATTCCTAAAGTTAAAAAAAAACAAACACCACAAAAAACCACCATTTGACTGGTTTTCAGCAGAATTATTACAGCAGAAGAGGGGACAATTCTGAACCTGGAGATAGAAGATTACTACTAGGAAAACCCTTTACAACATCAAGTCCTTTTGGCAGTAGAAAGTAATCCACAGACTGAAAACATACCTTCTTAAAAACAGTGTACAAATAGCAGTATACAAATAAGGACTGTTGTCATGTAGTTCAAAAAACACACACATCCAGGATTCTGCATCATGGCCAAGTGCAATTAAATACAGAGGTGGGTGAAAATAAAACAGATTTTTTTTCCCCCCACTCATTTGTAACTTTGGGGGAAAATGGTATAAACCCAAACATTTCATAATCATTGTTTTGTTCTGACAAAATCAATGAGCTTCTAAAATTTAAAAATGAAATTGAAAACATAGTAAGGAAATTTCAAAAGAAAAGCAGTTCTTGAGGAAAGACTTAATTTATGCATTTCTAGCTAGGTCTTACAAAGTTCATGGCTTTTTCAAAAGAAAAAAGCATTCCAATTATTTGCACATTTATAAAATGTTTCAAGTAAGATTTTGTACAGCAGTTAAAAAGATGTTATAGCAATGTGGGAAACTGCAACCAGATCTAATCAGATACAGTAGGTTAATCAGTCCTGGCTTATCCTCTATACTGTAAAATATATTAGGAGTAAGAGGGCAAACAGTACAAACATTCTTCTACCAAAACTTGCTCGTCACAGCAAGCGCACATACAGCCCAGAGGCGATCTATGTGGCTACTTCTTGAAAGCATCTTTTCTTGTAATTAATCAGAAATCCAGGACCAAAGCTCTTCTTCACAACATTCAGAGCACTTCAAGTTCTGTGCCCTTATCCAATTCATTTCCAGTTCAAATTAAATCGTAGTTGAGTTGATACTCACATGGGAATCTCAAACACTATTAATCTTTTAGTTAAGGTGGCTACCTGTTAACCAGAACAGTAACAGGAAGTCACCAAACAATTCTATAAAGTAAGACTTACATTTTATTTTACCCCAGACCACTGCTGTACGCTATTACATTCTAATATTTTAAAATGCTTTAATGTCTGCCTCATTACCCTGACTTTTTGCAGAAGATAATAACTGTTTTAAAAGACGTTAAAGCTCTATCTAGGTGACACAAGCGATGTTTCAAAACAAGCTAATCAACTCTAAAAACACTTACTCCTTTTTTTTGTCCTTCACCTGATCTTTCACCTAGTCTGGGCCTAATCAAGACAAGAATTAAAATATTGTCACCATTGCATTTTTAAAGACTACAGCATCAACTAATTGAGCTAGCCCCATGACATTAATGTTGAGAAAGGATAATGTGCTCATATCACACCTTTAATTCTCTTGTCTAGACTAGGATTTAAGATGACACAGCTGCTAAAATGCAACCCATTGACAAAGAAAGTGTTCGAGTTGCACTCGTCATTGTAAACTGTACCTAGACTACACTGTTTGCCTTAGTGCAGCAAAAACTAAATACTAGTCCTGTATTGGAAACCTCTGGGAAAAAAAACCCAAAAAACAGACCAGCAGGAAGCTAATGAATAAGAGAATATGAAGAAGCAGATTGCTAAAGTTCTTGATACCTTAACAATCATGTAAATCTTTGTACAAGTCACTATATGCAAGGGTAATTTAGCACTGCAGTCCCGATTGCTTCCTTATTCTCTCTCAAAACGTTATCATCACACACCACTTACACAATTTACAAGGAGAGAAAAAAAGGAAAAAAAAAAGATGTTTGAGCAACACTTGCAATATTTCAGAAATGAAATAACCAGCAACCCGAGGTTTGTTCTTCGGTGCAAAAAATAAAAATCTGACGCTGAATTATTAAGGGGAAAACTAGAAAAGGAATGGATTTAATGATTTTTGGGAGAGCCACCCACTCAGACATTTCAAATTTTATTCATCTAAACCCTTTCAATTGCCAAAGAATGTCTATATTTGAAAATCCAGTCCCAAAAGTACACCTGCTAACATAAGAGTTTTAACTAAAAATACTGCTACCCAGCATGTTTTATGTATGATCAAACAACAAAATTTGTTTCTATCCACATACTATCCAACTGAAGAGTAGAGAATCATGGTTATTTTGAAAGAAAAGATGCAAGTTACTGCCAACTGTGTTGGCTATAAAAAACAGTATTTAAAGAATTATTGTCCTCTAGGCAAAACAGAAATTCAAAGGCAAAACAGAAATTCTAATGAGCAATGATTTTTTTTTGATAAAATTTTCCAAATATTCATTGCAAAAATCTGTGTCAAAACAGCTTAATGAATAGCAAGATAGAAAACATTCAGCCCCAAGCATTAATGCTATATTATTTTACTAAACTATGAAAGCCATTAAAGTCATTGTTATACTTGGTCTTTAACACATTAAACAGCATTTTTACAACACAGACACGATCAAGCAACACTGCACAACTGAAAACAAATTTAAGAAGTCTTGCCACATACTATTCTACTGTTTGACAATTGTGGCTATCCATATTTATTCACACACCTCTACAACAACATGAGCTACAGCAGCAGTTAAGACCTGAAAAGAGAAGATGATGCTAAGTGATACGGGCATCATAAAAAAGATATGCTATACTCTAAACTAGCACAATCTAAACTAAACATGCATACAAAGGAGCTTGCCTACCTGGCTTTTTCAATAAAAGTCCAAAGAACACCTAAAAAGCAGGAGGGGATAAAAAGATTTATTTTCAGTGCCCACATATGGAAGCTATCATATCACTTTACCTTACAAAGAAAAATAAATAAATCTTACAAAGGAATACCTATACAATTAGCTGGGGGCGGGGAGAAGGCGGGAAGCAGCCAGAAAAAAAAAAGCAGCATTAGAAGACTCTGGTTATAATCGTTGTCTCAAATGTTCATGGTTTCCACAGAAAGTAACTCAAAGTACCATGAATATTTCAGATTAGCAAGGGGGGAGGGGAAGATCTAAACTCTATAGAGCCAGAAAGAAGTGTTGTAAAGTTGTTTTAAAAGCACGAGAGCACAAAGAGAAACTAAATATCTGAGTTTAAACCTAAATAAATTTTACAGTAATATCCTGTATCCTGCAAACTTGTACTCTTTCTATTACAGACACTTTCTAGGGGACGGTCTACATATCAGTTCCCCAATAAAACACAGGAGATGGCCAGACAGCTGAAGACTCCGATGTTATATGCAGGGTCAATTTGATACGACTGACTACTTGTGTTTACCACTTCTTTATATGTCTACAGATGCTTAAAATATTTGCATTTTCTTCTTGTAAACTGATATGGTTCTCACCTGAAAGACAGCTATCCATAGGTGTCCCTTAAAAAAAAAAGAAGGGCCAGTATAGCTCTTCTATTGTACTTAAATATTTTAACACAATGGCCAATGTCTGCACCATGTCAGAATTCTGTTCAGGTTCCTATGTTTTCTTAGAAATACGTACAAGCGTTCGATGGGATTTAAAATCCATTAATCTGTTCTTGCAATAAAGAAAAAAAGTGCTAAGTTTCATCTGGTGGGTGCACAAGAGTGGCTGGCAGCTTGGCCAGGCATCCTATGGAGGATGAGGGCCATGCTTAATACCTGTCCTGCATTTTTCAGTTAAAGATGAGTACTCCAACCAATCCACTATATTGAGATTATTGCAAGAAAAAAAAAAACTACCAAACTCTTGTTAAAAAAGATTTCAGAATTTCAGTCTGTTCTTATTTCCAACATCTCTACACAGCTAGCACCTATGAAAGTCCCTAGACATTTGTCAACCTTTTGCATACAGCACTTCAGAAGGAATAGTATTTTCTAAGTTTAACTTCTGAACACTTAGGTATTTCTTCCTGGGAGGCTGGAGCCACTTTTGTGGTTGCAGTGTTTATGAAGAATTCTCTAAATAGTTCTGAAAAAAAAAAAATCTTCTTAAAATAAAAAAAAAAAGATGAGAAATACATAGAATTTCAGAAAACTGGTAAATTCAACCTTGCTTAAAGAGTACTTATTACAGTGAAGAGCTAAAGAACAAACTAAATTATTTCATCTCCTCAAAACTCTATATTTACTGACAGTCATCTGTGTGATGATATTATCTAGTTTTAATGAGGATCTGGACCCCAATGTGCTAAATGGTCTTTGAATAAAAACCATATTTAGTTTTCATAGTACTTGGAAAGCAACATTTTCAAACTAGACATTTGAGCAATTTGTAATTTCAAGCATAGTTTTTCAGACTTAATCACCATTAAGTCACTAAATACATCAATTATCATTGACTCAAGATGCTGATTTCACAATTAATACATTTCAATAATTATATCTCTTGCATGTTTTAAATTACAACACAGAATCCCTAGACTGGGAGGCAGACTTTCATCTTGATGATAAACACCACCTCAAAGAACATTCTCAACTCGGAGACACATTTCTGTGACATTTCATAGCAATACACCTATATCATTTAGTCTGCATTTTCAGCCAATTAGTAAATTTTCTGGTCCTTGCTTCCTAGAGAAAAAAGCAATAGATTAATGAAAAGTTTTTTTTACAACTTGAAATAAAGCATTTCTCAAAAATACTATTTTAAGTTGAACCTGTTAGACTCTCCAAAACACAAACAGTACAGTCCTGTCTTTAAAGCTCTGGTCAGACATCTAGAGAAACTATTGCAAGTAAAGAACTCTGAATTAACTTTGTGAGTTCTTTTTTATTTCTGTGCTTTAGTTTTCTGCTTGAATAGAAATAACAATACTTTTCTATTTCATGGGATTCTACTAAGAACATTAAAGTCTCTAGGACATATTGAGAAATTACATTATTGGAGGCTACATAAACACCTAGAACACATACCCAATGAGGTTTAAACATACCTTCATGGGAGAAAAACATTGGGAAAGTCATATCCAAAATTAAAATTCAGTATATGGTAAATATCAGCAGGTTCTCTTCAGAGAGACTTTCTAATCACACAAAAGAAACACAAAAGTGTTAGAAGTTACCTAACTCCTTTTTCCACAAAAAAAAAATTACACTGCTTAATCTGCATACTCACTACTTATTTCTAAACCTTGATATCTAACTGGGGTGTACCACTTCCAATCCATTTCATCTGATAGCTTCTATTGGTACTTTACTGCAGACCTTTGCTGGCATGGGCCCACTCATCCAGTTCAGCCTTGCTCTCACAAATCAAAGGTTTCTCCAGAAAACAGCTCATTCTGAAACTACAGTGAGTTCCCTCTGCAGCAAAAACAACAGACAGTTCTTTGCTGCCAAGCTCACAAATCCATTTTGGACGGAAAGGTGGCAGCACCTATCAAATACACAGATAACATATTTTGTGTAATATCTCACCAGGAGCCAGTAAAGCAGCAGCTGATTCCCTTAATCCTTCTTGGATACAGTAGGTAAGGAGTATCTTTCAAAGCTATCATATGAAAAATATTATCCTTATGTACAGTCCATCTTCCCAACACTACAAACCCTAAGCATTTGCAAGAATCAGAAGTCACAAGGCTTAATGGACGTATTCGGCAGAAGCGGGATCCAGAAACTGGTACTAGGTGCCTGAAAAACTAAGATCATGGGGTTGGAACAACGCATTTCAGACAAGCAGTCAATTGTACAGTGAATAGGCGCTCCCAAACTGTTTACTTAGCTATCATCATCAGTGATAACAGCTTCAAACAAGCATGGAGGTACTCTCAAGTTCCTAAGCCCAGAGACCAACCTTATACCCTTGGCCTCAATCTGCACAACCCACCACCCTACATTAGGAAACAACCCCTCTGTCCTCCTACCTTCTGATTACACTCCTTATCCAACAACAAAAAAAGGCATCCACAGCTTCACTCTCCTAGGGCACATCCCCCTTCATCAGTGTCCTGCTCCCCACGTACTGATACCAAAGCACACGTTCCAGATAAGCAGGGTTAGTTGCAGGCACTGCAAAAACAGCTGATTGCAGAAGCGATTGCTTTGTACAACACAAGCTACAGCCAAGCCGCTCCTTGGGTAGAAACTATTGTAAGACACAGCATCTGGAGGAAGAAAGACAGCAGCTGTGATTTTGTACCACCAAGATCCTTCATCCAACGCTGGCAGCATGCTACGCAGTGGGAAACTCTGGCCCAGAGTACAGTGAGCACTTCTGAAACCTTTTCCTTCTCCTCATCCTGTGTCTAGGCAGAGCTGCTGGGGGTGCACCCATCCACTCAGAACTGACAGGGCTCCCTTGACTCATTCTTAGAAGGATCTAGACAAAAATGCTTTATTTACTTTGAAAAGAAGAATATGGTTTACAGTTTACATTTAAACCACTTTTTAATTGCCTGTTTAAAAGCTACAGAGGCATCCTCCACTCTTGTTAAATCTGTGCAACATGCCTGAAAGGGATGCGAGGCTCCCACACTACACAGTACACAAGGAAGCTTGACTTTATAGTTTTGCCATTAGGAGACTTCTCTGCAGACTGGGAGACCTGGATTTCGGTCCTGTTTCTAAGTCTATTTATGCATTTTTTAATATTAAATAGTCATTTAATGAGAACAGAAACTACACTGGCAAGAGTGATCTCAACCTCTTCTAACCATTGGCTTCAGAGTTAAGTAAAGGTCCACCTGTTTCCTCTCTTTCATTCATGAACATGTCATTCATTCCTATAAAGTAACTCAACTTCATCAGGTGGAATGAAGGACTCCCTTAGCTTAGTTTGGCCTGGTATGTGGTGGTTAGACCAGGGAAGCAGAAGACTCATGCGTGCATCTCAACTTGAACAGGGAATTCACCTGGCTTTTCTACTTCTTGGGAGAGTAATTAAAATTACTCTCTAATTATATAATGACACAGGGATTCTTTCATCAAAAAAAAAAAAAATAGCAAGGACAATGTGTAAAATGCAGAGATACCTACCAGTTAGAGACCTGGCCAATCGGTTTTCAGGCACAACGAAAGTTCAGAGATTTTTAGATCATGGTTTTGTATCAATATAAGCATATAGTTGTCCTTTTCAGGTACATCTCATCCAAACTCCCCAGGTAAACAGAACTATGATTATTTGTCTCTCAACATAGATTAAATGCGTTTGTGCAACTGTAAATTATAATTTAGAAGTCCCTGTACAGATATGTATTTTATGTGTAAATAAGCATTCTTCCAGTTTAACTGGTAAAAAGGATGCAAGCTTAAGTCAACAGCACATTAGGTCTTACACTGCCTGCGAACTTAAGTTCCAAAACATAACAACAGCAACCGCCACCAAAAATATAAGATGAGGTAAGTTGACAAGGAAAGATCTGGTACGCTTGCTGAAACTACATCTTTTTAATATTGCAAGTCAACAGCACATCCCTTTCAACTACAACTCAATTAAAATTTTCAGGACTTGCTAAATTTTCAGGATTTCAGCTGCTTTTAGATTACTTTGCGTAAGTGAAATTTAGGATTAAAACATTACTCATATGTCTTTCACACAGTACCTAACCAAAAGTTGAAGTCTTGCAGTAAAAGAGATGGCAGAAAAAAAAATAAAAGCAGCATTTAGACCCACTCTGAGCAGTGCTGAGTCAATGTAACTATGGAAGTACAAGTTGATTCCTATGCTGCTACACCTATCTACAGTTTGTCAGCTGAGGTCTGAATGCAGGCGCTCCATTGCAATGCACAATGCAAGCTGCAAAAGCCACAGCTAGGCATTCAGAGACTAAATGAATTTATATCACTGATGAAACACAGGAAAACCAAAAGCATTTATTAATGAATAAAGTCTAACTATTTAATGAAAAACTGTTCTTCTATAACGTATGTGCGAACAATAAGGATTGCAAGGATATGGAAAATGCATTTTCCATAATAGATTCAAAATAACTTCATTATATTAGTCTGTAGAAATCCCCAGTGAAAAAGTTAGGACACGCATTAAGAAACACCTACTATAAGAAAGTTGCAAGTCCAAAAATATCAGCACTTTGTCTCCTCCCTCCCCTTTCCCCTACTCACCCTCCTCCCCAGTTTCAAAATACATCTTCCCCAGGCCTTGGTCTGGAATGGTAGTTTCTGTGAACAGACCATACCCGACCATATGATTAGCCATTATCACCTTTTATGCTCCACTCTACATTAAGATGCAAATCCAACAGCTGTGGTCCAACTAAGTTATTTACAAAGGTTTCCCCTTCAGATGTCCAAGCCAAAGCTACAACCAGTTCTGCGACATAATTACAACCTCTCTTCATGGGCAATAACAGATCTTCGGTCTGCGATGATCTGGCCAGCGGCATTTTCTCATCCATGCTATGGTTCAAACGGTTGCTATGATTTCAAATGGTGCATCTACCCTTATTTTAACGTGACTGGTTGCATTTCAGCTGCTGACATCTAACTGATTGACGCATATCTAAACAACACAGTGGTTATAAAAACAAACTGGCAGTATGCACCGGTGTTTCACCACTGTGGATTCACTCCACAGTGAATGGAGTGGCTGGCAACGCAACCGTGGGAAATTAAAGAGAAACACCGGCATACATAAGGCCTAACGCTCCCAGCCATCATCTCTTTACCAAGAAAGAGGCTTTGCGTTCTGCACTTTTAAGAGGAGTGGGAAGTTCTAGGAAATACCTATGCAGGTATCCGAAAAGGCAGAGCTGTATCTGCCTTTGAAGACGTCTGCTGCAGGAAAACACCCAGGTGCTTCCCCCGCAAATCAGCTACAGCACGTCCACTGAGAAAGTACACTCGAGGACTGACCCGACACAATCAATATTCGGGGAACTGCTCTTCCGACCCCCGGTTACAGCCGTGGCACGAACTGCCGCCTCCCCGCCCGTGGCCAGCCTCTCTGCCATATTTCACCCAGGAGCACCCCAAACTTGCCGCCTCGTAAACGCAAACGGGGGGGAAAGGCCAGCAGCGGAAACGGCTGGAGCCCCCCGCCCCGCCACCCCTGCGGCCGGCGGCCGGCACCCGCCCACAGGCAGCCCGGGGCTGCGGGCGAGGCACCGGCGGGGGCGGCGGGGGGGGGTCCTGCCGCCCAGGGGCGCCACCGGGGAAGGAGGGCGGGAAGGGGGTGAGGGAAGGAAGCCGCGGGGCAGGCACCTGAGCGGGTAGCGGGCAGGGCGTGGGCAGCCCCCGGGCCGGAGATCCGGGCACTGCGGGGCGGCCCGGCGCGGGGGAGGAGGGGACGGAGAGGGGGGACGGGCGGCCCGCAGGCCCCGGCGGGCCGGGCCGCAGGTGGGCGTCGGGCGCGGCCGTCGGAGGAGCGGCCGCCGGGCAAGTCACCTCTTGACGCGGATGATCTGGTCGCGCATGGGTCGGATGTCCTGGAAGCTCTGCTGGTTGACCAGGCTGTAGACGAGGATGAAGCCCTGCCCGTTCTTGATGTAGAGGTCCCGCATGGAGGCGAACTGCTCGGTGCCCGCCGTGTCCAGGATCTCCAGGACGGAGGGGGAGGCGTCCACCTCGATCTCCTTGCGGTAGAAGTCCTCGATGGTGGGGTCGTACTTCTCGATGAAGGTGCCGGTCACGAACTGCACCGTGAGCGCCGACTTCCCCACCCCACCCGAACCCAGCACCACCACCTTGTACTCGCGCATCCTCCCGCCGCCGCCAGCGCGGACCGCCCGCCCGACCCGCACCTGCCGACGGCCCCTCCTCACCCCCCCGCCATGGGCCGCCCCGCCCCGCCCTGCCCTGCCCTGCCCTGCTCGCCGCCGCCCCCGCTCCGCTCGCGCCCGCCCGCCCGCCCGGCGGATGCTCCCGGCCGCGGCGGCTCCTGGGCGGCGCTGCCGGCGGCGGGGCCGCGCTCACGGGCTGCGGCGCGGCTGAGGTGGGGCGCCGGCCCCGCCCCCTCCTTCCCCTGTCGCCACGGCAACAGCCAACCGGCCGGCGCGCGGAGGGGCGGGGGGGGGGGGGGGAGCGCTGAGGAGGAAGAAAGAGCGGGGAGGAGGGCGGGCGACGCCTCGTCACGTGGCACCTCCCCGCGTCCCCCCCACCCTCCTCCGCCGGAGGGCGCCAGCCAACCGGCGGGCGCGGGAGCTGCACGTGACGCCGACGGCAGCAGCGGCTCGGCGGGCCGCGGCGGCGGCTGCCCGTCTCCTCCCGTCCCTCGCCCGGCGCTGTCGCCGTGGAGACAGCGGCCCGCCCCCGCCCCCAGCCCGCCCCTTCGGGCCAGCGCCGAGACACGCGCTTCCCGGAGGGCCAACCAACGGCCGCGCAGCGGTCACGCGCCGGGAGGGATGAGCCAATGGGAGCGCGGGCTGGGGGCGAGCGGGGTTGGGCGGGCGCTCGGCGGCCCCTCGGCCGGAAGTGCCTGTCAGGGGCCCGCGGCGGCGGTGCCGGGGCTCGGTGCCGGGGCAGCCGCGGGGGGGCGGGGGCGGCGCGCTTCCCCCGGCCCCGGGAGCGGCCTGTAGCCCGAGGGGGAGCTGGCGTCGCACCGGGGGGGTGCAGGGCGGGGGGGTGAGGCGGCGGCGGCGGCCCCTACGCTGCCCCCTGTCCCGGTAGGTGGGCGGCAGTGGGGGAGGGGGGACAGGCCTTTCCGAGCCGCCCGAGGGGGAATCCCCGTGCAGGCTCCCCGGTTCCGCTTCCCGGTGTGCTGGGAGAGGGGGCTCTGGCGTGGGAAGTTCTTGCTGTTTCAAACCTGGCAGTTCTCCGGAGGCAGAAGGTGTCTGCGGCCGGGCCCACTCGTGTATATAAAAGTAGATGGGATTCATAAAGTCTAACGCACCGATCCTGTGAGCGTTCCCTTTGAATGCAGTGTGATCGTCATGCAGGTGTGCGCTTGCAAGGAACGCCGTTAGGTGTTTGTTACTAATGAGTGCCTGCCTCCTTATTCTGATAGAGATTGAGGGCCAGGAAAGATGGTGGTACAGTTCGAGAAAAATACTCCATATAAACAGTAACAAAAATGAAGATGATTGATGAGAAGAACTAAACAGTTTCTCATGGGAACCAGCATCACTCTGGAAAGATGCTCACATCTGTATGCTTGTCTTTCTACTATGAGACAGACTCCTTAACCCTTCCTTTTTTTTCCCTCAAACATCACTGGTTGGAATGATTTGATATAGGGAGAAAAGACTTTATTTCCATTAGAGGCTTAAGGTTCAGTCAGAGCCATTAGTCTGCTGTTCAGGTACTTTCCAAAAGCTGTCAGAAAAGGAGCTCGCTCTTGGGGTTGCATTTCTTACTGTGCTGTTCTTTCTTCTGCATTGTCACTTCTTCATCTTAGGTGAGGCCTAAGGTGTCAGCCTGCTTTCCAGGCAAGTCCAGTTTTGCTTCCTTGTTGACCTGTTTTCATGTTTCCAACCCAACTGGGAATTTTTGAGTGGCAGATGTGTTTCTGGCTTTTTGGAGCCCATTTGTCCTCTGTCTGAGTCTTTTGGTTAAATGCTTGCCCAGTGCAGTGCTTTAAGCTTTCTAGTGTTTTGCTTGGGTCTTCTGCTGTTATAGTTTGGCTTTTCCTCTGCGTGTGGGTTTTTTGGGGGTTTTTTTGAACTGCAGAGCTTCAAAACAAATTTATCTTAGTAGGATGCCTGTAGCTTTGGTCTGTCTAGAAGAAAGAAGATTATTCGCTGGCTTCTCGCAATGCCTATGTAGTCAAAAACCACCAAAGCAAAACCAAAACCCCACACATCTGTGTGATGTAAATACATTCAATACCAAAGAGATACACGGAATTTTTTACAGGATTGTCAGAATCCATTTGTAAATGTTGCAGAGTCTGGTCAGTCTAGTCAGAAATGAGTAATAATTTCAATGAATAATCTCATTTCTGTTGGTGACTTGAGACATTCAAGTAATAGAAATGGGCCTACACGAACATGTAATAACACAAAATGCAAGATACTGCATGTATGGATTAATAAGTATTTGTAGTATAATCCAGGAACCCTCCAGCAGAGTAATGGGAAAATACCTGGGTTTATTAGTCAATGATGAAAGGAAGTTGCCAGTTTAACGCGGTTGTGAAAAAACAAATGTGACTCTCGTGTGCACACAGTCAAGCTTCTGGGTGACTAGTGGGACATTGTTGTGTCCAGTTCTGATAAACCATGTCCAGGAAAGAGCAGCTTGTACAGAAATACACCCAGGAGGGTTACTGGAAAAGAACAAAGCTTATCCACAAGAGTACACTAGAAATACTTGTCTGATTAATCTAGGAAAAGCAAATGCAGAGGAGGGTTATGAGTAACCAATAAGCCAGGGTAGAGTCAAGCTCAAGCGAGCAGGCATTTAAGCTAATGAACAATGTTGATAGAAGAGCATGGATCTAAACTGACTATAATCTAGATAGAAAACTAAGAGTTATCTTGGAAGACTGAGGGTTTCACCTTCTGTTAAGAACAGTGAAAGATGAACATGTCCAACAGGCTTTAAAATGTATTGCGCTTCAGAACAGGAAGATGATGTACAGTCATACAAAATAGGTTTAAGTGATCTGTGTTGAAGGGAGGAGATTTGGGCCTCCCTTCTTACTCATCCCGAGACTGGAACAATCTGATGTTCAGTACTTCTCAGAAAGAAGCTGTCGACTGCTGGTTTGTGATAAGGATGATGATTAGAGTGAGAAGGCAACGGTTCAGAAAAAGGTAACAGTAATGCTCTCACTGGAAAGATTTACACCAGGTATGCAGTCTCATAGATTGCCAAGTTTGATGGGCAGCAAATCGTTTTTTCACTTAATGATAGTGGGGTGATGTGTGCAGGGGCTAAAGAAACATGTAAAAACCAAAATATAGAGGGACAATATCTATAGTATGGAGGTTGGAAAAGAAAAGACAGGGTGGTGAACCGGAGGAGGTGCTGGATGCCTTTAATGGATGACTGTTCCCAGGGATTTCAGCCACTTCACTTGCGAGGCTGAACACCTTACTGTTTTTCTAGCCTTTGCCCTTGGTTGATTTTGAGTCATCTGGGGAAAATGACAACACTGAAAATTCAGCAGATACATGCTGGAGGCTCAGCCCTGAAAACAAATACAGTATCAGTTATGTGGAGTTACTTATAGTGAGGTGGAGAACATGGGGCCGTTGAGGTGCTGCCAGTCTGTCTTTTACGCACATTGCTTATACTTTCGGTATTCTCTACCAAAAAGTGGGGGGAAAAAAAAGTAGTAAATTTTGATGGAAGAGAAACTTCCTGCCACAAAAGACTGAACTGGACAAGGCTTGCCAGGCAAATATCTCAGCCCACAGTTTGCTTTCCCAGCCTGACTTCCTTTGCAGCTTCTCACAGGAGACTCAGGAGTCATCTAATCCCTCTGTGCTGTTACAGCTGGGTTTTTGCTGGCTTCCTAGGATTTAGAAACTTCAGTTTTATTGATCACTTCTCAAGTCTTTTTATGTCTTATTTTGAACTATCTTCTTTCAAACTTCAGCAGCCTGTGGCTAACCACACTGTCTTATGAGAGGCTGGAGTTTCTCAATAAATATTGAATTTTTATCTTATGCAGAAACCAGCATACTGTTTCATAAGGTTTTTGCTAGCTATTGTAGCCTCTGACTACATGTTAGGGAATGTGTATGAAAGAGGAACAAGGCCTCTAACATCTATTTCCATTCCAAAGCCAGGGTTTACTAATTCTTCAGTAGTAACAGTATCAGTGACAAGATGTAAACTGGAGCAATATGAAAAATGGGGAAATCCATAGCCCCCTCCCTCTGAGAGCTGATGATGGTCTCCTGACACCAAAGCATAAGAGAATGTGTGAAATACAGCCTGTCTACTTTACAAACTGTTCTAGTGTATATTTGTTTTCCATGGTCAAGAGCTCTTTTAAGTGCATGTTAGTAGAACAACAGTGATTTTCTGTCCGTGCTTACTGTCATATTTTTGCATTCACGCTGGCAATGCAGTTCTATCATCACATGGATTGTTCCTAACCATGTGTCATTACAGTATTTTAGGACGTGTAGCCAGTGTTAAGGATCGAGATTATGATTAGTCTTTAATATTTCTTGCTAAATTAATTATCTTATTAGAACTGTCCATAAAGTTGTTATCAATTTCAGGATGCAACTAACTGGAGTGAAAGGTGGCTTACTTGTCTTACCCTATCCTTAGCACTTTCAGGTGATCACACTGTTAATTTCCCTTTCATCCCAGCAGTAATATTGTCCCTTTTTTTTACTGACTGCAAAATTGTAGGTGTTTGACATCTTTGTTCATGAAAGCAGCAGCTTTCTAGAGGAGAGCAGGAACCACCAGAGTGTACTTGTAAAGGGAAAGGAGGATGGACCTCCTGTGTCCTGTTTGGCAGTGGTCGGGTGGCAGCTCTGATCGCCCAAGAGCCCGACCAGTGACAGCAAGTGCTGTCTCTAGCCTGGTGGAGGGTGTGGAGTGGGATTTAATTTACTGCACTGGAAGAGCGTGTTACGGAAGCTAGGTTTCATTTAACTTCAGTGCTTGCAGGCCAATTTGGGTTTGCTGGGTTTTTTTGTTTTGTTCTTAAGGAATCTAAGCGCTTGTTTTTGAAGGTATAGTAGCTGTGCTTTTGTTTTGTCATGGTGTAAGCTCTGAGTGAGATGATGTTTGTGTCTGTGTTAAGCCTTACTGAAGTCAGGGGTGTTCTGTGCAAAGATGAGATAGCAGCTCTCCATAGACCTCACTGTAAGATCAGAGTCAAAATTTGCAGTGAGGAATTGCAGTCATCGGTGTCTGCATTGGTTGGGGTTAACAGTTCTCTAAGTGCAGGGAGTTGCCCGTGTACTATCCCAGGCTTAGCACCCTAAGCTGGTAAAGTACTGTGCACGGGGGCGGAAGCTCAGCTGATCCACTGAGTGTAGTAAGTAAGTGTGACGGTGATCAGCATTGCCGTGCTTTAGTTCTGGTACCTGGTTTTGGGAAGCCAATTCACAAAGCTGAGGTAAGCGCTAGGAAATTCTTGGCAAAATTGAAACTTTAGCACTTGGATTCCCAGCAGTCAAGCATGCTGAGCTGGGAGATCTTAAACCAGCTGATCAGAAATGTTGCGTGGGCAGCTTTTTTCTCCTCAGTTTCAATTGCTTATAGCCTTCATTTAAGCATAGTTAGAGTCAGGGAGCCAAAATCTGAAATGGTCTCCTGCACTTTCTGCGACTCCATAGGGGTGTAAGCAGACCCTGTCTGCTTGCTATGTTAGCTCTCCCGCTCTGCCCAGACCCACACCGCCTTTCTCCCTCTTCACCTGTGCTGGGCCATTTCAGCTCACTGAATTTGTAGAAAGCGAATCCAGACTAGAAATGCAAATTGTTTTATAATTGCTAGTTGCCAGGGACTCAACCATGAAAGAGGAACAGAGTTAACGCCATCCTCAGCTTGAAACAGTTTAAACCCCCACCTATTGCTTCCCAAGAGACTGTTTTGTGTTGTGAAGGAAAACAAACTAGATTACATTCCAGCAGAACGAGATTCAATTAATGTGTTTTACCTTACAACTAGAGAGGACAAGAAGTGTGAACACAATTACTGTGGCTCCACCAATAGATACTCATTAAATTGCCATACCTGCCACTTTCAATTGTGTGCTCCAGTCCCTAGGGTTTGGGGTTTTTTTTGTTTTTTTACAGTTTGAAAGAGATGGAGAGAACAGGAGTAGGCACACCAAAGTCTTCTCTCAGTCATAATTTAATTTTCTAACCAGAAAGGAGCATTAAGGCTTCAGTCCCATGCGTTTATTTCAGAGGATGGCCAGTTTGGTAGCTCTGCAAATTGGGACAGCTTTCTGTTGTTATCATCTCATTAATGTTCTTTCCTGACATTGCAGATTAACTGTTCAAAGGAAGGGGATCGCTTGTCGAGGGGTAGGGCTGATGTTTTTTTAACTACTTTATGCAGTCAGATAGCCATCCCTGTCACGTAATAAGGTCGTCGTGTTTAATTGAAGATGGTGGTTAAATTTAAAAAGAATAATTGCTCCTGGCCCCCCTTTTTATTAAGAGTGAAAATTTGATCGAACCATTCCCCAAAGCACCAAGAAATCTAAGTGCAAATATTACAATTTAGCTTGTGACCTGATTTTTATTGTTTTTAGTGGAGTTTTGGTGGACTTCTGCTGATGTATTATGGCATTTCACAGTAAAGTTTTCTTTTCTTCCCATAAAAGCAAAGAGGAGACCTTGGTGGTGTTATTAATTTTAATGAAAAGCTTCCATTGCATATCTAAGTTTTGTAAGAAATACTCATCTGCCAATAAAGTTAAGTTAAATAGCTGTCGTTCAGATGTAGGTTCAAAACAGGGGAAGTCAGTTTCAGGATATAAAAAACCACAGTAAAATAAACTAAAACCAGCTAATTTATTATTCTATTTGACTCTTTCTTTCTCCTTATGATGTTCAAAAATAAATCAATTCAATCGCAAGACTGAAGAGAAAGTGAAGATAATGATAGTCTGTTTCTGTTAAGGTACAAAAGTCTTGCAATATCTGTCACAAGTCACATAGCCATTTTTTTTCTGAGTCAGACTTGAAAGGAAATAAGTTTAACTCCTCCTTTTTAATAACCAGAGTATAAGCAGCAGGGACTTGTATTTCACAAGCATTAGAATTTGTAGGCATAATAAAAATTTAATATTAAAGTTAGAATAATATTTTCTTTTTACATGGTTATTTTGAGCAAAATATTCAGAACTGAATTAAATCGTCAGATGCCTTAATTGCTGTGAGTTACAGTGTAAATTAAAATAAGATTTCCAATACACTTTTCTCATATTTATTTCTTATATATGCATTTTCTTAAAAGGGGCAGCATTTAATCTTCATCTCATGTGTGATCAATTCATAACTTAGATCAGTTCAATTCAGTACGTGTCCTAAAACTGAGTTGGTCATTTTGGTGTACCTCCAAGTAGACGCGTTTGTTCTGGATGTTTGGATTTACATCATCTGTTCTAGGCAGTGAAGCTGGTTGCTCCACGGAGTATCCAAAGTAAACGGCGTAAGACCCCTGAAAGGTCCCTGAAGAGAGGCAGGTTTTAAGGGCAGACCACAGAGAGGTAGCTTTTAAGGGGGCTGGCCACTGCCTGGGGGGCGTGAGATCCCCCGAAAAAGACCCAGCAGCCAATTTGTCAGCAAACACTGACCCTGTCTCCATGCACAAACAGATGGGACACATGTGCCCAGCTCAAGCGTGGGCCCACACTCCCTCCCGCAATGAATGCGCAGAGGTAGATAGGAGGTAGTTTGAGGTGATGGGTGTGGGGAGGCAGGTTTCACCTGTAGAGTAACTTGTCTCTTTCTACCTGAAGGTCTTCTGGAGTTCCCACTTCTGGGAGCTTGTTGAGCCCAACCTCTAATTAGTGGAGCAGGAAGTTTTAAATAAATGCTTCAGAATCGTGACTCTTATATGTGATTTTTATCAACATAGGAGTTGCTAACTGCTGGCCTTCAAAGATTAAATTAATTTTAGAAAGATTAATTTAGAATTTTAGAAAGATTAAATTAAAGGCCTGAAAATCATGAGGCTTTGTGTCCCAACACTGACTATTGGATTTGCCTTTTGGTCTTTAGATACTGTTGCTTCTTTTCGCTGCTTCCTCATACATTAAACATTTGGGTTTTTTTAACAGAAGCTAGGAGTCTCATGTTCTTGATTCCAGTAGCTGGTGTTTTAAGAAGACCCAATATCATAAATTTGTGATAAAATTGGAAGTTTTGGCAACAGTGACTATGGGTGGAGTAAAAATAGCTCAGTAATCATTCTCAGCCTGGAGAAAAGGTTCATGCCAGGGAAAACTGAAAAGGAACTGAGTTTGTGGGGTGTACGAAGCTCTCATACTCTTCTTAAGGTCTTCAGTGCTGTATATGAACACAACCCTGTGACTACTGCTTTTGAGCAAACTTTCAGAGCTGTGTTCTAGTGGGAGGCCTATCCTACAAGCACGAGATATGCATATGTTACTTTAAAGAAGAACCACAGCTCATTTGCTTGAGGAAGATAATACAAAGAATTAGCTCCAGTCTCTCTTTGCATTTCCTCTTGGGACTTCAGTGAGGGCTGATACAATTGCAGGTAGATTCTTGCAAAATAATTTGGGAGCAACTCAGAACACACCAAACAAATCCGTTAAGATCAGGTTTTCCAGAATTATATTCCTTTCATATAGATCTGGTCCCACTGCATAGAGCTGAACTTTATCAGGATAGCTTTTCTGGGGCAGATTCCAATAATACGGGTTTGGGATGAACGTACTGGGCATATTAGGTGACTGGTGAATCTGCCAGAACTGCTCTGTGACAGTCTTCTCAAGGTGGTCAGTGCTAGTTTCTCTCTTCTTTCTGGTTCTTCTGTCATCTTCCAAGTCAGTGTTTTTCTCACACTTGGATCTCTTTTCCAGTTAGTCAGCAATGGGGGGAAAAAATTACATAACATTTTGTATTTACTTAAGGGAAGAGTTTGATGCAGCAGTGCAGCAAGAGGGTTATCTCTTGGTGGCTTTTTTTTCATGGTGTCATAATTCTCGGTTCTACACTTGCTGCAAACCTCTCTTCCTCATGTGGCTTCTTCTTGGCTTCCTTCTCCTTTTAATGTAGTGTCCTCACAATTCCTCTTCCCGCAAGGCCATGCTTTCGTGGTATGTAAGCTCTGACAGGGAAGCTAGGTGACTGAATTCCTACTCTCCTCCCTAGCTACTCACCATATCATCCCCCAGTGGTCTCTCATCCAGTTAGCACAGAGCCTTTGGGCTCCAACAACACACCATTGCTCCTCCTTTTTCAGTCACTGCCCATGGGGCTATTTCTGCAGTTTGAGGAGTTGTAGGAAGGAAATCAGGACTATTCTGGTTTTTAATTGTGATTGCGTTTATGTGATTGGTATTTTCTACTTCTTAGTACAAAAACCCCACCAACGCTTTGATTAGAAGTTCAGCATTTGCAAATTGTTTGGCTGTATCGCATCCTGATATCCCAGCACTATAAACATTCACTTGTTGGTATCGCTCTGAGTTTCTGAAATCACCCGTGAAGGGAGTCACTTCCACCCCTACAGAGGGACAGTACTGAAGCATCTTACTCAGAAATGTCAAGATCACTGCCATGAGCAGCTATAACTGAAACATATTGGAATTTCTTTAGAGCCACAGAAAAAATAGGCTGATGAGTGGATTGCAAGAGATCACATAGGTCACGCTCTCCTGTGAGGCCGTTTGCATCAGGGTCAGTCCTGATGGACATCTGCACAGCGGCTTCCTAAAGACCTCATGCGATGGAGGTGCCACGACAGCCCGAAGCAACCTGTTCCTCTGCGTTGCTGTTGGCTCTGTGTTAGAGGTTCAGCTTGAATCTCCCTTTGTGTAGTTCAACCCTGTTATACCTTGTCCAGTTCCCTCAGGTCATGAAGCTGCGTGTCCCCTTTTCAGCAGACTTTTAGGAACTTCAATAAAATCAGATTTTCCCTGTGGTCTTCTCCAGGATAGAAGTGCCAGGGGCAACAGTGTCTAGACCTCTCATTGAATTTGCATCTCCCCTGGAGTTTTTCTCACTAGAGCATCCTGAAGCAGAGCATCCCAGGCTGGACACTGTTCCTCAGCTGAGGCCTTCCCAGAGCTGAGTAGGTAGGACTCGCTTACCTTCTTGGCAGGGTAGGCTTCTGTTTGTACCTACCAGTATAACCTGGAACTTCTCTTTACCACAAAACCATGGTAGAGTTAATTTGTGTTAAGCTTATGATCTGTAATTAACCTCTCCCACCCAGCTCCTTCATGAAGAACTTTTGCTCAGCTAGTTGCATCTCATCCTGATTTTGTGAAGCTGATTATTCTTATCTAAGTACAGTACCTTGCACTTGTCTTACTGAATTACATCATGGTTTTCATACTATTTTTTCCCAATTTGTCAAGACAATTTTTAATTCTAATTTTGTCCTCCAAGGTACTTGCAGGTCCTTCTCAGCTTTGTATCATCCTCAGATCTAATAAGCATCATCTGTTCCAACAGATGTAATACACTAATAAGTGACTGGTTGCTGGATTGTTCCCTAATCCAATAAGTATTTATTATCTTTACTGTCATTACATAAGAAACTAGATTTTAGCAAGTTCAGCATCAGTGTGTATCAGATACAACTTAGAGGTATCTGCTCTGTGACCACAAAAGTGAAGGCAATGCAGAGTACAGAGACCTGAGCCAGCTAGCATAGATAGCACATAAATACTCACTAAACTTGAAATAGTAATTAGTAGCATAATTTGCACTGCTCCATCTAATTCTCTAGGTAGTGGTTGGTTTGGTTTTTTTCCCCGAGAAGCTCATATCTGCAAAAACTTGCTGCCTGTTCAGATATGGCTGCACCATTGATCAGGCCCCCACTGAAAAAAACCCATAATTTAGGTAAAAATTGTGATGGCTCAACTTTTTCGTGGGGGTGGGACATCATAATTCACCTCAACAGCCACATCCCATCCAGGCAGCTGTTAGTAAAATCTAATAGTTTAATAAAAAAGCCTAATTAATAATATGTGTCGCCGTATAACTTTATTATATTTACTTTTGCTTCCTAAAATTTGCATCGCTGTGTCATTAAATGTACTCTTGTATCAAAGCTACCGATCGCTTACAAATTAAATTCTTGATTTGCATCCACGCGAAGGATGGAAGATCCTGAAAATGTCCAGAATTGTGTTTACCGCTGTCTCTGGATAAAGATGCAAGACTCTGGTGTAAATACACAGAGGCCACAGAGACCTATGGGAGACCCACCCAGAGTCTGAAGACCTGGGACCACAGTATTCAGACCCCTGCACTCGCTCCGAATCTGCAGTTTTGGGGCCCGGAGCCGTGCAGTGGTGCTTGTGCCGTGCTAAGGGAGTCAGCGGGTTTGCAGAGGTCTGGTGCCACACGGGCACGGTGCTCTTCGGTCAGGCTTCCCGCTGGTCCAGGTGCCCGTCAGCGCTCCTCACCCTGGTGGGATGCAAGGATGCCTGAAGGCAGAGGCAAGTCTGCAGGCAGTATCTGCTGGAGACTGCTCAGCTGATCCGTTGCTTTAAGTTAAAAACATTTTAATGGGCCATTCTCAGTAGTTTCAGCTGGGAAGGCATCAGATAATATGCAGGTGGCAGATAACCTGGAGAGCACATAACCGTCCAGGGAGGAATCGTGGAAAGTGGTGGTCCAGAGAGACATTGTCACGCATGTGACGTGCAGCATGCAGCAAATGAGATCTGCTTGTTGGATGAGAGCTGGCAGTAAATCAATGCAAATTTGAGCTGGGAGAGCACAGGGTAAAGGACATTTCTTTCCATGCAGCCCTGATGCGGAGGGGTCTTCTGCAGTACCACCCCGTGGCTCTTGGCCTTCAGTGCCTAAATCACCTGTGAAGGTGGTTCAGGAGCCCCAAGTCATTCAGGCATTTGAAAAACGCTATCCTCTAGAGCTTTTTGGCTATAGTCTCTAATGGGATACAGCAGGGAATTTGTGTCCCTGAAGTAATTTAAAAGTTGTTTGGAACAAAAAACAGAAAATAACCATTTAGGTCTCCAAAATAATTCTTTACAAGAAGAAATAACTGCAGTTTAACGTGGGAGGAAGAGAAACCAAGCCAGTAGTAGCTCCAGATCAGCCACGAAGAAATGTGCTACATGTCAGATGGTGATAAATCCGGAACAGCACTATACCTATACATCTTCACTGTGGTGTAGGTATGGCTGCAGTTCATCTTAGGGCTAACTGCACATGTGGGGACTGTGGCGATGCAGCCTGGCGCGTGTGTGTGTCCGGGGGGGTTAAATGTGTGCCCCCCTGCTCCCCACAGGGCCGTGCTCAGTGGGTACGGGAGCTCCATCTCTGAAGAGTGAGGTGAGGTGGGTGCGTATGTATGTTAGCTGTGGTTGTGTGTGTAACCACTGTGCTGGCATGGCCCGCGCCTGTGCTAGAGAAAATACATTTCTATCAGATAACCTTATATCTTTCTTTATGCAGAGGGAGATACGAGCAGCAAAAGTTACTGGTCGCTGTGGCCCTGAAATGTTCTCTTAACCATACAAATCAGCCACCACATGTCTAATTAAGGACTGCTTTTCATAAAATACTCTTACAAGCAAAGTTTTGAAATTATTAAAAGTGTGCTGGAAAAAAATCGGTGTTGTATTTTAAAAAGTGATAATTCAATTTGCACATATTATCTAAGTACCTCTGTGTGTATACATGTAAGTGTGTTCTGTGTCTGTGTGTGTATGTAAACAGGCTCAAACCCCACTGAGTTTTATTTAAACCCGGTCATGATCAAGAGTTTTTTAGACAGTGGTTAATTCTTGCCTGTTTGAGCAGGGAATAATATTTTCTCATGTTCTAAATTAGATAGCTGTCCAGATAAAAATGATGATAATATAGTTAACGCACACACAGAACCTATTTACAAAGAAAAGACAAAGCAGCGTGTTTTGGTTAAACAGACTATTTACAACTCTCTTTGCACTTTTTTATTTCCTTTATTTTGGTATTGTAGCCAGTGCCTAAGAAATGGATTGTCTCTGATGCTGATACATTGTTACACGGAGCCATTTGATTAGAGGAAGAAACATCTATTTAACAACACATAAAGGAAATTAAAGAGCAAGACCAGTCTTAGCTGCAGTATTTTCCATGGCCTTGAAAACCTTCAGCCAGAGTCTCAGCTGCTATAAATTGGGATAAACTCCAGTATCTTAAAGCTGCATTGGTTTATGTGACCCAAGGAGAGGACCTTTGGGATTTGTGGGACCTCTCTATAAATACCAGAGCTTTCAACCTGCCAGGGTCAAAATAAATAATGCTTTTGGTCCAGTCCTGGCTCTGTGCTTACGTGTCGCTTCTTGATTTAAGAAGCATCGCGTGAAGCAGCAGAGGGGAGAAGGGAGCCTTCAGCAGCTCTGCACTTCTCCCCAGCAAAACCTCCACCAGGGTGCTGCCCTTTTCGTCTCGCAGATGAGGAAACTGATGCAGAGAGAAGCTGTCTCCTCACTGCCATGCTAAAAAATGCACTGTTTTTGTAACCAAAAGAGGCAGTGGCAGAACTTTCCAGTACTAAGTGAGGGGCAAACCCTTCTGGGGAACCTCTGGCAGGGCAAGAAAACTTTGTTCCTCCGAGCCCCTCGCTTGCCACTGGAGTGACATGGGAAGCAGGTGGAGAAAAGAGGAACGACAGCAACAGCGTTCATGTTCTCAGAGGCTAAAACTGAAGGGGCGAAGTGCTGCTCTTACAGCACTCGCCTTGCGCCCGCAGAGATGCTTCATCCGACCGAGGGCAAAACGAATTAAATGGTAGGTCCCCACCAGCTCTACCTGTGCAATTGTGCCCATCTGCAGTGGGTGGGTAGATGGACACACAGGGACAAAATTGGGCAAGCTAAATTGTTAGGAATGTAAATGCAGAGGAATGGGATTTTTTAATTACTGTATTTTCCCCCTGAGAGAAAAGAGGCAGTGATGAATGCATACCTTGGGAGCTGAGGATTGGCAAAAGGTGTTAATCCGAGTTTTATCCAGAGGAAAAAGGCAGCGGTCTGTGAGGTGCCAGCGACGCTCCCGGCAGCGGCAGTGGAGCACAGAGCGATTCCTCCCTGCGGCGGGCGCAGCAGGTTTGCTGTACCAGCAGGCGTAGCTGCAGGCTGCTATCATCATAAACCTCCAGCTATTTTTATTTCGTCAAAACAAATGCAAAGTTCACCCCTAAATGGGTACCAAATGCTCTAAAAGGGTCTTGGGCTTTTCCTAACATGGGAAAGACGCAGCAAACCAAGCCACGTGTCTTGTGCCCGCGCAGGGAAGGTGTGTGGAGGGACAGCAGGAAAGGCTGAGGAGCGTTTGCTGTGGGGGCTTGGTTGGAGCTGGGTGAACAGCTGAAGACGTGAGCTGTGTCACTGGCATTGACAGGGTGGCAGGGTTGAGGGCCTAAGGCACACAAACCCAGCCAGGTCTCTCTTCTGAAGGGGCAGGAGCTTTGGCAGCACCTTGGCTGCCAGTGGCAGTAGCGGAGCAGATGCCATCAACAGCCAAGGGAAGTTCAGGGCAGAAACAGGCAGGCGCGTTGCAGGCAAGCCTCGTCTCACCTCAGCTGCTTCCAAGGTCTGTAGGTGCCCCGTGGGAGCTAATCAACCTCCCAGGCCCGCCAGCCTTCTTAATTTTACTGATTTAAAAATAGCCTCAGGCTCCTTAAGGGACTGCAGCTGAGGAGACTCCCTCATAACCGGGCTGGCTGAACGGGCCCTGTAAAACCCACCCGCTCCCCCGCAAGGGCGTTTCCCAAGCGTGATAGAAATAGACATTTCTACGTTTCTGTCTTTGCATGCGCTCCAATTCCCCCACGTTTTGCAAGACGGAAACATGGCAGAAGGGGATGGCCCCAGGGCAGCCAGCGCTGGCATCCACCAGAGATTCGGCAGAAGAAATCCCAACAAGGAGAAGCCAGCAGGTCTTACTGCAGAGGCCACAGGCTTTCCTTCCTCATACTTGCTAGCTTCTCAGAGGGGTCCTGCTACTGCTGATGCCAAAGGTTAGGGGACTTCGGGTTTTATTTTGAACAGTGATATTATTTTGCATCTGCAGGAACAGGATAGCTGGTGAGGCCGTTAGGATTCTGCCATGGGGGTGTGCTGACTGCTCAGGATGAATACACATCCCCCAGGCTCTGCCTCTGGGTCCTCTCCTCTGGGCCCTCCCGTTGCCTCCAGCTCTGCCAGAAGACTGTAGGACGTTCCTATAGTAAATCTAGTAATCTGGCTGGTGGACAAAGCTGCTCTCTTTTACTCAGGCACCTGAGGAGACCTTCTATGGCTTATTCACAGCCAACCTGTGCTGACAGACACCTTGGGATCCTGAAAAAGATCATTATGCTTAAAAAGATGAGATGCTGACTTCCATTTCCAACAGCCAGGGCACTTCTCACTGCCAAGCAGCTACCCACAGCTCCTGCACAGCACGAGCACACGGGCAGTCTCCGTAAATCCACACGCTAGTTTATCCTAATACCCTGCTCAAGTAACCCAGCCCAAGTTTACTCCTTCCAGCTGCGCATCCAGCTCCAGTAATTAGTATCTAATCCCAGCGAAACCCAGCTGCTGCAGGTCTTGTCGCTGAGGAGCCCCACCACAAACTCCAGCTGGTTCAATGGGCATCAACCCCGTTAACGGGAGCTCCTGACACCACGACGCTGCAGCACACATTTCTAGATAAAATTCATGTTGGGACATGTTTCCATCGCTGAGCAAACTAAATCCAAGTTCTATAAATACCACAGCTTATCAGGACTTGGGTTTTTTATCAGTTTTATTGCAAATTGGCGCAAGTGTATGGACTCCTGCACCATGAAGCCACATCCAGCTACGTCTTAGAAAGAAGCTAAAAAATAAAGGAGAGGCAGCTGTTTCTCTCTGCAGTATTCATGAGGTAACAATAGTAACAATAAAGGGAAGTAAAATAGAGCAGTTATATTACGATATTTTTTAAAAAGTAAGGATCCAATTGAATATAAAATGAACACTGATTTTAGGCACTTTGACAGACTAACGTTTGATTCTAACAACAGAGTCATTTTCTGAGAAGAGCAGAAAGAAAGCTGTGTCAAGAGGAAACAACCGTCACTTTGTATAGAGAGGTGCTGCTGAGTAGCACTGCTGGAGTCCTTTATTTAAATAGGAATAATTATATTGCACAGGAAACTTGGATTTGAAAGCAGTTCCTCTGATTATTACTCCTGAAGAGGAATGTATCTGCTGCATTCACCAAAGCCTGAAGGCTGGTCTCGTATCAGAGAGAATCATCTGCATTATGGCTAAAATTAAAGCCAAGGGAGAGGAAACAAACAAGAAAGGACATAAAACTCCCAAATGCCAGGTCCAAAAAAAAAGTCCTTTCCACCAAGAAGTGGTGAAAAGTCTTTTAGAGTGAACATCTGATGTAGACGGAGGTGAGAGGCAAATACGAGAATAATTACGCCGCACTTGGTTTCCACTTGAAAAGGAATCCCGACTGGCTCCTCGCCATATGATGTCCCTTCACTGCTCTACACCTCCTGCTTTCCATCGGGTTCCCACCATACCTGCGAGCTCTCATCAAAACCTTTCCTGTGGACAGCATTCACTGTGAAAGACTGGAAAATTTCTCTGGCCACATAATTGTAAGCAGAGAGCTGCTTCTGCTGCTGAAGCGGGGTTTGTTTGCAGTCAGCCTGGATTGCAGCCTGCCCTCTCCGTCTTCTCCCTGATCTTAAAACGTTGGACGGAGCGGCGAGGCACTGCCTGCATGAAAGTCGAATCCTCTCCAGGAAGGTCTAGACCACTCTACCTTCCACGCAAAGCAAATCCGTAATTAAACGACGCTTTAAATGCTCAGGCTGTTGTGGTTTCCCGCTTTAGTTATGAACATGAAGACCGTCTGGTCAGTCCCACTGGAAGTGACTCTCACACAGGCTTTGGTAAGCTTGCAAGGAACTTCTCTGCGTGGTCAAGAGCAGCGTGGCTCTTAATTTGGATCCAAGGGTTTCCTAAGGGAGGCCAGCAGAATCAAGTGGGTGAAGATGAAAGCCTCTGCGCACAGATTAAAACAGGATTGGCTAATACTGCTCATAAGTAGCAAGAGGACCTTTTCCCCCTGAAGTTTCTCTAAGCAGTAAAGGATTCGTATTAATGTGCATGTGTAGTGGTGGGGAAAGGTATTTGATTGCTGCAGAACAGGTCACTTACTTATAAATCATCTCCTTGCCTTTCAGGCAGCGTGCTCAATCTGTGCTGGCAAGAGAAATCAATTCATTGCAACTAATGAGCCTAAATGACCCGTTAAAGCGCTGCGACGGTGCAAGGACCGAAACGTGCTCCTCAACCACATGATGGTAAAAAAGCCTACGTCATTTCTAGAATGAAAGGTAGAAAAGAGGAACAAGATGCTTTAAAAAAACAACCACTCTCAGACGAAAATAAAGGTGCAGAAGCTGGCAGGTGGCATGGGGTTCCCGTGGTGCACATACGCTCAGAAGAGAAGCTCAGGTGAAAGCCAGAGCAAGAAGGATCTGGCTCTCTGGAGGCAGGACCGGGGATGCACAGCACCTCACCGTGTGCCCCAGCTCAACGGAGGAGGGGGTCACCCTAGGCATCTCCGTAGGCAGCCGGGCTGGGAAGGCTCCAGAAGAGGCAATCCTGCCTAGAAGTTGAATGTTGTTGCCCTCTGGCAAAGCCTCAGTTGCTCTTTCTCTGTTTGCTTATACAGAAAGCCTGGGGCTGAATGCAAAAGGCCTGAATTTTGTGTGGTAAAAGCATACTTCTGTTCTGCCTGCACACAGAAAAGGATGCTCAGAAGAAAACTATTGCACTGTTTAGGCAATCCATATAAACGCTGTGCTACCTCTGGCAAATAGAGTGGCTGCAAGTAAGGAAGTGCAGCATTGTCTGACAATTTGATGTAATTTGGTTTCATTTGCCTTTTAGGCTTTCTGTATAGAATCATAGAATCATGGAATGGTTTGGGTTGGAAGAGAACTTTAAAGGTCATCTAGTCCAACCCCCCCTACTAAGGGCAGGGACATCTTCAACTCGATCAGGTTGCTCAGAGCCCCGTCCAACCTGACCTTGAATGTTTCCAGGGATGGGGCATCTACCACCTCTCTGGGCAACCTGTGCCAGTGTTTTACCTCCCTCATAGTAAAAAATTTCTTCCTTATATCTAGTCTGAATTTACCCTCTTTCAGTTTAAAACCATTCCCCCTTGTCCTGTCGCAACAGGCCCTGCTAAAAAGTTTGTCCCCATCTTTCTTACAAGCCCCCCTTTAAGTACTGAAAGGCCACAGTGAGGTCTCCCTGAAGCCTTCTTTTCTCCAGGCTGAACAACCCCAACTCTCTCAGCCTTTCTTCATAGGAGAGGCGTTCCATCCCCCTGATCATTTTTGTGGCCTTCCTCTGGATCCGCTCCAACAGGTCCATGTCTTTCGTGTGCTGAGGACCCCAGAGCTGGACGCAGTACTGCAGGTGGGGTCTCACCAGAGCAGAGGAGAGGGGCACAATCACCTCCCTTGACCTGCTGGCCACGCTGCTTTTGATGCAGCCCAGGATACGGTTGGCCTTCTGGGCTGCAAGGGCACATTGCTGGCTCATGACCAGCTTTTCGTCCACCAGTACCCCCAAGTCCTTCTTGGCAGGGCTGCTCTCAATCCCTTCATCCCCCAGCCTGTATTGATATCAGGGGTTGCCCCGACCCAGGTGCAGGACCTTGCACTTGGCCTTGTTGAACCTCATGAGGTTCACACGGGACCACTTCTCAAGCTTGTCCAGGTCCCTCTGGATGGCATCCCGTCCCTCAGGTCGACCGCACCACTCAGCTTGGTGTCATCTGCAAACTTGCTGAGGGTGCGCTCGATCCCACTGTCTATGTCATTGATGAAGATATTAAACAGTACTGGTCCCAGTATGGACCCCTGTGGGACACCACTCATCACTGATCTCCATCCAGACATTGAGCCATTGACCACTACTCTCTGGATGCGACCACCCAGCCAATTCCTCATCCATCAAATCCATATCTCTCCAATTTAGAGAGAAGGATGTTGTGGGGGACTGGGTCAAAGGCCTTACAGAGGTCCAGATAGATGACATCAGTAGCTCTGGCCCACTGATGTAGTCACTCCATCATAGAAGGCCACTAGGTTGGTCAGGCAGGACTTGCCCTTGGTGAAGCCACGCTGGCTGTCTCAAATCACCTCCCTGTCCTCCACGTGCCTTAGCATAGGTTCTTAGCATAGCTAAGCCTTAGCATAGGAGGATCTGTATGTTGTTATAAATTATTCTTTAGACTGTACTTCATAAAACAGAATATTTGAAATACCTTGTGAAGAGTGAGACGAACTGATCTAGATGACAGATGAGCACATTTGAAATGTGCGTTTAAAGATGACTGAAGCAAACTTGAAATGTAAGTAGCCTGGCCCTTAAAAGCTACAAATGATGCGTGATCAATCTAACAAGTAAGTTGGGGAGAAAAACACCAAACAAAAATCCTCATACATACCTGCAACTTCAAATAAAATTGAAGAAGTTCAGCCTCTCCCATCATCCAAGTAAAAGGAAATAAAACGGAAAGTCCAGAGGCCACAGGAGGAGTTGCCAGTGTGCTTCTGCTGCTGCCCATAAGCACATACCGTGGACTCCAAGACGACAGCTGAGGAATGGGCAGTGCCATTAGCCCAGGGACTTCTCCAGCGATTGGTCTTGGAAAATTCACACTCATGGAGGAGGGCACTCATTCTCTATTAGAAGAGTTCAACCTCACTTATTTCCTCTAGAATGGGTATAAAGTAATCACTTTTAAGGTCAACAGAAAGGGAAAATGCTTTCTCTCACATCCTATAGTTAGAAAGCCTACTGAAATCTGCTCGAGGCTGACCGCTTTTTTCCCATGTGAGTCCTCGTTTACTTGTACGTGCTTTTCTTTTGAGCGCATTCGGCTTGAGGAAGGACACAAAACAGGACTTTTGCCTTTCACCATTTATCTTAAACCTGGAAATGACTGTGTGGGCTCTACCTGACGCCTGTCCACAGACAGCTTGATATCAAGCCTTATGGACAGAGAAATTAAATCAACATAACTACATTGGATAGAGTAGGGCACAATCGTTTCACATGAAACATTGAAAGAGAATGATTTATTTGCATACAGGGACAGTTCATCCCATTGCAGTTGCATTCAGACTAAGTCATACTGATAACATCACACCTTCATTGGCATAATAATAATTGAATAAAGCCCATGTGAAGATTAAGCCTTAAGAAATTACATGCCAAATGTAATGTACGGTATGGGCTACCGTATTTCTTCATTCCTCCCTATAACATGGTAAGAGATACGAACATCTTGAATCCACCAAATCTGTAAAATTCGTGTTGTCAATTTTCATGACTTTCTCAAGATTTTTACGAGCTGCTCTTTAACCTCCATGAGCACGTGGGCATGTTAGGTGACATGAAAAACATTTCTAGGCATGGTAGGAGAGAAAAAAGCTTAAATATGCAAGCTGAATGTACTCCAAATACCTACAGAGAAGAACAGGGTTTTTAACTATCAGACCATTTAAGCGAATCTCATGATTTTGTGATTTCCTGGGCATGATGGTGTTTTAAAATCCATCAAAACCATTGTTACGATTGACAGTCCCTGGTGAAAACTGGTGGGGTTCATTGAGTGAACTCATCTGAGGTGTTGTAGAGCATCTGAGACACCTGCATGGGGCTGGCAGACTTAAGATACCCACCCAGACCTGGGCTCCTCCACAGCAGCAGCTTTAGGCCAAGTGGGCACCCTGCAGGGTCTGAAATGGTACTTGGCAGCTACAGAGAGAAAGCTGGATCCCACCCTAACAGCTTCCCAAGTGTGGAAAAACTCGCTTGCTCGCAGTCCTGAGCTGTGCTGTCAGCTACCAACTTTAGCATCTCCGAACGTGCTCCGCTGGCGTTCAGTGTGGTGACTACAACCGTAAAACAAGGAAATAAAAGCATTTCCTCCCTCTACCCCTCCGTGAAAAGGAGGGGCATTCGTGGCAAATGTAAACACAGCTCAGGTTTTTAGCGCAGGCACACACCTGCGTGACCATCCCTGGGGGCCGTTCCTACAAGGTGAACCTCACACCATTGTGGCCACCCTGGTCACCACCACATCCCGGCATCTATTTGGTCTGGTGACCCTCTGAGGCACCACCCACCACGCAGGCTACACCCTGACTGTTTTGTGACAATTAGACTAAGGAGGACACTCACCAGAATTTGTTTTCCTTAAAAGCTGTATCCAAATCCAACTCTTTGAAGATGAGAGGAGCAGGGCGTCTTTCCTGTAGTGTTTTTCCTCAATCATAAAGCCAAGTGTATTTTCCTCATTCTGTAAGAAGCTTTGGTGGAAATAATGCAACTGCCACACAACATTGCATAAGCAGCTCACACCAATATCTTCCTTTCACATTTCTTAGTGTTTTTTTCCCCTGCTACAGCAGAAGGTATCTTCATGTAATGAAACATGTAATTTATTTTCTACAATTGCTACGGTTTAATTACAGAATTAGAAGAATAAGAATTTAGAAGACATTTCTGTAATTTATTCATTCACAGATAACCTAACTATATATTCTATACCTTTCACTATTTGCTCGAATACATTACACACGAACAATAGTAACTGCTTTAATGAAACAGCTGAGATGGTATTGCCCTCACACACCCACCCGCTCCAGCAATAAAAATCATCTTGACCCATGCCAAAAGCCCCCAGAACTGTCAATTATATGACATTAAAAAGGCAGGTTACTCGACAAAAGGCTTGGCTAGCGAAATGATTGCAGGCATAAAGAGCATGTTATGCATATGATCAGATGCCAAGGAAGGTTTTCAGCAATTCCAGGCAAGGCATTTTTTGGGTCCCATGAATTCATGCAATAAATGCCATTAGCAGAAGACTCAATGCCCACACTGTCAAGCAGCCTTGCCCACAAGTCCTTTTTTCCATCATCACCCACAGAACAGAAATGTCGGGTTGTTCCTAGGCTCTCTTCTGGAGTGAAACAACTCTTCCTGAGACAAAACCCAGCTGCTGTTTCGGTAACTTGCTCAACAGACACTCCCAAAATGCAGCGCGGACAAGGCTGAACCAGTTTTGGCTTCCTTTGCTGTATACAAACATGCAAAGCTATCCCAGCAGGCTCTGATCCCTCAAATGTCACATCCCCTTTTGTTTCCTGCTATTAATTCCAGTGGACTGCAAAAAAAAACCCCAGCCCCCAGATTACTTCAGACTTTTGAACTAAAAACCAAGCAAAACATACTGAAAATAATAATTGTGCCTTATGGTCATGGCTACACTGTGTGGGGCCGGAGGAGATGATACGCAGCCAAACGCTGCGAGTACGGACCTGGCCGGTCTGCTCTGGAGAAAGCTGATGTTGAGCAACGCGGTGCTGCTGCAGCGCCTGGCCTGGGGCGAGGGACTGCTCCCTGCGGGGGAGCAGCCTTTGGCACCAAAGCTGCGGCCACCGTCTTGAGGACGTGCGTGGCGGGGGGAATACCAAAGGTTTCTAAAGCCTCTTCTCTGGAAGTATCTTGCTTCATTTTGGAAACACTGACGTTATCTGAAGGGGGTACGCTCCGCGCACAGAGGGGTACGAAGATTGCCGGTTTGGTGTGGCTCCTGAAAGCTCACGGCTCCCACGAGCACTTCTCCACTGCCAAAGAAGTGCCAAAGTTGACAAGAAACAAAGCTTTCAGACAAGAAAATCGACATGTCCTGATCCTTCTCGGCAGCTGACAACTGTCCAGGGTGGGGTTTAACATAAGAAAGTGTGAACAGGCAGGGTTTCCGCTCCAGAATCATTTGGGAGTTGAATTTGAATCGTTTGCTGCTTCTGCTCTGCAGCGCCCTTGCAGCCCTCTAACGCTGCAGCCCCCCTCTGTCCCTGCAGGTCATCCCCGTATCTCCTCTCCATCCCACGCGCTCGTTCTCAGCAGGCTTCTGGCTCAGGACCTTTGCGATACATCCAAATTGACTGGTTGACCCGGTGGTTTTCCACATCACTTGCGACCTTGGGCTCCTTTCAAACCAGCCCCGTGCTGATGCAATGTATACAACCCTACGACACAAACTCTTCTCGATTCTGCAGGAATTGTATTTCCTTTCTTTAAAACATTTAAAAAAAATAGATCAGAGAAGATCGTGTGAAGAAACCAGGGAGCTGCAAGCCTGAGGTTTTAATCCCTCCTCTGTCACTAGCTTGCCGTGCGATCTCTGCCCCCGGGCACGCAGCTCCTCTGCGACGCTGCTCTCCCCAGAGGAGCTGGCAGGTAACGGGGATTATTTGCTGGTGTAACACTCTCCGAGACGTAGGCAAGACAGGAGGATGCAGAGGACGTGCTGGCGGAAAAAATCCCCCAACGGTTAGGCATCTGCGAGCCACGCCGCTGAGATAACCACCGCCTGCCCGCACCCCCGCAGCACGGGCGGGCGGAAAGGGCACGAAATAAGTGTTTGGGGCTAAAGCCCTGCACCGCGGCCTCCTCCGCACGCCGCCTCCAGCGGGAGAGGAGTGCGTGCTTCCTCATATAGCATCTGTGTGTGTCCCGAACCAGGGGACTGCACTTCAGGATTTGTTACTTGAATATGCGATTAAGGAAAAAAAAAAACAGAACAGAATAGAACAAAATAAAAAAAATTTCAAGACTCCTCCGCTTCCTTTTTGACTATTTTTGTCACCCCAGGCCCCTCTTCCCAGAGCCGCGCCACAAGAAAGGATCGCCCCGACTCCGCTCTCATTTTAAAATGCTTCTTTTTATTTCAGTGGTTGTACATTGGGTGAATGAATTTAACGTCACAACAGAAATAGAATGGCTATTTAACAGACCACTAGTAGTTATATGCTGAAAAAGAGTGAATGGAGGGGTTTCTTTAAACTGTTACTGAAATATTCATCGTACGCGTCGTCAATTATACTGGATGAGAGAGGCAAACAAAAAGGTATTTTGGTGAGGTGCTGTATCCTTTGAAGAAAATAAGCACTGAGACACCTCAAGTAACTTGAAAGCGTGTCCCAGCTACAGTATTCACTGTCTCTGTGTTGGCCCATCTCATGGTTCTTTTAGGGGGTTTTATTTGTTGGGTTTTTTTTTTAATTAAACAAAGCATTTAAAATTTAATCATTTTCATTAGACTTTTTTTTTTAAATATAAACAAAGTTTTGGCAAATAATATTTATACAGAAAAATAGTTTTAGATCTTCCCAAATTTTGAAATAGTCTATAAAATTACTTTATAAATAAATAAAATGCAGAATCTGTTGTACACGTATTTGCACATCTCTGTAATTGCCTCCTTACTGTTAGCATAGGTTTGTACTTGTACAGTTTTCAGGAATATTACAAAGTCATAAAGTCGGAAAGTGGATCTCTTATTAAAAATACATTTTCTCTTTTTGTCTGTCAGTTTATCTGGATGAAAGACCTGATGTATCTGAAGCTTCGTCATCCATGGGCAAAAAATAGTAGTATTGGATTAATTGTAAAAAACATAGATTAACAGTTATTTCGAAACATAAAAAGTTCACACAAAACAATGTCTTGAAGAGTTATCTACATAAAATATTTAAACAACATGGATAATTTACCATTTAGTATTATACAATAAGCTACCCAAATGCCTAAATTAACTATTATAAAAAAATAAAAACAACTTTGACAGATATAGGCAAGTTGCAGTGTCAACTACCTAGTTATAATGACTGAGAAAGTCTACAAATATTAGTGTTTTAATAGTATATATTGGTGATACCTTAACTGCTAAAGTAACAAGTTAAGATACATTATTTTTCCACAAATTAAAACTAACGCAACGTTACAAGCACTATGTTAATTTTACAATCGAATCATGATTATTTTTTTCTTTCGGATGATCAAATCTCCAGCTTTATATATAAATAGATAGTAATTAGACATCGGACAAACAAGATTTAGCCCGGAAAATAAATTCCTAGACAAATAATTATATGGTTAGTGCCTTCAGTCGTTCAGAACAGGCAGTGCTGCCAAAGTTTAAAATAGTTTACAATCAATCTGAAGAGGTTAAGTTAAAATACTGCAATCACTAATAATGTCCACATAGAAAACTTATGCTGCAAACAATTATACATAATATCCACTTATAACAGCTGTCTTGTTTTTTTAAACAATAATTTAAAAACTATGTCATTTATGTGATACATGTGCAACATATAAAATGTGAAATATGAAATATTTGGTACAATAGTGCTTGAAACAAATCTCAAATCAAACAAATGAAATTTTAATTATACATATATAATTACCTTGTAAATCAACAAAGTATTTAAAAAAGTAAACAACATTAAAATCTGCTTCATCCATATATATGTATGTATGTATATATAATATGTATATAATTGTATTAAAGATATCTTCATACTTTTGTGACATAAAATATGTTTTTAAAGAAAAACAATTAAAAGAACTATTTTTTTCTCCACTCTAATCTGGTTACAATCGTATAATCCAATTAAAAAAAATGCAAATACAGTAATGATTTATTAAACTGAATCTCATTCTACATTCTTAAGTGTTCAGTTAATAGTCTAGATTAAAGTCACCTATGAAGTTTCAGTGACTCAACTGAATTTTAATTAAATTAGAGTATCATACAAATCTCTTCATCTACAGCCTTCTTTTTCGCCTTTTCTTTTGTTAGTTTGGTCTTTTTTTTGTTTGATTTTTACACTTCTAGAAGTTACTTCTTAACAGCTTGGATCTTTTTGGTAACCTGACTATGAGTTTGAAAGATTATTCGCTTCCGGTGAGATTTGACTGTTGGCATCAGGCTCACTTTCATCAAGTCTGATGTGACAAAATTTAGGCACTTCTGCAAAGTCTCTTTTAAAAACATTATAAATATACTTGTAAAATAATATTCTCAAGACTTTGTTCTTTTGGGGATTGAAAGGGGTATGAAGTTCACACTGTGCAAAATTTTTTAAATTTTCTTCTGCTATTCTGCTATGATTCAAATGCAACTTCTCCATACAAGTCAAACACCAACCATGTGCATCTAAAGAACTTGTGCTTTACTTTGGACTTCTGGCTAAAAATATTCAGGTTGGCAGGGTGATGTGCAGGACACTGGGCTGCGTTTCACTTCCTCTGTCTTGGAATCAACTCGCTAGGGGAGCAAAACCAAGATCTTTTTTAACTGAGAAGAAAAACCCCAATCATAGTTCGGGTGAAAATTAAACCTGCAACTGGGGTAAGTTTTTAGCCAATACAACTTAATTATTGCTGAGCTCGAAAGACTCATAAACACTGAATCTCACGAGACTAACTTAACTGGACCATTTCCGTTAGGTATAGTTATGGAGAAAAGACAGTATTTGCAAGAATTAAACTATGCTTAGAAAATCTTTAAAACTAAATGTTACCCTTTATGTCTTGAAACATCACAGCTGGTATCAGGTAGTTAACTATTTTAGGTTGGAGTATAGTAAGCATACCATATTTAATATTCATATATGACATAGCAGCACTAGCTTTTTCGAGTTTGTGATTTGTCCGTAAGAACAAATTCTTGACTTAGCATGCAGTTTGTGGCAACTCTAGAGAGGAGGAGACGGGGTAGTATGTACAGTAGCCGTGCTTGGCCGTCCGCAGGGAGGCTTCGTGACACTCCGTTCCGCTCCTGCCGGCTATTTCAGGATTATCTGTTAAGAGAAAGGAAAGCGTGATCGCGCTTTTAGGTGACGCGGGGAGAGCAGTTCGCCCAGACGGCTGGCACTGGACTAACTAAGCTCGGGCGCAGCTCGTACGGGACAGCATCCCGAACGGGACAGCGTCCCGAATCCTCACGCTGCCTGGGAGGCGTTCGCGTTTCACAAACCTGGTCGTCCTCTTCCCGCGCACACCTCCTCACGTGCGTGAGAACACGCAGAGGGGATACTTTACGTGTCAAAATACGGGTGACCGTGCCGAAGCCACAAAGAGTGGGCCTGGCCGTAGGTAGGGTGCACGCCCTCGGCGCCCTGGCTGTCAGCAGAGGGGGAAGCAGCCCTGGAGGAGGCTCACAAGCGCATCGGTGCCTGGTGCGATTCTCCAGCTCCCACCCTGCTCCCACGAAGTCAGGAATGACCAGGGGAAACGGTGGAGGCAGGTCCCCTCCCCACTAACGAGCAAAAAAACGTACCGGGCTGGGGGTTTGAAACAAGCTAAAGTGTCTTTTCAATGCACTTTTAGCAGCTGCTTATTTCCTAAAAAAATTATTTGCAGGTCAGCAAACTTGAGAGGTTTTTCACGCTTCCTTGTGTCAGGAGATCCAGGGGGATGATCGTAACGGTACCTCTGTGCGCCTAGCTAGTCACTAACCTTGCTGCTTTACCTCCACAAGGTCTCAACTGAGGGTGAAGCAACCATTTTACAGACACAAACTCTCGTGCTTCCAATACTGCAAAGGTTAAATGCACAATGTGCCCAGCAACTGACTCAACCTGCTCACGCTATTGGAAAACGGTCCAGATTTCCATCACCTGCCTGTCAGTGAAAGTGATGTCAAATGCCAGGGGTGTGATGTTTTATGACGTCATTGCTCATCTGTGCTCCAGACTTAAGCACAAGTCAAGGAACCACCGTGCATCGCCTACTCTTCTGTTTAATCTGGCACTCGACATATTTTTAAGCTGTATTTGTAGGTGGTATGCAAGACAGTCATGACAGCACTTTGACCTACTTGTGTATTACAAAGCTAGACCACTGCTTAATGCAATAATTATTTTAAAAGGAAAAAAAAAAAGGTGTTTTGAAAATAATTTCAGCAACATACTACCTCTGACATACAGATTGCTGAAAAGAAACACATTCGCCGCTGCATGGAAGGCGCTGCTTCTAGCCCCTTGCCCGGTTACATTTTAACACACCGGCAGCCACTGCGTGCCGCCTGCTCTGACACCAGACTTCATCCTAGGTACAGCATGGCGTGGCATGCCATGAAGACTCCTCGCTACTACAGACAACTGCCTAGGGACCTCAGCTCAACAAAAATATTGCCAATGAGATGAAGCATTTGCAGGAGCGACGTAAATGCTGCCACACCTGAGAGTCGCCCTCCTTTCTCCCGGAGGAGGAGGGGAAGAGCCTGGTTCTGGAGAGAGGCAGGATATGCAAAACCTCTGAACCCCGATTCCTACAGCACCAACAACTCGTCCCTTCTTCTTGAGCTTGCCATCCAACCGACACAGCAGGAGCGACCACTCCTGTTGCTCTGGGAGGCAAGGGACCGTCTCCACCGCTATTTGCTCTCTGTACACAGCTACCAGCTCTCCGACCCCACCTAGCTTGCTGGCATGCCAAAAAGTCATCTTTGATTACCATCAGCACTGAAAATCTGGCCACACGCGAGGCCCCATTGTAATGACACTGTACAAACACCTGCTGCTCCAAAGGGCTTAACATCTAAATACATCATACATACAACAAGGACATATATTTTTAATGAACTTCCACCCATTGTGAGTTTGTTAGCTTATCGCCCCTCTTCTGTTTCCTATTGAAATAACAAAGAAATAACTGTGCTGGAATAATAAAGCCCTGCCTGCGATAGCCCTGGTCCATCTACAGCATGGTGATTTGACAGTAGGTTCAAAGAACGTAGCTGTGCCGAATATAAGAGGTGACCAAGATTATCAGCACTGATATTTTTAGCATGTTACAACCCACATGTCAATGTAATTAATAAAGCAGCTTTAGCTACACTGGGTTAGCCATAATCACACAAGTGTATTTAAAGGATTCTAAGGTCTGATTTAATGGGACACAACCTGAAATTTATTCAGTGTAAAAAAAAAAGAATTTCAGACACCGCAGCTGCCTATATTGTCTGCCAACTTTTAAGGGGATAAACTTGCATTTTCCTATAGCTTTTTTCTCCCTGTACAGGGAGACAGATCATTGCCCCTTATGCCGAGATGTCCTAAAAGGTCAAACAGCCCCACAAGACTGATGCTCCTAATTCCTCCAAAATGTGTGACAGAGGAGGCAGAAGGCCTAATCTCAGGCTGTATCTCAGGAAAAGGGTATCCCTGGTGCTTTGATTAACCCAAGGGCATCTCACCCTGCTGCATGCCAGGCAGGACGGAGGGGCCCTGGGCAGTGTGAAAGAGCAGGGACCCCATCTCCGCTCCGCTCTGGTGCGTAGCAGAGCCCAGGTAAGGACTTCCACCGCCCCGTCCCTATTCCTGCCGTTTCTCCCCTCCTCTCAAAACTCAGGAAACAGCGAAGACAATGTAAACACTTTCCTTTTGTGTGCGAGCACGTCCTGTTTACGCGGTTGGGGTACAGGAGGAGCAGCTGGAGCTCTCCCCGCTGCCAGTGGCTACGGAGCCGGCTTGCTCCCACCACATTGTCCTCGCCATGCCGCTGCTTCTGCAGGGGATGTAACTAGGGCATGTTACACCCCGGCTATTTCTAGTACACGTAGGAGTCCTCCTAGGGAAAAAACCTCAAGTCTCTTCTTCAGAACAGGCTTCTCCAGTGCGGAGACGCAGAAGTGAGGAGCTACTTTTTTTTTTTAACCTTAGCCACAAGCTGTAAAACGTATCCTGTAGTCTTTAATTATATGTTCACACCCTATTTCTCAAAAGATATCACAACTCTGCCATAGCTACATACACATGTATCAGCTTCTGCAACTGTTTTTTTCACTGTGTCTGACAGAGAAACATAAAATGCTAAACTACTTTACATGGAAAACACACTGTGAACCTCTTCTGTTTAATCTACAAACGAAGTAATAAACTGTGATGGAAGACAGAGGCTATCTAAGTCTGCATCGCTGCTAATTGCTCCATCGCTTGCATGCTGAAAAAGGGGAAGCTGATTTTCTGACCAAGGAACGTCCCTGCCAACACCTATTACAGAGTCTGCACTCCCTCCCTACTTGTAAATAGGTCCAACAACCTTCATTTTGCTACTGTTTGAAGAATTACATCTCAAATGTATATATGTATGATTCGTCATATTTGCAGTGATAATATTATATCATTATACTTCACAGCAGCTTGAGATAATGTATTGACACTTTTACCATGGTGTATATATAAGCATAAAAACCTGAAAAATAAGACTACACAATGAGTGTGCATTGTCCCATGTACAAAGGTCTACAGGTCAAGCACGGGAAAGCATTTTCTCATGCTCTGTATGAATAAGATCCACGGGTCTGGATACAGACGTGCCAGAAAACATTCCTTCTGCTGCTGCAGAACAAGATCTAATAAGAACACGGTTTCTAGCAGAAGCAGAATGGCCTGGCACTCACAGTCTGGGGTAGCAATGCACAGAAGACTTAGTAACAGCAAAGGGCATTTTTTGGAGGCAATCACAGACATAGGGTACCCTCCCCATTCCCTTTTTGCTTGGTACCTGTTTGAAGCGCCAGAAGGCTGGCTACCCTTTAGAGTAAAATCACTAAAATTGTGCCAATGTTAGTTACTAGACCTCACTGAAACCACAAATAGAGCGAACCTAAATTTCTGCAAACTACTTGCTAACCGCCAAGAAGCATTTGCTCTTCCAAATTTTCCAGCTCTTTAGAGGTGGCATTTTCAGCTCCCAAACGCCAAGACTTTCTCTCTTTTCTATCAGAGCATGGCTCTTCTAGACCTTTACCTTCAGAACCTCTGAATGACCACAGTAGTCATTAAGCCCCCTGTGCAACACAGAACATCCCTAAATTCAGCCAGGGTTGCTCCTAAGGGTGATGCCGTTCTGCAGTGTGGTCCATGGGAACGACAACCAAGAGAGATGTTACTGCCAGTGGTTTCAGCTTCTCACCAAACTACCAACCCACGGTACGCAGCAGACAAATTGACATCAGCTTGGGATTTCCCCAGACCCAGCAAAAGTGGCTGCAACCGGTTATTGTCTCAAGACTTAAAAAGTAAAATTGAGAATCTCTTTTAAGTTAAGGTGGAAATTCCACCCTTGTGAACTCTCTTCTGACACCCAGGTTACCACGTGCACTTCTTTACTTGATACTGTTCACAGAATCAACGAAATTACCTAGAATCATGACTAGGTACTATGGATTTCAAGAATACCATTTGGCTTGAGATCTTCTGTTTTGAAGCTACAACTCATGAAGCTTCTTTATTCCTTGCGTCTTAAATTTTGTTTCCAGTTGCGGATTTATTATACAACGACGAGTACAGAAAATTTACCATTCTGCATGAATTCAGTGTACATGAACTCTAATTCAACTAAAGATCTGTCACAGTGGATCAGCTGGAAAACATGACTTTGTATCTACCTCTGAGATGCTTCTCTTTCAGAAGTTTTGAAATTATTTCTCCAAATTACACTTTGCTCTATAATTGTTAATACATTTTACGAGGGGGATTAAGATCGTATTTGACCTCCACGTTGTGAAGCTCTTATCCCTCCAAAAATGAACTCATACATACTAAACATTTTAGGCTGCTCATCTTTTCATTTTAAGAGCAATATAGTAATAGGAGTTTATTGTAGACAACATTGATTTCAGTGTGCCTCAGCTGGTCACCCTATTTTACATCCTCCTAGCCTACTTCAGGCAACTTATTTTTTCCCCTCCACCAAATGTAAGAGCCTGGGGCAAACAGTTCACAATGAGGTATTTAACTTCTACACACCTGCGTCAGGGCAGATGAATCCTGCCACAGTGACATTTTCTATTTTCATTTTTTTCACACGAGTAGAAGACTGGTGAGATATATCTAGGGTATACATTAAAAACGACAGATATTTTCAGACGGCCGACTCGTATCAGGCTGTCTCATAACTTCTCCTGCTTTCTAAAAATAAAACTAACACCAAGTATTTCTTCCCTTTGACATGAAACCCAAGACTATTTATATTTCTCCATGCCCCTGGGAAATGCCTCCATCTCTTTGTTTTTCATTTTCTCTTAGAATGCTCTTTCGTGGCATGCGCCTTGTTCTTTTTCTTCAAAATAAATCAGTCTCTTTTTTTTTTGATCAAAAGTAGAAAAGGATGAGTTAATATTCAGACATTTACTGAGAATAATCACTATCATATCAGTTATGATTGGTCTTACTTAATTTTTACATAGCCTTACACATGGACTTTTTCACCTCCTATTTCTCCATGGCTTCAGCAGCAGCACCTCCATGGAACTGAGCTTTCCAATCCCCCACGCCAGGACTCCCACCGACACTCCCCCGAGGGATGGGATTTGCCCCTGTCCTCCACTGGCTACCAGCTGAGCTGGCTCCAACTCTTGCTTGCATTAAAAGCAGTCTGCCTGTGCCCAGCGCTCAGGGTGGAAAGGTGCTGGGGTACACACGCCACATCTCTCCACTTACCTGTTGTCCTGCCCCCTCTCCTGGTCCTGGCACTAGCTGTAATCCCCCGCTGGAAGTCCCTTCCTGGCCTGCACTACATTGCAGGTCTTGTCGCTGCCACGGGACCTTCTCTTCCTCGTCTCTACCGTATACACTTGCACATTCGTGCACCCATCATCTAACCTCAGGCCTGCCTCACTCATTTATCCCTTTCCACTTTCAAAATTCATGGTCACCAGTTTGTACCCCTGTAAAACTAGTGTCAAACTAGCATCTTTCTACAGGGTCATCTGCAAACACTGAAAAGAAAAAAAACCCGAATAAACGTATCCCAAACAAAACCTAAAGGAACTACTAGCAGGGTTGGAGAGACCTGCTGAAGTCAATGCGTTACCCCTGCTATCACTGCCAATCACTTCATCGCTCTTTATAAACACATTGAGCTCCACCTTGCGTTGCTGGCTTCTTTCCTTTGCTACTCCTCTCTTGATGGCCAGAAACCTCATTCTCATTTCCAGCATATTATGATTTAACGTATACGTGCTTCGTTTTTCTCACTAACTGTGGACCTCTCCTCAATTCAGGGGTGAAGGAGGATTTTCATCTTACTGCTTCTCTGTTAATCCAATGCATCCCCAATACATTTGTCTACTTGCTCATCAGTAAGGTGACCTCTGATTTGTATATAAAGGGTGAGATGTCTAGGCCACACATGATCTCCTCGGTTGGCTGTCCATACAGTAACTAATATAGGGGGCATCAGGTGTTTGTTTCCTGAGGGGTGGAAGTCCTATTTGCTTGGCTTTCTCACAGCCCATCCCCTGACATGGTAATTCTGGTGCCCTGCTCCACCCTCTCTTTTCTTCCCTAAACCTGAGCGTGCCCAGTTTGCACGGCATGCCTGTCCCATACGTTGATAATATGTCTCTGGAAATGGCTGAGGGTCAGATGTCCATGCTGAAGCGGACACATCTGCTAGCATATTTCATTCCATCAGTTGTTGGCCATCAGGGTGTCATAAAGCTGACAAAGACCTTGTCTGAATCCAGCTCTTCATGATGATCTAAAGAAAGATCAAGGCAACCATGGGATCCCAAAGGGCTCAAGGGTTCAACAGCATCATTCTTCTCATTTAATATTCACAAGGTCCTGAAAGAGAGTCCAAAGCCACTTGTGCTGCCAACTCCTTAGCATGCTTATGAGCTGCAATAGGTATTTACTTAAGTAATAATGTATAATATTTAAGTTCAACTTAATAGGTATTTACTCACTCAGAAGAAACAGAACTAGTTGTTTTAAAAATGAAAACAATCTGGCTTTATTTATTCTTCTTTAAAGTAATAAATAATGCAGTACTAAAAATTGATCATAACATACTCTAATATATTCTACCAAAATCTATTTTTAACTAATAGCACAGGCAGCAGATGGACTACATAGAAATGAGAAAATCACTGCTGTAGTATTTTAGGAGCACCCGTACAGTGACTGTTTTGAATAGCCACTCAATTTTACCTTTCAGCAGGTCTGAGCTACTGCAGTTATCTGTGATTTTCACTTCCTACTTTCAGATCATTTTCCTTCTCTTCTTCAATTTTAGAAACTGCCAGAATAGGCTTACGCAGAGCACAAAGGAGTGAAAGGCCAAGCACAAGTTGTGCATTACCTGTAAAAGTGCCCGTATTCCTCTTGTAGGGGTGCTACTTCTCCAAACCTGCATTTTCTTACATGTCCTCACTTAGCATTTTTTTTTCTTTTAACAAAACCTGCTTTATGTTTTCCTCTTACACATCACGTGTGCCCAATTCACGCAAGATGAGGCTCCATTCGACACATGGCATCCCTTTTAGGCGAACATTGCCACTGCACGCAGAGCACGGCTAGCACTTCTGCAGTAACCACAGCTCTGAAACCTCTCCTCTCCCAAAACCTGGCGCTCCAGTTCAGACTCCCTTCCAAGCAAGAGACGGTCCACCGCAACATCCAGAACTTAACTCAAACACAGAAAGGTACCAAATTTATGTTCATCAAGGTTACTCACCAGACACCACACTTAATAACACTCCGTGTCGGTTTTACAAAACTCATTATACTTATAACTTCTCTGAGGAAACCTTAATGTTCCTCACTTTTGACTGCCCACCGCTTTCTTAATTTTCCTATCTGAATACTCTCACATAAACAGACATACATACTATTGTGTGTCACTGCAGATAATATTGTGCCAAAAATGAAGTCAGTCAAAGTTAACAAATCTCTGCCTCAAGCTGAAAGTCACGACAAGTACAACAAACAAACAAATAAATAAATAGATGTTTCCACTGCGGTTACGTGGGCAGCCTCCTGCACACTCAAAGCCAAAGACTGGCATTTCTGGTAATAAAATGGGCAATAAATATACACCAAGATAAAAACATGATATTTGTTTAATTCAAGGGAAAATAGTTGGAGCAGCTAGAGATGTCCGGATGCAATTATTTCAAAGAACAGAATCCCAAACAAGTACGTCTGGAGCTCTGCACTGTGCTGTTAAAATTTTATGATGGAAAAAACAGACTCACATGAACTGTGTGTACATGCTAAGCACAATGAAACAAACTCATTTTTCCCCAAATACCTACAAAATGAGTTGATCTCAGAAAAATTTTCCTATTTTTAAGTAATAAATATATGCCCCAAAAGACTTCTACTCAACTTGTCAAAGTATCATTTGTTGAATAATTGAAAGCAAGAGCACAAAAGGAAGTTATCGTATCAAACATAAATACATTTTTTTAATTGCAATGATATGAAAGCTAAAACAGTCTATAACAGGAAAGAGAAATATGTCTTGATTTTTGTTATATAAAAGAGGTGTTTGCCTTTGCTTACTGCTCGTGTTATGTGATACTGCCATCTAGCAGGCTATCAGAGGAAATCAGGTTTCAGTCCTTCTCTACAGGGGCGGGGGTGTGTGAGGGGGGAATTTCTAAAAAAAACCAAAACAGAGCTTTTCCGTTTCTTCTCACTGGCTTCTTGTATATGAGCATGTGATCTAAAACTCTGTATGCAAGCCTGCCAGAAGTCTTCATCATCTACACAGAAACAACACTCTATCTTAAGAGACCAAAAAAATGTTACTAACAGTAAAAGAAAGACTTGGTTAAAGTTTGCATGAGACTTAAAATAGAGTTCCTTTAAATTTTCCAGGGTAATCTTTTGGTTTCACTTCTTTGCTGCCTTACAGTTTATGAAAACAAAGTTTGCCACGTATTTTGTAACGTCAGTTGTTCCATGGCAATTCAAAGGGTCTTTTCTTGGCACTGCTTGAGATTTGTTGTGGGCTTTAAGACTGGATACTCTCACTTCTTGAGTCTGTAAACTGTTATTTCTGAAAATTACAGCTACTTACATGTAACTCAGTGTCTTCAGACAAGATAACTTGATTGAATTGAGGTTTGTAATTCTTGGGTGTCTAGCATGAAAGAGGCAGCAAGCCGTTTATGTTTGCCTTTCCTACCGTGACAAGCTATTGCTATTCAAGTACCTTCTCCAGAGAAATAACTCTTCACGATCAAGGATCGTTTAGGTTCATTTTTCCAGCCTGGTGCAGATACAAGGTGAGGTGTCCAGTCCTGCATCCCAGATGCCAAGGCTTGCTGATACCTCCACGTGGAGCAGCATGGCACCATACATGGGCTCACTAGATGTCCAACACTGTTCTGCCCAGGGCTCGCTCCCTGCAAGCATCCCCTCTGATAATGTGTCTGAGAAAGGAACCTATTCTTTTATCTCCTTTGTTGGAATTTTTCATTCAAATCGTCTTTTCTGTTGTTAGAACAGAATTTTCTATATGACTATTTAACGTGGGACTATGGAATTTCTCGACCAAAACTTTCACTCAAAAAAAAGACAAAAATTGCTTAGATACTTATTATTCACAGCAGAAGTGCTTTCCTACCTGTTCCCCCATTGCCTTAGAAACTGCAATCAAAGCTTCTCAAATCACTAACAAGAATTTTGCATAGGCTCTTATTTGTAACGTTGTTGTATACTGGCACTAAAGATGTAAATAACATTTGTTTCCCCTTCCCACCTTCCTTCTCAAAAGCTTGCTTTCAACCAACAAAAAAAGCTGTTTCCTACTACCTTCCAGATTTTTCAACTCATTTTCTCAGTATATTGCTACTCTTCTCCCTGTTTACAAGTTCAGCAGGTTTCCACAGGGAGGAAAGGGAACGTGAGACAGAAAAAGCCTTGTCACTCCTCAGCAGCGCTGACGACAGCCTCTGCCCTGCCAGAAGGTGTCCCGGGGTTCGATGTGTAGACTGGAGAGGAAGCCCTTTTTTGGGGACACCAGGGAATATTTGCAAGAGGGAGCAACTGGCGCTTCTGCTTTATGCAGAAGAAGAAAATAGCTTGAGTAGGTGCCACATGACATTTCGGTCTAAGGGGAATCTGCCTCCTCCGGGAGTGGCGGCTGCCTTTGTGGGCACCTTGGCAAGGGGAGGTGCTCTGTGGCTGTATGTCCCGGCTCTCCTCCCTCCCGAGGGAGCTGCCACGCACGGCGTCTCAAACCCCCACTAAACTTTTGGCGTGTTTGTATTTTATGCTATCTTAACTACTTTTTTAATTCTGGGGCAAATATTTTAATTGTTCTTTTGTTTGTGGCACTCGAATGTAACGTAACTTTTTATTTTCATTTCACTGTATTTTTACAGATTTTGTCAAAACTGAAGGCTACTGAATGATTTCATAATTAATATCTGCATAACTGCCACCTAATTTAGTGCGAATGCTGATGCATAATTTAAAACAGCTGTGCTTGATAATCACAAGCCTTAGCATGAGCCAGCCTGTTGATCTTATATTGCTTTTCAGACATGGCCCATAAGTATTTCATTTTTCTAAGGGATCTGCCTTTTAATTTTGCCTTCTTGTTAAAGGTCATATAACCAGTAAAGTAACGTCACTAAATAACATCTTTAAGCAGCATTCCCTGTAATGTTATTTTTATACAGTCAGTCTTTGGCCCATTTTCATTGCTACAGAAAATAAAGCCACTTCTGTACTGAAGTGATGTGAGCAAGGCTATTTTCTTTAAAATAATTTGGAATTTGGTAATTGCCCTGTAATAACCAAGAACTAAGGAACCGCCCACTGAGCCTAAGAACACAGATTAAGACACAGAAATGCTGGTGTCTAATCTCCTGTCACAGGGGTGATGCAACCTAGCCAGCGCGCCAATGGAGCCCGGAGATCACTTCGTGTGATCACCCACTGAAGGCTCAGGTCATTTACTCACCAGGCTTTTAGTACCATTTGGGCTAAGGTCTCCTGCCTGTCGTCCAGCTGCCAGTTCACAAGCATGCGGATTTGTCTGTAGGTCCTGAATGGCATCTGCCAAGCTTGTCAAAATGTCTTGGATAACCTAGACATCCAAGGTTATCTTAGGACAATCTTAAACGTCAGTAGAGACATGTTTAGGCAACTGAACCTAGCCCTGCGTGACTTTTAAAGGGTGAGCTAGACTATTCTCCAGACTTCATCTGACTGTGCTGATAACCTTCACAGTCTACAATGGGCACTTAAACTTCTAGCTTGCATGTAGAAACCCACACTCAGACACCAACACTTAGGTGTCTTAACCTCGGGCTGAGCCCTAACCTTTTAAGCCTTGTAGGACTCACCAATGCGTATACGTAAATGAAGCAATAGTAAGGCTTTCTACTTAGAAATTTAAAGCCCCCCAAAACAGGTGTTGGCATTACTCAAAATTGAAATTCAGTCCCAGAATTCAGAATAACACCTCTCTCAAATAATGTTAGGATAGATCATCCTCTGTGAAATCTTATGGCTACCTGTGAGCAAAGCTGAGCAGGTAACTGTTTCCTTGCTTGCTCGAGTACTGCTAGTCCACTAGCTACAGGAGTAATAATTAAAAGCTTTGTTAAAGATCTCTGAAGTATATATTTACACACAATTACTGTATTAATATTTTAAATAAGATGTTTTACATACCTCTGCCCACACGCATGCACTAGAGGGAGCTAGGGCCAAACCCTCCGTGTACACGCCCTAGCGCTGCTTCTCACCGTCATTTCACACTTTTTGGAATTTTGCTGGTTCCATCCTCCAAAAAAACATTGTCAGCATCCCCGAACAACAACTGAACGTAAGTTCATTAAGGATCTAACCCTGAAGCGAGGTTAAGCAGCTGCGGCTTCCAGCGCCACCCTGGTAGAAACAGCTGGAGCAGTTGTGAAGGGAGGAAAAGGAAAAGGGGAAGGACCTCTCACCTCTGACTGGCTCCCAGACTTCTCACATACCTTTGGAAGTCCACTTGCCTTTCATTGGAAATCCCAAGCGGAAGTCCCCGCTCCATCCCCTCTCATCACAGTCTGGCAGCTAAATAAGCGGGTACATCCCCTCACAAAACGTCTACGTTCAGTGAACGGCAACACCACCAGCTCTTTTATCAACCGAGTCGGTTTTTAATCAGGATTTGCAGAACAGAGTTGGCTAAAGCACTTTTGCTCCACCCTGGTTTCATTGCACTGAGCCAAAGCAATTCTCCTCCCCTCTGAAGCACACCGCAAGAATATTATTTGGGTTTTAAAACCTAACTTCTGTAAGTCAGGAAAAGCAAGAGACTTCCAATTTTCCATGTAGTCTTAACTGGTGTCACCCTGCACGGATATACTACGGTATAGCGTTTAACCCTACACAATCTTCTCACGTGCCTTGTGCCATACATTGAACACACAACGTGTAGAGTTGCTAGCCAAGCATGACCGACTGTGTATGTGTCAATGCAGGCAAATTTTGAGCTGTTACTCACGTTATTTTCAGAAAGAAAGGACAGACAGAAGACCTGAGACATAGTTCATCTTTTTTCAAAATACAAGCTGACAGCACGTACTAAATAATTTACTGGACCCAACAGAGTTGTTAGGTTTTTTAGCCGTCAGCTGAGACCCTGTAACTTTTGGGATGTTGACTTTTCCTTCCACTGGTGCTTCAAGGACACTGGGATCCTCACACTCAATCCAAGGAAGTCCAGCAATCTTTCCCCAGACCAGAATACTAAGCCAAATGATACTGAGCTAAATGATTAAGGCCTGCCACAACTTTCTTTTCGTGCCTGGCATTGTGAGGAGAAGCCGTGGGAGCTGAAATGGGATGGGCTGAAGCCTGCAGGTTGATTAAAAAAGTGCAGTAGAGGAAAAGAGGAAACCGTATCCCACGGATATATAAAGCAGCGTGGCACAGACCAGGAAAGGAAATTTTATCTAGACAGGAAGAAAAAAGTCCTCTTCTGAAATACACAGGAGAGTTTAAATCCATACAAGAGGACACAAAGAACGTTATGACCATGAACAAAGTCTTAACCCAAGTTAATTACCTGCTCCTTCTGTGTTTTTTGGGCTAAAGAGATACTGAGAGTTAGGACCACAGAGTTACTATAGGGCCTTTCCCAATGTGGTAGCTTTGTCTTGAACTCTTAGGAGGTTGTAAATAAACAGCAAACTTGGAGATTTGCCTCTTATAAAGAAAAAGTAACTACTACTACGTTCCCTACTTTCAAATACACAGTTTTTTACAGTAGCTTTTAAAGATTTGCAATGACTAAAACAAAGACAGGAGTGAGAAGAAAAAGGCAGCGATGGCACACGCTACAGAAGCCAATGAGAAAAGCTGCTGGGATGGGACTCATCTCCCCCACGTGCAGTGGTGCAGAGCTTTGGTTACGCACCTACACTCCTTCCACAGGCAAGGGAAAGAGGCAGGACCCCCCAGGGCAATTTACCTTGCTCTAACACAGACTTCTAGAAAAGCAGATGAACTGGATGCCGAACTTCCAAATGGCTGAAGTTAAACAAGTGGAAACCCATCCCCGTGTTAAACCGTCCTTTAATTTCAGCATGGAGTTATATCTATACACACAGACAAATATGTGCAACTAAATAAATACAGACAGACACTTTTTACAACTCCTGTTAAATTTAAAATGCTCTAATCCTCCAAGGCAAACAAAATCTGCACTGGGAAAGGAGGGGCTCTGCCTGCTATCCTGTTAGATGAGAAAGTGCATTAAGGCACACCTACCTCTCCCCAGTGGCACCAGTTACTCGTATGAAAGTATTCCCATTAAAGACTGCTTACTGGTCCTTCTGTAGGTGTACATGTATTTATTCTACTTCAGCCACAGTCGGCCCCTCTGGCGCTCAGGAGTGTGGGTGGTGGAGCTGCCCTGGCTGCATTCCCGTGCGGGAGAGGGTCCCCAGCTGACCCCCTCCCCAAACCGCCCCGTTTTCTCATAGTCCCTTGGCATCTTCAAGTCCCTCTGTCACCATTTTGGGATCACAAAACTACACTGGATACCACCAAACAAGTTTTTGCTGGAGATGCTGTTCTGGGAAGGACAGAGAAATGCACTATTTGCCTGCTGCATTTTCCTCCTCTTCCTGAGCATTTCTTCATTAAAACAAGCTAGCTCTCAGAAAAGAACGCACAAAACGACAACCCTCTTTCGATGAAAATGCTAAAAGCACAAACACCACAATGTTGGCAAACAAGTCTTTAAAAAAAAAATAGAGAAAACAGACTGGTTTGTGTTTCTTTAAGAAAGTAGGGTGTATTTCAGAGGTAGTATATTTTTCCTAAATCATTATAAACAAACTCTTGCGGGCAACTTCTATTTTTCCATGAGACACTTAAATAGTTTTGGGACCAACAGTAAAAAAAAAATAAATCTGCTGGTATAACATTATTAAGCAAAACATTTTCACTGATTTCTTCGTAATTCCTTGGCAGGTGGAGGGGAATGAATCAACAGGCGAGCGTTTCTACTAGGTCGGCAACAGCTCGTTGGTCTGCCCAGGAGCAACACAAGGAGAGGTGATGGGGACATAGCCCTTTGCTTTCACTTGGTGAGCAAATCTGCTTGCTTCCCCCTCAGTTTGACCTCTCAAAACCTGAGGGAAAACAGCTCTCAGGTGGAAGTGCCTGAGCGCGGTCCTGAAGTAACAGAAAAGCTAGAGCGACCTAACTGCTGTGCAAACCCCTCTCCTGGGGGGGTCTGGGCGCATCGGAATGGGCATCTCTACAGCCCCAATGGATTATTCACAGCTACACACTCAGAGCTGCAACAGATATGTCTTCCCTGGGAATCAGGTCCCACAGGAGGCGGGGGAAACCCTACCAGAATGAAAAGTGCCATTAACATAACAAACCGCAGAAGAAAAGGAGAAAGTATCATCTTTCCTAGCCTGCCTCTGCCAATAACCCCAGGGGTTCTTTGTAACAACGTCCTTCCTCAGGGAAATATAATTCCCAGGTTAAAGATACACTTTCAAACATAAAGCAGGCATAGTCATAAATATCTCGAGTGCTGTTTTGATCACTAGCATTTAGAGAAAACATTCAATTTTATTTCTCTCTCTTTTTTTTTCCAGCTACCTTGTCCCGCTTGTGATTTTAGACAGCTTCCATGCTTACAAATTAGTCACGTCCACACACTGCACGGAGGAGGCTACATTAACACACCTGAACCGTTTGAAACCTGTGATGATCTTCCTTTTGAACTTAGGAGTTAATAATAGACTTTCGTAAGTAGTCCAGTACTACGGTGATTCTAACTCCAGCTGGGTTAATTACAGAGTAATTAGGTACAAACATCGCAACACAAAACACAGCTACATCATTATTTGCAACAAATGTTAACTCTAAATAAGTGCAACCTGTCCCACAAACACTTGCTATAAACGACTTAAAAATAAAAGTAAAATTTGATGGGGTAAACACAGAAAAAAAAAAAATTCTCCGGGAGAATTTTTTTTGTTAAAAAAAAAAATTAAAATAAAAATCTCAGCACTCATTTAGAGTTCGGGATCTTGTGAAAGAAAGCTTTAAAAGGAGCAAACCTGATTTGCTGTGGCTGTTGCGGCGAAGGGAACACTTGTTGCAGGAGTTGTTGCTGCAGAGACAGTGGCGGCCGTAGCGTTGTGCATCATGGGTACTTTCAGGAGGGGAACCATGGAAGCAATGAACAGGAGGGTGCAGCATTATGGTAAGAGAAGTGGTATTTTTGGCATGGTGAATATCAAGAGCGGCAAGCCATCGTCATGGGTTAAACCGGCAGATGGCATGCAATCACAGTGCAAAGCGAGAAAGCGTGGCGGAGAAATAAAAAAAAGGGAAAATAGCTTATTACAAGTACAATTAAAGGAAGGTTGTCAACACAATCGGCGATTCCCAGAAAAAAGAGCAAGGACCATTGAAAATGCGGGCATTATCTCTAAGAACAAGATTACTTGTGCAAATGAGGTCTCTACCAAAATAGCCTGTTATCTGAGAATTGTTACATGGGCAATTTGTTTTCCCCCAGTATCAATATAAAGCACTCCAAAATAAAATTCTACTAAAAAAAAATTCAGTGGTTTGTACTGGGAAGGAAACTGATAAATGTTTATCTTACTTTTTAAACACAATTAAAAAATGAATTATTTATTTTCATGTATCTTTATTTTGAAGTAAGCCAGATACTCACTGTCTTCCTTTATAATCCAGCTTACGCTTTTTTTTTTCCTACTAGCACGGTATAACTGTTAGACTCAGAGTTAAACTACCATCTGCTTTGAGACAAAAATTAGAAGAAGGATGGTAATAATTTTCCTGATTTAAATACTACTTTGTTTGATCTAAAAAAGCAACGTCAATTTTGTGAAAATTGCTGCTTTTGCTCATTTTAAGAATGAATTTTAATCAGCATCTTCATGGAAGAATTATTAACTTGATGTTTTAAAGGCTTGATATTTTAACTGCTTATCTGAGTAGTCCCACGAAAAAAAAAAATCACTGGGATAGGGCTATAGAATAGAAGAAAGATTACTTTTCTGCCTTAGAGGCTGTTGCACTGGACTTCCATTTTGCATGCCCAAAATGTTAATTCCAAGCTGCAAATATATTTAAAGGAGGACCGAGATTCAGATCACAAGTTTCAACAGAACCTCTGTGGATCAAAGTAGACATTTCTGGGAAACGCTGATAAAACTTTCTAACACACAGCAAAAAGGAGAAATAGGCACACCACTATGAAATTTTAAAACACTGATGAAATTTGCTGGCTTTTTCCAGTATTTTATGATTTTATAGTACTAGACAATATAAAATATAAAGAGAAATAAAACTTTGAAAACTGAAAAGCAGACTGGAATTCATGGTATTATGCTTTTGCAGTGTAGTTGTTATAGCAGGTGATATCACATCTAAACTGCAGCTTTCATCTATAAATCTAAACACTCTGCAAAGTCAACCAGAAGGACAAGCGAACCTTTAATTCTAGTCATTGTCTAAGTCTTTCCTAGGATTTTTGAAACAAGTGAATATACATCATATACAGTATAAAAAGAGATCAATAAAGAAATTTGGAACCTACCAATACTGGTAGCGGGTGTCATGCACAAAACTGACCCTGCGTGTCATGCAATGATAGGTGAAAAAAGTGGATAAAGGGAAGAAACAGGTTAGCCATTTAGAGTTAACATTCAAAGTGAGATTCAAGCATAACCACAGAGAAGTAAGTTAGTTAAATGAAACTGTAAGGTCATTCATAGTTTTGCTTTAACATAAAAAACGTGATTATGTTCTTACTAAACTCCTACCTGAGTACACTGTGTGACTTTTGGCATGTTTCTGTGTATATACAAGATATTTCATAAACTTTTTTATTTAGTACTTTTATCCTTTCACTTAGTACTTTTGCAGCAACAGGTTTTTGTTTATAGCAACATCTTTGGTTAAATATCACATTATTTGGGAATTTTAGAACTCATTGCATAATTCAGACAGCTCAATGTTGCGCAGATGAACATTCACCAACTTTTTGATGTGCAGCAGAGAAAGAAGTTAAAATGGAATTAGCTGATATTGTTCTGTGGGGGCTTTGCCAGATTTAATGTACTTGTTCTTAACACAACACCTGAGGTGGAGAGGTGCTTCCGACCAAAGAAAACGCTACTGTGACGATTCCCCAAGCTAAACACCTCAAAGTGTGTAATGTTCCAGCAAAGGCTCCCAGCGCACCTCAGAGATGCTCTGGAAGGACTGTTCACCTGCCATCCAGTTTAGGTTTGGTGCTTAGCCCACCTTTAACCTTTCTGGGAAGACCAAATAAAAAAAAAAAAAAAAAAAGAACAGCATATTTTCAGTACAGTGCATATAGCAAGCTGGTGAAGGTGAGCAGTCTCAGGTACATGCATATTTGATACAAAGTCAAATATGCTTCCTGTATTCCTGCTTAATTACTACAGCAGCCCCTTATCGGACCATCGCAGTAGCAGTGTAACTATGAATGACCTTACCCAAGAACAGTCCCCGGAGAATACACAAAGTTCCTCCTCTAGAGGCTATAGAAACACTAACAAACAGCAATGGGAAGAGAGAAAAGGTCTGTTGTTTTTAAGATCATTCACCAAACAATAAAGAGGAGGTGACAAAGCAATCAAACTGATGTAAAACAAACAAAGTGCAGAACTTTGGAGGTAAGCCATGCTAAGTCAAGCCCCACACTTTTTATTAGGGGAACAAGTGGTTAAGAAAGCAGAGAAGTTATATAAAACAATTAAGTTTTATATATGTTCCAGCAGCAAAACTTGTCTTAAAATTTAACTTAACACACACACACACACACACACAAGGAACACATTTGAAAATTATACCAGTTCAGAAAATATCACATAATCATTTAAAATCCAACCGATAATGTCATGCATTGCTCCTTAGACCTGGGTGGCATGACAGTCCTTACACCCACCAAATCCAACCTTCCCAGGAAACATGGGAATATCAGACATAGTATCTTCAGTGAAAAGCTCATTCATCTAGAGGGGGTTCCCCTTTCCTAACCTCCTCCCGTACCCCAGTCCTCTCCCTAACACCCTTTCTAGGTGCTGATGGTGTGCACAAAAAGCAGGAGGCTCAGCACCGAGGGAAAGGTTGTCCACTCCGGGCCTGGGCTCCATCTGCTATGTTATCCCTCTGTTTCTTCCTTTTTCATGCACTTGTTTTGGGGCTTGCCAACAACCTGGCCCTTAAGGTTTGGTTCCAAGATCCACCCTTCCTACCATCAGAAATTTGTAAGATAAAAGTATAATTACAACCATTAGTTGGAAAGAGGGATGGACAATAAAAAGCACAAAGAATGAGCTACTTAAGGAAGCATGAGCACTCCAAAAGTCTGGAAAATATCCAAATTCTATTTCACTGAAAAAGGTTTAAACTACTGTATTTTCCATAGTTAATTTTAAATCCTTGGTAATTGCAAATAATAGCGATAAGTCCTGAAAGGGAGTGCTTAAGAATAGGAATAATGCATATCATACTGCAAATTCTAAGGGTTACAATGTAAAATAAATTTGTGGAAATTTTTGTACGTTTGTAAGCACAGGGCAATCTTCCATTCTTGTCAAAATAGGCAGTCTCACAATTTATTTATTTTTTTCAAACACTCCCATAAATGTCAGTATGTTTTCTGCCACAGATATTCTGGTGCATCAATGTGCTAAAAATACGGCATGCTATAACTTACTATTACAAATACAGGGGCAGGCTCCAAGGTTGTTACTCAGGCCTTATAGCAAAATTCCATGAAGTCAAAGCCATCTGTGTTTGTTTTTATCTTTAAAAACATATGGGAATGCTGATAGATCGGGAAATCATCATGTGTTGCGTTTCATTCCTTGTTTAACCGACATTATTTCTATAAACTAAAATAACATCGCTGAAATGTCAAAAGCATTTGCAAACACGTAGTTTTAAACGATCCTGGAAGTTCACACTCAATAACATTCTGATACTAAAATATGTAATTTGTTAATTACAAATGAAATCACAGAATTCATTAGGCAGAGTATCTACCTTTGGGAAGTTTGGAGTGGGAGTGACTGACATAATTTAGAGGGTTATGTTGTTATTGTTTACACAAGTACCTAGCACATTCTTTCTTTCGCGGTGTTAAAGAGAAGCCCTGCCACCAGCCATGGTGCAGTTCAAGCCACCTCTGAATGCTCTGATTTTTACAGAGTTCTGAGCACTGAAATGCAAATTACGTTCATCCGTTTTCAGATCACCCCCGTGAAGAATTATAACCCCAGCTATTAGCCGCAAATGCTAGGAAAAGTTCTGGTGGTGTTCCAAAATGAAAACCACAAAAACGCATCTGATGCCTCAAAGCCCTTTAGTGCAGCCGCGGGGAGCAATGTGTTTTGCCGGTGCTTCCATACAGGTATCGACTGGAAGGTTATGGCTGGCGCTCCCCTTCTCGCTCCGCTTGTGCGCGGCTGGGATAAACCCCAGGGCTGCAAAACAGCACCCGAGGGAGCAGGAGGATGCGCCTTGGCCACGGCACACTTCCCGCGGCATCTCTGAAACGTGATGCTTTTCCCAGCATTTTTGGTAGCGGAACTTTGTCCTCTGGTGTCGTAGGAAAGCGTGGGCAGATAAAAGTCAAAATACAGCCAATTTAAGGTAGGAAAAGAGGGGCAAACTCTGGACAATGATGAACGAGGCTATGAATGTGAAAAGCAGCCTTACGGCATGTTGAAATTTCTCCTTCAATTCTCGTACTTTGCAGGAGGAATTAAAATAACGTGTAAATATCTGTGCAGATTTCACCTCAGGTAGGGCAGGGAGCATAATAGAACCTTCTGTTAAGTGCAACTGCCTGACACGGAGGCTACCTAAGAACACAAAATTGGTTCAACGTGGGTACAACGTACCTGTTGGGATAAACGCTGCATGTTGCTGCAACTGAGCATTGGCAAGAGCCTGTTGATAGTGCAAGACACTGGGATTGAAAACGGCACTGGCACCATTGCTTTTTTCAAGTGCTTGTCTCTTTGGTAAAGGGTGCAGAACACCAGGAGGAAAGGCCTGTAAATAAGAAAGTTAGTTAAAATGGCGTCATTTTTGAGACATCTGTAACATATACATAAATACAAAAACTTATTATTCTTTAAAGCGGCTAAAGATGCCTCGCCATGCATATTAACTCAAAGCACAGCAATGTAAAATGAGTGAAATTTTGTTATTGATAGCAAAAGCATGGTACTATTAACCTAAAACTGTAGCAGCACAACTACTGAAAAGAAAGGCCTTTAAAGCAACGAAAATGGCATTGCCTTTAAATAGGTTTTCAAATATTACAGGGAGAAAAAACCACTTGTGTTTCATTGCCAAGTATTTTCTTTTTTAATTTAAATATCGTTTCCTATTATTATACAGATTAATGGATTACGTTAAGCGTTTTCAATTACAGAAGCAGTTTTATCTCAATTCGACTTTTCATGAGAGGATATTTAAAAAAATGAAACCATGTTAGGAACCAAACTAAATCGTCTGCGTTTATTACGTATGAGAATGAGATGGATAAATAGAGTTTCCGGTAAATTAACGAGTATGTGAAATCATTTCCGGTTGATGTTCAAAAGTAAAGCGATACAAATTTCATTAGTTGCTTCTCTGAGAAAAAAAAAAAAAGCTACATGCAAAGCAAAAGGTGAAAGGTCAAAGTACCAGGTCTACAGTTGCTTCGAGAGGTCGCTTCATTGCTTTGGCAGTCGACTGAGTCTTTTAATAACAGGCAGCGAGCACATGATGGCAGTGGGCCAATGGGATTCAAGCGAATTAACATACAGGTAAACAGCAAGCAGAGGTGCATCATGGGAACGGCATTGCATTTGTGGATAGGTGAGAAGGAAAAAAATATTCTGAATGCAATATACAACATACAAAACACTAGGCATGCACAACAACAAAAATGTCTTCTAAAGAAATGAATATTACATCTCGAATTAGTACCGAAGCAAAAATGCATCTACTATACCTTAGTTAAAAGCATATAAGAGAGTAAAATATAGATGTTTGAAATTCAGGAAAGTTGAGTAAAACAGCAGCTTGCAGACACTATTAAGCATCATATAAACACTTCACAGAGATGCAGAAAGTTGTAAGGATACGCCTATAAGAATTCCTGATAAGTTAGTTAAGTCACATTTTAAAGCGGAAAAAATCGATTTGGAAGGCTACATTTTCAAATACAAAGCACTAGTGGACGTTCTAATGCATTGTAAATGCTATTAATATCAGTGCTTGCAAGGTGAGGGTCTTTTAATTAAGAGAAGTGCATCATTCAATAGATTCGGGGTTCAAAATGAGAGAGGTTCTCCTTTTCCAATATAAAGCAGAATAAGTAATATGTCTAGTTACACTAACTTATCATTAATTCCTTTTTTTTTCCCCTACAGCTGGGTCATCTTTGTAGTTTTTTTTTTTCCTTGTAACTTACCACATTATATTGAGAGGGAAAAAAGTCTTTCAGAATTTAAAACATGTTTTCTAAATTTTGCTACAACCTTCAGTACTAGCTTCAGGAGCAGGGAGTAAAAATACTGCTCTCGGTTCATAAGCAAACATTAACGTACGAGTTATGGTACTAGTCCAGCATTATTAATTTTTTTAAAAGAAAATATTTAGGCATAGTACACAGGCATATACATTTATGTATACTTCCATTATAAGATCAAACTTATGGCTGATATGATGGCATTTTGTAAAAAAATCTTCTCTCATAAACTACTACTTTCAAGTTTTATAGTGTAAATAATTCTTACAAACCTTTAGAAAGGAAAGGAAGATTTACTTAGAAATCAGAATTTTTACTTTTGTTTTTTAAACACAGGCTGACATTTAGCTCTTTTTAGGATATGCAGATTATGCCTATCTTGACATCAGTATGTGGAAATAGGGAAGAAAAGTGGGAAAAAAAAAAAAAGAGGACAAGGCACAAAATGCCTACAAACAGCTTATGGTCACATGGTTAGCTAGTGCCAACAGGGTATTTTGCAGGATAGCCCTCGCTTTGCCTATTTCTTGTTCCTGGCTTTGTTGAACCACGTTGCATGAGGCTTCCCAACGCCCTCCCCAGCTCCCCTTCAGCACATTTCTGGGTTACTGATCTACAGGATCTGCTCATCAGTTTGGGTCCAAGACTCAGACATAACAAGAAACACCTGGTGCAAAGTGAGGATCTGGAGAGCCTTCTTGCATCGAAGCAGGGCGCTGTGCAGCCAACGTGTGGTACCCCCATGGGCACCCCCCCGGGAGACATCACTCCGTCTGCACGGGGCACAGCCTCAGATCCACCCTGCATCCACCACGGATGGAAGTCTACACTGAGGTGAAACATGACGACTGAATTCAGCATTACGTGATGATGAAGTCCACAAATTCAAATCAACATCATTAAGAGTAAAGCGTTCCAGTTAATTACCTTTATTATCCAAATGCAGATCTTATCTGATCTCACTAGTTAACTTATTATCTCTGTGTTTATGATTGCTTTTCTCTACTTCTTCTCCATGCTCTTCTTAACCTCACCTCCCTATTTTGAAGCTTTTTGCTGGCTTTCCCCTCATCTTCCGCAGCAAATTCAGCCTCACAGTTTTCCCAACCTGAAGGCTTTAACTTGATCTGTTTCTAGACCTACTCATCAACCTTGTTTCCATGTGGTCTCCCCCCCTTTTCAGGCTTTCAGACCAACTGTCCATTTTTCTCTCCCACCTTCATCTTTTCTTTCATTTTGTCCTGATAGTAAAACCACCTTTGCCTCTTTCTGTTCCATCAGGTAATCTCCATCTCAACATTTGATCTCCTACATAACTAACAACCAAAAAAATCAATAGCTACAGACTGGAGAGGAAAAGGCTATGGAAAGCAAATAAAGATAATAATAAAAATGATCAAACATGCTGAGGCATAGTATTTGTCTGCCGTATGTCACATTGGTACGCTACAATATCTCCTGGAATACGAGCAAGATCCACACAGCGGAGGCCTGCACGGATGTGCAAGGAGCTCCTGACTAAACTCAAATGCAAGAAGGGAAGCACGCAAGAGGTGGAAGCAGGGACAGATGCCCCAGGAGGACTAGGGACACAGCCTGAGCATGCAGGGATGGGTTAAGAGAGCCAAAGACCACCTGGAGTTGAATCTGGCAAAGGATGTGAAGGACAATAAGAAGGGCTTCTCCAAGTGTATCAGCAACAAAATGAAGACTAGGGAAAGTGTGGGCCCGCTGTTGAATGGGGCAGGCGACCTGGTGACACGGGACACGGAGAAGGCTGAGGTACTGAACGTCTTCTCCACCTCAGTCTTTACTGGTAAGACTGGCCTTCAGGCCAGTGGGAGACTAGTGGGAAAGTCTGAAGCGAGGAAGATTTACCCTCGAAGGAGGAGGATCAGGCTAGGGAACATTTAAACAAACTGGATGTACATAAACCCATAGCAACTGATAGGATGCACCAACGGGTGCTGAGGGAGCTGGCCAATGTCACTGCAAGGCCACTCTTAATTACCTTTAAAAGGTCACTGAGATCGGGGGAAGTTCCCAAAGACTGTAAGAAAATAAATGACACTCCTATCTTCAAAAAGGGCAGGAAGGAAGGTCTGAGGAATGACAGGTTGGTCAACTTCACCTCAGTCCCTGGGAAAGCGATCGAGCAAATCCTCCTGAAAACCATCTCCAAACACATGAAAGCCAAGAAGGTGATGGGGAGTACTCAGCATAGATTTATGAAGGGGAAATTGTGCTTAACCAACCTGACAGCCTTCTACGCTGAGACTGGCTTGGTGGGTGAGGGAAGAGCAATAGATGTTTCTCTTGACTTCAGAAAGGTTTTCAACACTGTCTCCCATGTCATCCTCACAGACAAACTTATTTAGTATGGGCTAAATGGAAAACAGTGAGGTGGATTGAAAATTGGCTCAACTGCCAGGCTCAAAGGGTTGTGATCAGCAACAAAAGTCCAGCTGGAGGCTAGTCACTAGTGGTGTAAACCTCGGAGAAGTGGTTGATACAGAAGATAGATGTGCTGCCACTCAGAGGGACCTGGAAAGGCTGGAGAAATGGGCACAGACGAACATCACTAAGTTCAACAAAGGGAAATACCAAGCCCTGTACCTGGGGAGGAACAACCCCAGGCAGCAGTACATGCTGGGGGCCACCCAGCTGGAAAGCAGCTTGGCAGGAAAGGCCCTCGAGGTCCTGGTGGACACCAAGTTGAACATGCACCAGCAATGCGCCCTCACAGCAAAGGCAGCCGACAGCGTCCTGGGCTGCATCAGGACGAGCATCACCAGCAGGTCGAGGGAGGTGATCCTTCCCCTCTACTCAGCACTGGTGAGGCCGCATATAGAGCACTATGTCCAAGTCTGGGTGCCCCAGTACAAGAAAAACGCGGACATACTAGAAAACAAGGGGCTCCAAAAGATGATTAAGGAACTGGAGCATCTCTCACATGAGGAAAGGCTGAGAGAGCTGGGAGTGTTCAGCCTAGAGAAGAGAAGATGCAGGGGGATCTCATCAGTGTATATAAATACCTGATGAGGGAATAAAGATGGAACCAGACTCTTCTCAGTGGTGCCCTGTGACAGGACAAGATCCAATGGGAACAAATTTAAATAGAAGAAATTCCATTTAAATGTAAGTTTTTGGTTTTGTTTTTACTGTAAGCATTATTTAACCATGGAGCAGGTTGTCAAGAAAAGTTGTAGAGTCTCCATCTTTGGCATGGAGGCATGTCCTGGGCAATCTGCTCTAGCTCACCCTGCTTGAGCAAGGGGGTTGGACTAGGCGATCTCCAGAGGTCCTTTCCAACACCAACTATGAATTCACATTTTAATTTAGGCTGTATATTCTTCAGTGACTTTTTATACTCTCTGATGCACCACATGAATATTTGGAGCTCCCCAAGTACCATGATAGATGACACTGCCTTCTAATGCACTTTACATTTAAGCTGTACATGGTCTACAGCCTCTTTCACAGTGTCTTACCCCTTCCTTTTTACTTCAAATGATGGAGTCATCTAAGATACCTGAGTAAAAATTCCTAAACTTCAATGTACAGAAATACAGATGGCATTTTCTGCAAGGTCCCAGGCTGCAGAATTCATTGACCTTCAACAGTCTTACAAGCTTTGCCTGCAGTGCTCTAACCCTATCCACAGTGCTCACCTATAACAGGACCCTCTGGACCAGAGCAATGCAGCCATCTCCCCAGCCAGGAAGGAAAACCTCTTGACACAACTTCAACCTGGGAGCAACCTGCAAGTGAACCCTACAGGTAAGCATTTGTATTTCTGCCTTACTTTTGCTCTCTAGATCCAACTGAGTATTCTTGGTCATTCCAACTGAGTATTCTTGGTCATTTTTGGGTGGCCTTACAGGCACGTATCTTTTCTACCACTTTTTTGTTGTTATTGCCATTCTGGTGATTTTTCATTCACTCTATCTGATTGTTTCAAATCTATATTAAACAAAAAATAGTTGGATTGTAAAGAATATTTTCTATCTGGTAGTCTAAATATGCCATTAAAATATTTTGCATATATTTTTCTGCAAAAAGTTACCCTGAATTACAGGTCCCTGCCTTCTTCTCCTGTGACATTAGAATGCTAACATTTCAATTCTGTGTTTCCGAAGATGCTTCATCTTGCTTTAAGGCTAATGCAATTCCAATTACGGCTTATTTAAAATCACAGGATATATATCCAACCATTACTGAAGCACAAAAAAGTGAATCCTCTCATCTTTCTCCTTTCTTCTTTAGTATACTGCCTAGAAATATTACATTCTCTAAATGGACAATAAATATTGCACAATATGAGCTAATTACAATAAAAAACCAATCTCCTTTGCTTTAATATCCAGATGGTATTCAATTTCTGCAAGCCCAGGAAAGTTTAACTAAAAATCACCCAGTTTGAAACAGAGGTTGGGGATACTATAAGAGAAAGAAAATTAAAACTTAAGAAATGTTCTTCTGTTTGGAGGTTTACTTTCTTGCACAACTTACCCTTTGTCCCTCAAAAAGTCTGGTCTTTGCTAATTTGCTAAATACAATAGCTTGGGGTAGTTATATACTGTACTGTATTGTGTTTCTGGTAGGCTTTTTACCCAGAGAATAACTGTACTGTCTATAACTATTGTATGCACTGCCCACAAGTCCACAAACCACATCTGCTTAATTATTCGTCCACTGCCAGCAATGAGGACAATGATTCTTTGAAATGCTGCGAGCAATTTTGTCTCCGAAGTCAGATCCTGCATGGTCGATTTATTTAACTTTATCAATACCTCTCTATTTAAATTTATCAACTTCCCTGGTAGCAACCGTAAGGGACATCCAATACTGGTAAATGGATGGGCTGACTTGTCTGAACAGTTATCAGTAAGAGCTTAAAATATCTGAAAATAGAAAACCCTCAATCTCTTTTCTTCTGATTATAGTTACTATGCTTTTTCGTAATGCTTCCCATTTTAGCTTACTACTTTTAAACCCTGTTTTTCTAATAGAAAAATTGTGTCAAAGAGAGATTCAAGTAACTTGCCCATGATAGCGGGAGAGGCAAGAGAAGTCTCTAGGAGTGAGATTCATCTAACCAAAGTTCAAAAAGATATAGTCAACACTTTTTAGTCAGCAGGGATAGACATGTGTCTACAGAGGGCAGTCCTTTCTCATCCTGAGACAGGCACTAGTGGTAGATCAGATGAATGTGCTGTTTTTGCTCCACTACCTATAACGTGAGACCAAGGTGGCTAGGCTAGGCTCAGTTATCTAACCGTCTGACATCTAAGGTGGGGCGAGTTGAATCCTAATACAGGTTTCTTTTCAACTACCAATCTCTGAGGCAAAAGCTCTCTCTTTGCTTTTTTCCCTTTTCTTCCAAATTTCCACATGTATATCTGTCATCAAAGAGCTAAACCAGCGTATATGCCCCTATTTTTCAGGGGACATTGAAGTTTACCAGTTTTATTTCTGCTCAGAAATACTAGGGGCAAATTTAACATACAATCAAGGCAGAGAACAGAAGTGGTATAGTGTTTCATTTGCTTCACTGTCTTGGATAGAAATACAGCATTAAAATAAGGGCATTAAAAAAAAAAGTGCTTCCTCCCATCAAGCAATAGTAATAATTTTATAAATTCTTATCTTTCACAAAAAAAAAAAAAAAAGAGGCAAAAGAGAAAAGAAAGTATAAGCAAACAGCATTAAATTGAAGCAAAATAGGCATCAAAGAGCTTCTGTCAAAAAAAGGCAGCCATATATGCCAGCACTTACCATCACAGTCGCAGCTGCCGCAGCTGCCTGGGCTGCCACCGCAGCCTGGTTGGCTTGGTGTTGCGCCGCTTTGATTTTGGCCTGCAAATGTGCAGGAGGGTGAAAATACTTGCATTTCTCCCTCATGCAACGACCTTTTATGTAATCCATACACACGGTTACGGTGTTGTCGTTTGTGTCAATCATTGTGCTGTCTGCCGGATGCGCAAAGCGGCAATCAGTCTCTCCACGTGCACAGTTTCCCCGCTGGAACTCCCTGCACACCTACGTGCAAAACAACACGCGTTGCAGGGGAAAAGCTCGGCGCAACGCGAAAGGGCAGGGAGAGCCCCGCACCCCCAAAAGACAGACTGCCCCCTTCCCCAGTTAGTTCAAGTTTTTCAGCAAATTCAATCTAATAAACTCTTCACCTTCTTCTGGGAGAGGGAGAGGGAAATGCATCTATTTTACCCTTACGTGCTTGGCTCCTCAGGTAGCTCTGCAGTACGGTGGCTAAATGAACTTGACATGCAACAGAAGCATTCCCAAATGCCTTTCCTTTTACCTGCCTAGAAAACACCTGGGAAGGATACTTACTGAAGTAACTGCCCCTGCAAAACTAGCTGGGAATCACAAAACATTCAGTCCCTTTCTGACTACGCTTTATAATCTTGCAGCTCCACTGGCAGGGAAGGGGTTCCTCTTGCTGAGACCCAGGGAAGATCTGCATCAGATGCACTGTATTTTTTAGGGAGTCTACAAACAAAATAGAGAGGCTCCTTAAAAATAATTTTCAAAAATGGGCAGAATGAACACGCAGATTTTCCTAAGAAGAAACGTGCTCTAGACACTTGTGCTTAGGCTTTTGGGAAAGTTTAGGCTTAGGCTTTTGCTTCATTTCTGCAAGAGCCATTTGGCCTTCTCGTATACTTGGATCACAGATTCCACCAAGCCCAGCCACGTGGAGATCCATCAACACCAGGGAAGCTCTGCACATAGCTGGGGGCTTGCCCCTTCAGCCTGCTGCAGGGTTGGTAACATTCGACACCTCCTTGTAGCTCAAGGCTGAAGGGCTATACCGTTGCCTTAATATCCATCCATAAGGCTATAAACTTCCCCTAGTATCAATGCATAAAAACCGGGACAGAATTAATACTGCAATAAAAATCTGCTTGTTAGATATTTCATCAAGGCATACCTTTACAGGCATGAATAGTTGAGGTATTTTGGAGGAGATTAACTTTACGAAAGATGAAAATTCATGTTGATGCCTGTGTATTAAATTTGAGCGAACGCACTACCTTAAAAATAAGTGTTTAATTACCACTGACTGCAAGTGCAGAAATCCTGCCTGGTTACAAGGTCTTTATTTGTGGCAACTAAATTTAAATATCGTTTCTAAAACAACAGAGTTTTTCCCCCCAGGATCTTTCACGCAGCCTAACAGAGGGTTGTATTTCTAGTCTACAGTACCTCCAGTTTATCAGTCCTGAGGAGTTTCTGGGTAGCAGTTGAACCGGGGACTGAAACCGGTGGACTTCCAGGAACAATGACAGGCGGCGTGGGTAGGATCTCAGTCGGGACTAAGCCAACTCCCGGTGTTACTGGCGTTAGGTAAGGAGCAAAGCTAATAGCCGTGTTCGTTCCTATTGTGGGACCCACTGGAAATGTGGGCTGCAAAAGAAAAACACAGACCGAGATGAAAAAAAACCAACCCCTTAATCAAGAGCTTACTAGTTGTCTTCTGTGTGTTCTTTCTGGTGCTGATTCATTTTCTTAATGAAAAAATTTCAAACAGCTGGCAAAACACACGGCATACTCTCTTCTTTTAATCACGTAATACATTCCAGCGGCATACGAAGAACCGCCTTTGTAGCTCTATTATTGGAAAAAAGGCTGCCGATGCAAAGGAAGTCGTACTTTGAACCTGAATCTCTACGGAGGTCCAGCTTACATTGCAGGCTTATTTACACATCCAAAAGTAGAAATAACACAGACTTTATTGCTTTTTCTCAATACCTGTTTTCCTTGGAAAAACAGGCTATTTTTCAAAGTACCAGATTTCATAGGTGAAGCGTTATTAACTATATTAAAGCCATATTTCTAATAAGAGTATATATAATGAGCTCTTTGGCATGTAACTTCCATCTGTTTGCATGCTGTATTTTGCCACCTCCTGCAACTATATGTTACTATGGCTCACACATCGAAAAACCTCACCTTTGCGAATGTTTGTGTGCTCAGCTGTCACCAGTGGCAAGCAGAATAAATATTATAATCTCAGCTGGACACAATATTTAGAAAGGGATTATTAAGGCTTAGCTAGAGTTCATCTTATGAAAAAATTTGATTGGAAGGAATGATACGGGTCTAAAAATCTGTTTCATGCCTTCCTACAGCAAGTCAGTAAAGTCATGACCAGAAGGAAGACCACCTGTGTGATGCTAAAACGCAGCCCTACCAAGGCAGAAGGGTGGGTTTGTTACCACCAGCTCCATGGAGGGTGGAGGCAGAACATCACCATGGTCAGACCACGGTCAGACCTGGAAAGTGCTTTAGTTCTGCAGAGCTGACATTTACCCCACAGAGTGAAGCTGTAATTATAAATGAGGAAAAACTATGCAGAAAAACAGGAGGCATCTCAGATTAGCTTTGCCAGAAATTAAGTTCCTAAATAAGCCGGCAGCTAGAAATGAACCACTCAACAGCAGAACACTAAGGGAAGACTTAAAAACACTTAACGAAGGAGGAGTGTCTTTTTCATCAAGGTGGCCTGCATGGCCTCTGTCGGAGAAGGGAAGCAAACAGAAAATACGCAAGAGAAAGCACAGGAGCTAGAAGGTTTATTTCTGTTTTGTTTTGGGTGTTGTGGTTTTTTTTTTTTTTTTGTCTTTGGAACTAATTACTAAATTATAAATGAATGTGAGTTAGTACCAAGAAGATGCTTTGAGCAGCAGGTTAGCCAGAGTACCCAACTGTACGGAAATGGCATCTACCTGCCTTAGAGCGTTAAAAGTGAATAATGCTCTGTTTTTATCAGAGATCAAAACTGCTTGGTATCCAACAGCCCAGTTTATATGTCAAGTGCAAGCTAAATTCTTTAGAGCATAATAATGAACATTTATAAGAAACAACAGTTCCACTATGTTGAGGACAATATGTGTTATGTAAAACATAAATAACAGCTTTGTATCAGATATAATTTTACGAATAAATCCACATGTCAAATGACTTCTATGGAATTTTCTTTCACTTTTTATCCATTTGGTCAAGGCTGAGTCATCTTAATCTGGCAATTCATGCGAGACAGAGAAATAAAACCCAGCACTTTTATCACAGCAATCAGTACAGAAGGCATTACGTCAATGAAATTGTAAAGTTCAAATGATGAAATGGGTGAGTAGAAAAAAAGTATCATTTCGCCACTTCAATTTTCCTCGTAATAGTAAGAGGTGGAATCTATTAATTAATCAAAACCTTTTCTGGTGAAAACTCAAGCAGTAAAAAACCAGGAAATATCAAACCACAATATGCCAATATACCAAGACACATTTTGATCAACATTACTGGAAATTCAGGGACCTCTGACCCAATTTTTGCTCATGCCTCCCACCTTACCGCAGATGTTTCACATGTAAAAACACATTTGAAAAAGGCATCTGAGGTGAGCTTCCTGTGACCAAATACAGATGTCTTCCTCTGACATCCTGTGATAGCCCGTGGAAAGACAAAGGCACTTAAAAAACAAATCATTTAATCCGAATGCAGACGTCTGAAACAAGCCAAGTGAATAGTAATTAGAACTGCCTATGTCTTTTGATAAACTATAAATGGACCTTGGAAGCCAAACGCAGAAGTTGATGCCAACACTCCAGATGCCTCAAGTTAGAGTAAGAAATCCCACTCCAGTGCCTTACAGCAGGCATTCGGATTGAGAAAACTTCATTAGCAGCCATGTGTGAGAAGTTTAATTCAGATTACTTGCCTAACCGTGCTCTGGAAGTCTGGTACAATGAGGAGCTCAACTGCAAACTGTTCAGCCCAGAACAATTGATCATTTTCATGTATATCCAAAGACGCTGCCCGTGCCTGCAAGACTCTAGTTTTATGTTACCTTCTGGATTTGAAGCGTCCCAGGCACCATACACTTTACCTTCAGACTAAATGCTGAGTTTGTAAAGTGCATGCTAAAGCAGTTCTCTGTCTTATTCTGGGACACTTAATCTTTACAAGAGAGTAAGAAAACGCTACCCAGAATGACATTAACCTTTGCTCCTGGTACTGGGATTAAATACTATTTAAAGCCACTGAAACCCATAGGCTCCTGAGAGGGGAACTTGCATTCCTACTCAAATAACTTGCTAGCAATTATTATTATTATACAAATGTTCGCCTCCAGAAGGATTATAGGTAAAAATCTTGTAAATTTAGACTAAACCTGACATGAACTGAATGAAGGGAAAAAACCAAAAGAGAGAAAGAAAAAAGAAGCAAATGAGACTGGGATAAAAAAATACATCAAATCTACAGCAACACTCCATCGTATCTTCAAATGCAGATATAAATGAACGTATTCCTAGCATCTCAGCAATTCCTTAAGTCAACAGATAGGGACTATTTTTATTCACACTAGTTTAGAGAACTTTTGCAGGTCGATATAGTCTTCTACAACTTTACTTACCAATAACACCATCAGAGAAATATACTTACCACTGGCTGTAGTGGTGTCCCTGGAAACATGAACTGCATTTGCTGGGCAAGCATTGCTGCTGCAGTTTTTTGTTGGATTAAATTGTTTCTGCCATTGATTTCCAGTTGAGTTTTTAAATGTGTTGGTGGATGAAGGTACTTGCAGTTCTCCCTTGTACAACGACCCTGGAAAAAGAAGTCACACTAATTGGTCTACTGCTTTTGATGATAGTTTAATGCCTTCGAGCAAAATATTACACCATAAACTAAGCAAGAACTAATGAAATACAGGGTGTTTCCTGGGAACTATGCAGCAGGCTGGGAGGAGCTGATGGCCTTGAGCTCTGCCTCAGCCCACTACCTCTGACTGATCATTAAGGTTATTAGCCATGAAAAAAGAGAAAGACTTTGAAAATAGGTGATGGCATTTTCATTGTTAAGTACAGATCACTGCTATACAATTAATACTCTGAGTATTATCCAGACTGCCTGAAATGCCTCTCATGGTATCTTGGCTAGAGTGTTACCATAACATAAATGTTTTTTATCAATGACATTACGAGTAACAAATTTAAACCTTCTTTAAGAGAAATACAGCTTTTAAGCACATTATATTAAAAATAATTGTGTGTTCACAGCAGTAAGGATCTAAAGTGGCCACACTCTGCTTGTGTTCTCTCATACTTTCACCTTTATTCCAGTTCACTGCCTGCTGGCCTCCTGTTTTTATTACATCAGCACAACTTTGAACTATTTCCATTCAAGTATAAAAGAACAGAAGTCAAGCTGGTACTTTCGCAGCCTAAATTCAGAAACAGTGCATGGAACTAAATCTGAAGGTACACAGCAAAAGTAGAACTCCCTAACAACCTGAAACCAGGAATTTTTAGACAGTTATGAGACAATAAGAGACAATAAAAGTATGGGTGGGCAGTCACCTCTGAGGTGGCTTGTGTTTGGAGGAGGTGGACATGGAGCACACCTCTACAAGAAGTGCATGCTGACCAAAACATAGGTAGAGCAGCATAAGACACGCTGATACGTTCTCCCTCAGAAAGGGAAATCGTAGGGTGCACCAGCAGGTTGTGCAGCTGCGGGGCAGAACCTGCTGAGATTGGAAGCTCCTCGATGACACGGCTCACACACAGTCACAAAGTTTTAAGAGCTGTGACCAGAGGACCTGGAGCATTAGTCAAACTGCATTTGACACACTCAACTGTAGAAGATAAGTTTCCAAATGGAGACATTTTTAAAAAGTACTTTTTAAACTTTCATTTCACTGGTACGAGGGCTTTACAATTCGTAGCCGAGCAGGAATATCCTCCTATAGCGAAGAAAACATTAAGATCCCTATGCAAGAACATCACACAGTACACACATACGCTGACTCTGTGTATGCATACACACACACACACACTGCTACAAAATCTTCATTACACTTCGAACGTCCCAGAACAACAGTGTTAATGCTATACTACTTACTCAGACACCAAAACACTGCTGATTCTGCCTCTAACCTGCTATAAGGATGTAATAACTACCTACACAGGAGTGAGTTAAACATGTTCAGGAAGGTTCTCCTGCACCGAGGCCAACGGGAATGCAAACAGCTATTTCCACACTATTAAGCTATTGAGAACAGCCCTTTCCTGAACTGCGCCTGGCCACGGCTCGGGAGTATGCTAAACAGCAGAGGCCAGAAGAGTTCAAGAAAGCTAAAAATTTAAAAAAAACCCCCAACAGTCTCGGCGTTCAGGAACACTTCTTGGTGCTGTTTTAACCTGTTAGTATCGATGCAGCCATTTTCAGGACATCATGCCTTCCTTCTGACTTCTGTTGTGCGAGTCACTAATGCTGCCTGGTTTAATGAAGTACACAAAAGGAACGTTACTTTGTCAGCTGGCATGAGCAGAACCAGAAACAGTCACGATTTGATGGACACAGAAGAAGGCTGGCTCTTCCACTTGGCGGGGGGGACAAGGCTATCACCTTCATAATGTTAAACTGGGGCACGCTCAGCACGGGCAGTGAGCGTACGCTTTTGTGTTGGCTGATGAGGCCAACTGATTTAGACATTTTTAACTGAGATCTATTTAACCTTAATCTATTTTGTATATGAATGGTTCATACAGCAAATCTGAAAATTAAAACAGAAAAATCAAATCAAAAATCAAACTACTCTACCTGATGGAAATATCTACCTATGGAAACAAAAGTGCTCCTCAAATAAGGATTGAGAGCAACTCTCAACCACAGTGGCTTTTGAAGTACCTTAAGCCTGAAGAGCGCCTTCAGCCAGCCCTCCACTCCTACCTCTGAAAGCACACGGCTACTATATACCATCACTTCAAGCTCTGCAAAGCAACGCACAGTGCACAAAAGATTGGTTATTTCAGAAAACTTTCCAAAATAATCCAACCATACAAAAATATACTGTCCTCTCTAAACTTACTCATGTCTGTGCCTCATTTACTAGTTTTTTGAGCTCCTGGTTCGCAATGAACATACTATGAAAGAGCTGTGTGGCCCCATAGCGCTACTATAGAAAGTGCTGTAAACAGATCAAGCCTTGTTGAAATTAAATGACCCAAAATAAACTGCAGTGGAATGAGCACTGAAGATAGTGAGCAGATTAATCCAGTCCTAGCTACCAAAATTAAATAAATTCTGAGACCAGCTTTCACTTTTTGGACCTACAATGGTTGCAGGAAAACGCCTATAAGCAACTTTTCATTCCTTTTTTAACAAATGCTCCATGACCCTCTGAACTCCTGATGAGATTAGTTTCAGAGAGGAGCCAGGCTGATTGCAAGAACAAAAATTCAAACTTGTAGTGTCATCTCAGTCAAAGGGGACCCTGGATTTTTTTGTTTATTAAGAAGTCAAATATGAAGTCCAACTGAGATGACAGCACATATCAACCAAACAGCAGAACAGGCAACTGTACACAACATGCAGGGATATTCAACATGTTGGTTGGGTCAACATCTACAATAACAGTCCACTTTGGATTCTTGCAAAAAAATACTATGAAAGCAGGCCACCTCATAACAAAAACAGAGACAAAATTGAGTGCTTTAACTTTAGGATGCATCAGTATCAAGCCTCTGGAGCGAGGTTTGGTTCATCACAGCTCTTAAAACCACAGCAGTTCAGGAGGTGCTCCACAGACGTTCAGTCCTCCCGGCACACGGCGGCACAAACTCTGTCAGCAGGATGAGGCAGGCAGCAGGGAAAATAATTGCTTCACACAACTTTTAACCTGCTCCCACATATGAGTCAGAGTCCTGAAACTGAGGGTGCAGACAGATTGGTTTGAAACTTAGTCCCTAGAAACTCCTGTCACCCCTGAAGCGAAGGTTATCAACAAGCACATCATAAGCTGTTGTGCACTTCCCATGCGAGTTCACCTGAAAAAAATCACTTTCAATGAGCTGTGTCCTTATCTGCAATGGATAGTAACAACAAACAGACATCAGATTAAATTCGCAGCACTCTGTTACTCCCCTCTGTTACCCTGCAAGGATGGTACCTACCTCGACCTTTCATTTCTCTGCCTTTGTCCTCTACAACTAGCCTAGCCTAATGCATAGGGACACATTTCAGGCGGGTAATGGAAAGTTTTAGCAGAAAAACTACTTTTTTACTGCTAATTATCCAGACTGGGAACATGCTGTGGCTCGCATCAGGGGTGTGCCACAGGCTTCATTCCAGTAAAAAAGTGGGACAGGGAAAGGAGCTGGGAACTCAAAGGACTTCAGTGCCCATCACCCTGGCACGGCAACGAGAGGCTCTGCTTCTGCAGGGGCAATGGTCTTGGGAGTTGCTACCTTTCTGGCTTAATATCAAAACCACATCCCTTAACAAGCCATGTCACACCATTGACTTTTTTTTTTTAAATCAATAGATTTCTCTATAAAGAACAATAGGTAGTTTGCCTAAAATCAATGGCACAAGACAGCCCACAGACTGGAGTATATTAAAAAGCTAGGTATGTGCTAAAAATTATAATTTTAAAATAAGCAGAACGAGGCGAGTGCAGAAGTAACACCCTGTAACTCTGCATATTAAAATACTAAGAACCCATTTCCCGTCTACAAGTTTACGGCCACATCTCTGTCTTGAGTATTTTATAAATCCACAGCTTTCTTCAGTATTTTACTATTGCTCTAATAGTAACAACAATAATAATAATTCATCCAGGCCCAGGCTGGGAATTGCTTATGCATAATAATGAGTTAGTTTTTACTTACTAACATTACTTTTATTTTTCATAAAAATAAGTTGTTTGAATTAAAAAAAAAAAAAGGCAAAACGATATTTCTTTTATCTCTCAAGCTGAGAATCAACTAATGCATCCACAACCATTTCACTCAGGTACTAAATTCTGATTTCAAGACAGGGGTCAATACATATTCTTAGCATGCTTATCATAAAAGTCCCACGAGTAAATGTAACAGCCCCATCTATACAGTCAATCCAAAACTGCTGTAAGACGCTTTTCTGCAGCACAATGTGGTGGGATTTTTGGAAAAAGGAGAGGCTAATTCAGGTTGGAAGGGACCTCGAGAGGTCCCCAGTCCAACCTGCTCAGAGCAGGGTCAGCCCTGGGGTCAGACCAGGTTGCTCCAGCCGGGTCTTGGAAACCTCCATGGGTGGAGCCTGCACAACCTCTCCAAGCAATCTGATCTACTGCTTGGCTGTCCTCACGATGAAGATGATTTTCCTTATATTCAGTCTGAACGTGTCTAGTTTCAGCTTATGCTGGCTGCCTCGTGTCCTCCCACCATGCACAGCTGTGAGGAGCTGGGCTGCACTTTTGGACAACCTCCTTGTCCTTGAAGGCTGCTCTTACAGGAGGAGCATCACCATTCAACGTCGTCATGTTGTCTTCTGTTAGTGTGCCCGTCTCAGGTTTGAAGCCTGAGGGATATATGTTAGGTTTTTTAAACCATACCAGCGAAATTAAGACTCCCTCTTTGCTTTACCTCATACTTTGGGAAGGCAGCAGCCATGGTTACCTGCCATCCTATCAAAGCAGCAGTGTTATCCATCATCAAACCAATCAAATTATTTATATTTTCCTTAAAGAGTTGAAATGGGCAAAGTCCAGCTTTGAAGCTGAGCATACAAATCCAAAGTTAATCGAGGCAATTTATTGATACTATTAGTGGGAAATAACAGAGCATGCCTCCCACCTTACAGCATAGCCTAACATCTGACATGGGACACCCCATCATCTTTAAAAAACAGGTTATTCGACGAGGAGAAGAAACAGGGAGGCTTGCTTCCTTGCAGATGTCTGTCCCTTGTTCCTAACCTCGTTCCCCAGGGTGCTTCCAGTTCCCACCACCCACCTCTGTTCTCCCTAAACTCCCAGCTTCCTCCTGTACCCCACCTCCCTCCTTCCTTCTCCCCCAGAACACCCTCCCTCCTCTCCTAACTATAGACCAGGAAACAACTCACACGATAAATATAACCTGCTCAAGCCGTCCATGTCCTGAAGGGCCAGCCAAAATGTTCACGCGGCTGGCAGACCACGCTCGGGAGCGGCTCGGTGCATGCTCTAGCCTTTTCCTTAATGGGGTAGTAATTTGGATCTCTCTCTTCTACCCAGACACTGATTTTTGCATAACCAGTAAGAACTTTGCAATATGCCTTTGAGATGTCTGCTTCTAGCAACTTTGCTTGAAATTGGCCAGGGTGTTCAAAAGTTATTAGGGTGCGAGGGTGATACTGGCAAAAATATGGATAGTGCAATTATGCAAAACCTGCTTCCTTAAGAAAACAAGCTAAAACTAACAAATGCAGATGAAATTGTATGATCTCCCAGGATTAAATATGCAGTCTTATGGGGGAAAAAAAAAAGTATATGACTTCCAAGACATGAATGGATTTAGAAGGCATCTGAGCAACTGGTTCTACAAGGGCAAAAAGATTTTCTGGTTTCCAGCTCGACAGTCTGACATCCAAACATTTGCTGGCGTTAGAAAAGACACACCAAAAAAAAATTTTTGTTAAACACGTAATAATCACCTTATGCCACAACCACCTCTCCCACTGGGGAAAAAAAAAAAAATTGCAATTTTCTGTATCATGCAGCTTCAGCAAACTTGCACATGCTTCTAAAGATCAGATCACATTTTAAGAAACTAATGCACTTGCAACTGCGGGCATGCTGGTTAGCTAGACATCACCTGCTTAATATTGATATTAGATACCTGAAGATATTACATACTGTTCAAACTTTGGCAGAACAAGAGCTAGCACAGGCTGCTGTCTGGGGCGGTGGCAGCACACAGCAAGAACAGCCACAGAGGCAGCAGCGTCAGCAGCTGTGGAGGTACCTAAGCCGTAAATACTCCCCTGGAAGAGTTTCTAACAAGAGCAGAAACTGTTGCTTCTCCTTTGGGATTCTTCCTCGGCAGCCCCTCAGCAACTTCTGGCTGGGAACGTGTGTGGCCTCAACCAACCAATTTAACAATTTCACTATTGCATAAATCAGAAACTTCTCAATTCCAATAATCCTGGGCTCCCTGGGGCTAAAAATAGACCCAGTCAATAGGAAGGCAGGGTATTTTGAGATACTTAAGCTTCTGCTCCTATCCATAGATAGTCACACTGATTCTACCACCCCAAAACATCCAGTTCAAATGTAATTTTTCAAATGCAGAAATACCAAAAAGGAAAAAAAAATCTAAAGAAAACACTGACTGTGTATTCATATGCAGAGAGGGATGATTCCTCTTGTTCTACAGGGCTTGCATTTATGCATTTCCCTATATATTTTAGTACATGAGAGCTCAAACACCAACAGCACTTTCAATACACAAGGAAAACCACTCGACTTCAGTTTGGACTGAGTTAAAAAGTATTTTCCATCTAGCATCACAATGCGAGAATTCAATTTTCCTGTGCAGGTCTATCTGCTTCCTAACTTCTCTCAGAAAGTAAAAAAAACAGATACCACACCTCCATTAAGTATTCCCTTTGCACTTGCTGTAAATGTGTACCATCTCACACAATCTGTAGGACCACACATGCCTGTAGAGTTAAGCATATGTGCAAGGACTTAGGGGATTTAGTTAAGCCTTAAGAATGACTAGTCATAGATTTTTAAAAATGTAACTTAGCATTTTATTTCTTTCTTAAGGTATTCAAAAAAGCTTCAGATGTTTTTTGAATTTTGCATAATTTCACATCTAGAGTATGTTGACTTGCAAATATGCATGCTTATGAAAACTCGATTCCTTTAGCCTAAGTAGAATCATATCTAATTTTATAGAAAGAAATGGAGATCAGAATAAGATCCCTTATCTTTAAAATGAGACATATTTGAACTACTTAAGAAAAATAATGTCAAAAGGACCAAACTGTACTAGTAACAGAAATATTAAGCTTTTGATGGAGAGTTCAAATGCCTCAAACTTCACTTGTTGCCATACACCTTACCAGCACAAAGACCTAAGTAAGAAATGTATTTCAAAAAACCACAAGCATCTCTCATATTACACTTGAAACATTTCAGCTGTTGGATCTGTTTTCCTGGAAAAAACAAAAAAAACCCAAACAAAAACCACGAACAAAAACAACTTAGAAACTTCGCTGAGAAATTAATGCTGTATTTCTAAAGCCACCTTGCAAGTCCGCCCACCGAAGTTAGTGAGTGTGCATACATATTTATATGCACCTACACACTTCCGTTTCAGGAAAAAGTAGAAGGCAAATTCACTTTCTTACTTCAAAGTAGAAAAGGAAAGAAGGCAGAAAATTCTCAGGTGACTTCAGCTTGATTTAGTTTCCAACAAGCTAAGAAAACCCATTAGCTGCTCTTCTAATGATTTCAATTATTTGTAAGAAACTAAAAGTTGGTAAAATAAAAATGATCATTTTATTCCTAAAGTTAGAGAACAAGAACTGCCTGTAACCGACAGAAAAAATAGAAAAATATTGGAGAAAAATGGAAGTCTTACAAAAAATGGAATGTCTAAATGATGTAAGAGTCTTAACACTAAAGACTTAATAGGAGATATTTATTTAAATGGAAAAAGACAAAATGTTCTACTGAAGAGCACATTTGCAATGCACAAAGAGCTCCAAGTCTCTCAAGATGCTTTTTCAAACAAATGTTGAGAAGGATGGCTATAGAGAATGGTTTAATAATTTGCCTTGCAATATCAAGGGAAGTGTACTCAATATTAAATTGCTCAGAAGAGAAAGAACTCAAGCAGATATTGCAGACACCAAAAAAAAAAGACACAAAATTGTAAGTAGTTTGACAAACATCCTCGAGATTACTCTAACAAAGAGGACAAAAAAAATTCAGACAAAGAAACAACAGTTTAAACTAATATAAATTTATTTTATTTACGTGTTTACTGCCTTGAAAATAATTTGAGAATAATAGGGAAATACAGATTATTTCTTCCCCAATTACGTAGCTCCTCTTCTTTTTCTTTTCCCATTTTTCCCCTTCACTGGCACTCAAAATCTAAACTAGTAATTTTTATGTTAGCTTCAGGTTTGGCTACTAGCATCGATCAGTACATCACAAGCAACTGTGGACAACCCTTGAAATAAATCTTCACTCTAATGCACACAGGCAACTTTCATGGAACAAGAGGCAGCCAACGTACAGTATAGGGGAAGCCCCCTATGAATGAACATAAAAAAAGCAGAGGGAAGCGTGACCTCATTTAGTTAAAATTCCTCAAATGTCTGATTTCTATTACATGGGTGGTGAGACTCTTCACAGGATGCGAAGTCGCCTTGTGCAGGGCTCTGACAAACATACAGCTCCTCCCGTGCAAGGACTAGATGCAGCCTGCCATGCAACTCAAGACGGGTTGCAGTAGCAAAGCAGTGATTTAAGCCCTCCAATTCTGCCCGTTCGGAGAAGTCAACACATTTGCAGAATCCTGCATTACAGAAAAAACATCTAAACCCTTTATGGAGTCTTACGATACGGCATTACGCACAGTTAATGATGGCTAGGCAGCTTTAATGCACCACTCATCACAAGGATTGAGTGTTTTTGTGGAAGACAGAAGAAAGCTGTGTAAATTGCAGGTGGGATCACACGGTAACTCAAGGTGACATGGATTTTTTGCTGGTAAACAACATACTCCACCATTAAGTTTAACTTGACTGAACTGTAAAAGAAGAAGAAAAGAGCTTGGAAAGGGGCAATTTTCTTCAACTTTTCTCAGTATCTCAAGAGCAGCCAAAAATAGCGATTACAGAAGTAATGCCACTAAAGGAAGGTAAGTTGTTTGACTGCAGGTCAGCTGGCAAGAGAAAAGGCAACAGTGGTATAGCAGAACAGCAGAAGACCAAGCAAGAAGATGGGTATGGCATGGTGCCACTTCTTGATGTACCTCTTTTCCTCACTGCCTTTACAATTCCCATAAAAGCGTTCAAGCAGACGTACGCTGACTTAACTTGTAGGACTGAGATTAAACTCCCTCAGCTTGGAAACACCACTTTGCAGTGAAAAGGTAGGCAAAGATAACTGCAGAACTGACAGTCAAGCCCTAAGACACCTAATTTCTCTCTCAGTGGCCTGTGAAGGAAAGCCACCATGTCTCAGGACACGGACTACGCCTTCCAACGTCCATAACCACACGTCCTCCACTGTAACGAGGTTAGAAAAGAAAGAGCAAGTAGTCAGGACAGGTCTTTGCTGCTGGGATGCCCGTGACCCCAAATGGTGAGCAGCCCAGCAAGGACCAGGCAATGGGCTGATATGCTGACAATGGTTCCCTCAATAATGCAGCAGGAATCTTAACGTGCCTCAGAAAAAGCCATAAAATCAGTTATATGGCATCACAAAGGAGCAGGAGACATGCCTTGGCAGTGAGGAGCTTGGCTGACCGGATCAGAAGGAAATGGGAGGAGAGTGCTGTAAAACCAACCACATTAGCCTCCTACAGCAAGTCACCCGCCCAAGGGAGCCTTGAGAAGATGCTTCATTTGAGAGTTGCAGTGAATCAGAAGAGATTTGGAAAAGGCTCATTATTTGGAAGAGTCCCACCACATGGAAAAAGTCATCAGCACGATGTAGCAAGTCCCTTACGTACCAAGGGACCCCACTGGTGTGCTATGGAGAAAGATGGACCTAACGTACCGGGAGCAAGCAACCACCTTGGCCACCGGCGTGTCACAGCCCTCAGCTCTTGAGCTGGATGCCCAGTAGCCATGAACTGCTACGGGGGTGACCTGATCTGCCATCAGCCAGTCCCTCTGATGCTCCTTGCAGGGACCCTTTCACCCCAGCCAGGCTACCCCGCACCCGTGTGCGCGCCGAACAACGCGCCGGGGCTCCCAGTCCAGCTGGGGCTTGCTGGGCCTCTTCCCTGTTCAGGATTTCACACTTTCTTGGCCAATCACTTTACAAACAAAGGGAAAAAGCAAGGGCCGAGTTAAATACACAAATTGCCGAGGACACCTTACGTAATTGCAGAGGTGAAAAGTACGCTGCCTTGTCCGCCTGCAGAGGAGGAGCATTTACCCGCCCCCAGCAGCAGCGCTGGAACCGCAGCTGTGTTCTTAATAAATCATCGGCTTTGCTCCCGGGACGAGCCAGCAAGGGCTGGAGTCTGACACCAGCTCTCAACTCACTGGAAAGTTGCTGAAAACACATAGAAACTTCTCAGTGTTTTAGAAACTCCATGTATTTGGAACTGGATCAAAAAGCACAAATTAAAGAAAAAACTCTTAAAAATGAAAATATATTTGCATTTCCAAAGAAGAATCACATGTAAAATCTCCCGTACTATCTATAACCGCATAAGAAGTGGCAAACAAATTATCGAGGTGCAAAGACACCATATCACTTTGGGACCAGTGCAGTGTAGGCAACCAACTGTGCCCAACCTGAAAAGCAAAAGGTAAGCAGGCACCTTTCCTAGCCTTTTCTATACCCAGTCCATGTTCCTCCTCTTCTGGGAATTGGTTTCTTAACATCAGTGATATGTTTCAGTTTCTATCTTTTCTTGCAGTCCGACACACCTCGGATTTCCCTCTTCAGGGAACAGGGAAACCAGCACTACTAGCAGGAGGGGTAGTGAGACCCCTGCCCCAAAGCAGCAGGACATGAGAGTTATCAGTGAGAAATACTCAGAGAACAAACTAGATCAGCTTAAAAAAAAAGTAGGGGGCGGGGGGAGAAGGGTGGCAAGAGTCCAGAAATTCAAGCAAGAGGAAAGAATGAAGCCCTGGCATCCCAGTAACCCAAAAAAACCTTATTCTTTTTGCTGAAGGGCTATCTGTCCCCCTCCATCTGGTATTAGGAAGCTTCCAGAAGATCTAGCAAAAATAGCAAGAAGTATAATGCAGTTACATTTATCTCAAATGGTAGCTTACAGAATTAGGCAGCTAAATCACGGTTATGAGAAAAGATAAAACACATTAGGATGTCTTATTACCTTCCTTGAATGCTATATTCATCTAAGTACTAGAATATGTGATTGTGGTCTTGAGAGTGCTCATACCTTCTCAATACTGTGTTGAAGGAGCAGAATAATTATTCTCTTCCTTAAGACAGATTCAGCGCCTACTAAATACAATTCCAGTTAATCTCAGATTAAAATACTGCCTCTAGGTTTTCCAAGGCATATATCTGTGACTTTCAGGGGAACACACACTTCAGACTCCCTACCATTTATTACCCTGCAACGACATTGTCAGTGTATTCCCATGTCCATGGTACCCGTCTTCATCAGTGTTGTGGTAGATGCGGTGATACCAACCTCAATTACATGACCACATCTACTGTTTTACACAGTCGTCTTTCCCAGACAGCAAATAGGCAGTTGAATGGTATTTCTTTTAACCCTAACAGTCAGTGGGTAGTAGTACTCTAACACACGTTCATCTATCTCCTGGCCTGAATGCAAGATACTCAGTTCCTTTTGGACCTAGCCATAGGGCTGGCTTTAGGATCACATTAGGAATGGCTCAGTTAAAATCATTAATGGATTTCTCGGTCTTCTTGTGAGACTAGACAGCATTACTCCCACTCTACACAGAATAAACTGAGACCAAATACAGTTAAAGAGCTGAGTAGCACCTGCACTTTTTGGCTGCAGGTCTCTGCCCTCCTTCCTTTGCTGTTGCATCTGCGTGGCACATGCAGGTGCTCCACTAGACTCCTACTGCTCTTGGGTTTTGGGAGTCAAACCACCTAAGGGCTAGCGGTGAAGATGCCAGTTTTGGGGACTCGCTCGCTGGTCTCCAGAGCAGCAGTGAATGCCTAACCAGCCAACTCTGCCACTGCCCACCTCGCTTGCTGCACCAGCACCCTTTGGATGGAACCTGACCCCCTCCACATGCCATCCCCTCTCCAGAGAGCTGTCTGTGACGTGCACCACTGAGGCAGAGGAAGATACAGGGCTGGAAGAAAGCACACACTAATGTTACCTGGACAGCACATGGCCGACACGTTTTCCTCAACTCTTGGCTGCCACCCAGTTCACCTGGGCGAACTCCCACCTTGTCCCAGCTCTCTTCTTCCTCTACCTTTCCTCACCTTCGGCATCACCTCTTCCCCGCTCCCGGCACCAGCACCTGACTGCAGACGGAGCAAATGCAGAAAGAGCTGTGCTCGGTCCTCGGTCTGAAGCCAGCTCAGTGCGCACGGAGCCTGTCTGATCTGCATGCCAGCCCGCACGTGGCCTCTGCTAGGCATGCATAGATGGTGAGTTTTCACACTTACATCATGACCAAATTTGGGTGAAATTTCACAAAAACAGCATAAGGCCAATTTCTGATATCAGAGCAACCCTTCTGCTGCTAGATCTCGAGGTTCAGCTGTAAACAATGAGAAACCAAGTTTATTATTGAACCAGTTTTAAGAAACACTTAAGAAGGAAAAACAAGGTATTTACGTCTCAGCTGTTTCTCAAAAATGGTTGAAGTGTTTCACCGAAACTTTAAATAAACACTCTGAGTCAGTCACTCATATGTTTCAGCCCAGATAATTGCATTTTGAGACACTTACAAACCGCAGAAAAGGAGGATATTATTTGGAAAGTGGTGGGCAAGATTAAATCCAGGTGATGATGATGGCACACCGTTGGTAATAAAACACTCATGTGTGCCTCATCAACACACCCAACCAAAGGCTAATGGTCGCAGGAACTCCAAGCACTTACGGAGAAATAAAAGTATTTAAACACAATGTCAGTAAACAAAACATTCAGCAACGTGTTAAAGATGAAATCTGCTGGACCGTTTGTCCAGGAATACTTTAATGCAAGTAGTCATTACACATCCCAGTTGAAGCACTCCACAGACAGATTAAAGAGTTGCTGAACAGTGTTTTGGAGCATATAATGCTTATAAGCTTATAAACTTCATTTCAAGGCAAACTCTTTGTTATATTTCAAATTGCATTGAAAGGGATTGTGTACGAGTGTACCAAATCTTTCCAGTGTCACAGCAAAGCCCTGATGATCTATGCAGGAAGAAAAAACGTCATGACCATTTGACTTGAACACGGACTTCCAGCATTTTGAAGATGATAGCTTCCCACTCTAACTCTTGGCAGGTAAAAGAAGTTCACCAAGTATTGACGAGATCTACTATAAAATGTGCAAACCCATTTGGATAAAGGAACCACTTTTGTAACTTGTTCCTCCTTGCCCTTAAAGTTTCTACAGGAGACAAGCAGGCTCCCCTGCAACAGTGACAAACTGACTGCTTTCAGTGTCTATCTCCTGGAAGCCTTCACAGGTTTGGCACCACTCTCATCTGTTTCTCGGGAGAAACTAACACAGGGTCTGAAATACTGTTCTCCAAACAGGAACCTAAGGACCACATAATTTATGACTTTCCTTTGTGGGTAAAGCGTTTTCACGGCCTGAACCTTATCTGAGCAGCAGTCACAAGACGGAGATCCCCATCAAACATCTTTTTGTCAAATGCTTCCCTTTGTTTGGGTGCCAAGGAGGAAGAGGCAGGATGCGGTCAGCAGCCAAGGGCACAGCCAAGGCTTCCGTCACTGCTTTTTACGCCAAAGTGGCAGCAACCACCAAGTGAGAAATTCTAGGTGAAGATTACACCACCTGCGGTTGACAGACCTTCTCCCTCTGCTCCCGAGCAAGAGTGGAGAGAACAGAAGTGCTGAGAACTTTCCTCTCTGGAGCAGGAAGGAGGAGAAGACCACAACCACCAAGTCCTCAAAACTGCACACAGGCTTTGAGAAGGTATCCGGCTCACCACCTCACCTGGCAGCGCGGCTGAACCACGTCTTCATCATTCCCAGGAGAATCATTCATCAAACTACATTACAGGACTTTGGTTTAAATATTCTTTATAAATGTCACAAGGCTGAAGAACATATTAAACTAAAACTCCACACACCAAAACAAAGTTTTATGGAAGAAAAAAATGATCTCATGCTTTTCACAAGAGTGGCTCTTTCACAGCCAAGCACCACGAAGTATTTGTTTCTATTTTCTATTTTTATTTGTCTGATACACACATCATAAAGTGATTACAATTGCCGTGGCACGTCAAATTCAATCTGAAGGATGTTCAGGTTAAAATGTATGGTATGAAATGTTAATCATAATTGAAACAATCTTGATTCAGATTTTTCAAAAAGCCTTTGTAATTGCAGACAGTCTGGAAAATAAGTATTTAAATGGCCAAATCAGTGTTTTTTCCCATCCTGCTGCTTTTCAGTGAAGAAAAATTGTGATGGATGAGTACCATTCATCAGGAGAAATAGTCAAAATATGAGATCACTAACCAGCATCTAGACAGGGTTTAACCAACTCCCTTGTTTAATCATCGGGGATTCAGTGTCTGGGTGGAGAGAGAGCAGGAGGGAGTTTAGACGATTCTACAAATTTAACACTAACATATTAAAAACATCTTAAAACATTTTAACCATTTTGACCAGCCTGTAGCACCTACCAATATTCATCACGGGTTTCCAGCACAGCAGAGACAGGACTTTCTCAGCCGACTGTGACCACCTGAAGGTTGGCGTATGTAGCTATTTTGCCATGTTAGCAAGACAAAGACTAGAGTTAGGTTTTCTTTCTCAAACGTAATGTAAAATCATGCCCAAAAGATACAGCTCCTGATACAAAACCGTCATTTTCCTCCTACCACTCATTCACAAGGCAGCCTACAAAATATCACTCTTCAGGCTATTAAATCCCTACGCTATACTACTTAGTAAATAAATAAAACAGTGAAAGCAAAAAGAAAGATCCACTTTCAAAGATGTTTTGACATCTTTAGGCCAGCCTTGGGGGCACATCAGCTACTCTGTAGGGGTAAGTATCAGGGTACCAACAAACACAGTATGGGAACCTAAGACTCGTTAGGGATCCTCTGGAAGACCTGTGAGCCAGATGGTGAATCTTCATACGAAGGCAAAGCTCTGACCCTAGGCACTGCTGCCAAATACATCACAAGCACACAGGTAAAAGATGCAGAGGTTACAAGGACTGCACTCATCTCCCCTCATTGGTAGGCAAGCCACACACTACAGGATATGTGGATTACATATATATAGGCAGACCAACCACATACAAAAAATGAGATTTTTATAAGAGTACCTCTATACCTCGAAAGATATGGCCTCTGATGCAGAGTTTGCTTTGGAGATGAGTTAAACACGAATGCACCCCAAGTATGTCATTATTAGCTTTACAATTATTTAGTTCCATTTGTTTTCACAGATTTTTAGATACCTTAAAAGCAGACTGATTAAAAGTATCTTGTCTTCCTACAGCAGATCACGTGGAATATAGTAAATAATCTCAATCTTCCTTGGTGAGTAACTTCAGAAAGGAAGAAACTGCCAACGGGGAAAATGTCTTTTAATGAATTTTAAATTGACATTAAGACTACAGCAGTGCTGTTAACATTTTTAAAGAAAATTGTCTCCTCCAGTAGATGTCACCGGGCTTTTTATTTATTTTACTTTACCATCCCACACTGAAAGTCCAGTGTTTCATCAGCAAGTATTTATCAGAGGAGTTCTCAGCAATGGTAGTCCCAGCCTCAAAGTTTCAGTGAATAGAGAATGCCAAATCAGCTTTAAATGTCAACTCTGCTTTGAGAAGAAGAAACACAGTGAATTTTAAAGGTATTGAGGCCTCAATAGAAGGTTCATCATATGTACAGCCACCCACCATACTGTAGACCACGCTTTATTAGTTTTCCCATGCTGTAATCCTGAGAACAATGAAACAGAGAGACAGCAAAGAATGGCATGCCCGAAGGACTCCGTTGGCTGGTTGTATTTAACAAATAAAGTGTTCAGTTTTAAGCTGTTAAGGAACATTTTATTAGCATATCATAGCAAAACCAAAGAAAAGGTAAGAGCTATGAAAAACCTTTTCAAACATCAAACAGAAATGAAATAAGCTTATAAATAGAGTTGCCTGCAAGCAAACAATTTCTGGAATGTACTGGGGGAAGCAAAGGAGAATCCCACAACAAAGGAGATTGCAAAAGCCAACCCAGTTTAACAAGTGGAATTACCAGTTTGGAGACTACGGGGAAACAATGCAAGAACACCAGCAAGTCTGATACAAAGAATTTTTCTCAGCATTTAACAAAAACCCCAAAGTAAAGCCCAACATAACGGCCAATCACTAGGTAATTAAATATGGCTCTTTGGAAATACAAAGCCTTACACAGAGTTGTTAACTACTCATGGAGTACTAGAATTAATGAGGAACTGAAAGTGTCTCAGAGTAAAGCTGAATAATTTCAGATACATCTGATCACGGTAGGAAAATATTAAGCTATCTGAGTACCAGACAACAATTTATATATCATCAAACAGCTGTCCGGCAATTTATCATGTACTTCTTGCAGACACATAAAGAGTTGATAACCTATGAAGACCTCCAAAACATGATTCTAATGCTTTAAATCTACCTTTTATGCTTGCTATTAAAAACAAACTCACACACACACTAGATCCTAGATGTACAATGAAGTATTTTTCAGATCTCTCTGACTGCAGCGAAGAGGATGATGACAACCCTGCTGTGATGGAAACGTGATGGCTACCGCTGCTCTCCAACACTCTAAAAAACCCCACAAACCCCTAAGGCTGTGGGGGAGTACAGATAACTGAGCATTTGCCGGTCTGGGAATGAAAGAGTCATTTTGCGACATTTCTCCATGCCCATGCATGGCCCATGCAGGCATCGTGGCTCATGGATCCAAGCAGCGAGCTGCCTACGGAGGCCGGTGGAGTCCCTCAGCTGTTGGACACCACACCGTACTCCACAGCAATATTCAATGCCCCCAGTTCCCACTGCCTCTTCCCACATGGGCAGCGGGATTATCCAGGATGGTTCTGGGTAGCTGCACTGGGAGGTGTGGGATTGCTGGTGCTGTCTACAAGCCAATGCCCATCTCTGAGAAAAGAGAGCGAAGAACCCTCCCTATCCAACCCAGCCTGACCCCCCTCGCCTTAGCACTGGCAGATCCCACAAAACATGGGGTGGGCCAGCCTGAGCTTGTGTGTTCAAGTAATTAGCTATACATAAGCACCTATTTAATGGTCTTCAGATAAACATCATCTTCCATTTGGAAAGGTCAGTTACATACAAGACAAACTGCATCCAGTCTTTTCTTGTGTTTATGTTCATGAATAGATTAGGGGCTAACACCAATATCCCGATGTTTCTTTAGCTGCCCTATAGTTAGAAAAAATAAATTCATATTCCAGAAGTTTAAATTCTTCTTTGTTTAAACCTAAAATAAAACTACATGTTGGCATTCCTTAAAATGAAAGTGCTTCAAGGACAGTGGAGTCAGATAAAAATATATTGCCTGTTGGCTAGTTCACCATCACCGGAGAAGTGAAAACTGTTATTCCAAATACCGCAGCCAGGGAAGTATTTAGGACAGATATTCAGCCAACTTTAACTAACTCCTGAGCAACAAGTCAACAAAGCCCAGTATCTGTAAATGCTCTGACAATTTATAACATAAAAATAAGGTTTTCAAAAATTCTAGCCCCTTTTAAAAATATAAAAAAGAACGTACAGGTAGAAGGTGAATGCATCAAATGACAAAATTTCAAAAAATAGTAAGTGAAAAACACTAACTTTGGGGAAAATAATTAAATCAGATGATAGTACACTTAATTACAAAATCAGTTCTGATGATTAAATGGGTAAAAGTACAGTGAAAGTAAAGTAAATGTTTAACTTTGATGTCCAAATGTAGAAATTAGTTGGAAATTCCGTGAAGACAAATGCTAATCCTAGAAAACTTTCACCTTTACAAATGGCCACATAAACAGGCAAAATTAATGCCCAGGAATCTTAAAAGACCTCACTCCGAGGCTATCATTGTAAGACCATCTTCATTAGTCCAGTGTCATTAATAACAGTATTTCTATGATTCCCAGCCACGTCTGGGCTCCCTGCGGCATACCACAAACCAGTTATTGACTTCAGTGGTATATATATTAGGAATAAAAAAAAAAAGAACATTATAAGGCAATAGAGCTCACATTTCTATGTCTGCTTCTTGGAAAAAAAAAAACACACTACTTTTTATTATTCTACATATTAAAACAAAAAAATATTTAAGGATCAAAATTAATGTTAAAACATAGAAGTTTCAAAAAGAAGGTGTGAAAGGTTGTAGTTGTGGGCCCTTAAAGTTTTGCTTAACTGACTATTTAATAAAACATTTACCATCTAGAGTTTTGATAAGGTATTATGGAATTTGGACACCCCCTGCCCCAGTCCTCTCCTATTCCCCTTCTCCAGCAGTGGCAACAGCAGCTACCAAGTCTCAGGCAGATTTTGTTTCCCCCTCTAGCACCCTTTTTTTCCCTCCAGAGTGCAAGCTGGGGTAGCTCCCCTTTTCCCTGCTGTTGGGGTCTCCAGCTCTTCTCCTCCTCAAACACCCAGACTTTCTGCAAGTTGCACACTTCATTGCAACACACACTTATTGCCTCTGCGCTCAGCAGAAGGTTACAATTAGGAACACTTCTGTAATTACTTAGATGAGCTGTTGTACACCTCTGAATTTGTCTTCATATTCTCAAGAGCAAACCGCAGACTCCGCTTCTCAAGAGCCACTGCAGCTGCATGCAAGTAAATAAATAAAAATCACTTTTTCTGACAAATGATTCGGCGGTTAAGAAAATAAAAACAGCTGTACTGTGTTAGCCCAAGGTCCATCCAGCCCAGTATCCCATTTCCAAAAGCAGTCAGCAGCAGATGCCTAGGGAGTAGTATAAGAACAAGGAAACCATTTAATGATATATATTGAAAATATTTTTCACATATCCTTGATGGAAAACAGAGATGGAATTTTGACAGAATAGGGAAAAAAAAAGCAAAAGAAAACAAAGAGTCCAACACACACACCCTTTGCAAAAGCATGAAACATTCCTTTCAAAATAAAAAGAGAACTGAGGGGATGATAAATCTTACATATTTCCTCCTTTTTTTTTTTTTTAAAGAAGCCCACAGGAGCAAGAAAAAAACAAAATCTCACTTGCTATTCACAGAAATAGTGTAAGCACATATTGATGCACATCACTGGTCAGATAATTTTTAAGAACCCTTGACTACGAGTGTCAATGGCTTTTCTCTTGCGAAAGGGTCCTACAGGTAGAGATTCATGTTGTGACATCACAGCTGAGAGCTCCCAAAGTATTTAAATTAATGGATTTATAAATACAGCTTCAAAAAGAAAGTATATACCTCAGACAGAGAGAAAGCCTGTTCCACTTAATTCCCCAGGTAGGGGAACAACCATTAAGGCACCATACTGGAAATAGGCAAAACAGGCTGCACTTAGAAAGGTACAGAAAGTGTGGGGACAGTGAAGTGCCCATGAGAGCAACTGGAGGTTTACGACTGGCTTAGCTGGACATGGGATCAGCCCCAGGAGAAGTCATCCATGGGGACATAGGCTGGAGGGGCTATAAAGTCACAGATGCAGAAACCAACCGCTTTGATTACACTGTTAAGCTTCATATCTCTGGGACACCAGATCTGTGTTTTTCAGAAGCTCGAGATAAGCTAACAAAATGTGCCGATGACTCAAGCTCGTTTGGCAATGGGAAGAGAGAAGGATCAGGGTATGACAGAAGATGATGACTCTGAAATCCGGAGAACAAGAACCAGTATGAAAGAACAAAGTACTTCCAGCCAGCAACATCAAGCCCACACATCAGTACAGACACAGATGGGAAGGTGTTTGGCTATGACCTGGGGTTGGAGCTGGCCGTGGTAAGAGGAGAACATCATGGATGCTTTGATCAACCACTGACTGAGGGTGGAGACACTGGTGTGACAAACCGTGGAAAAGGCAACCACAGCCCCAAGGATGTATCAAACAAGGACTGTCTAGGAAAGGCAGCAAGCTGCTGTGGCAAGGCTTCTTCTCCCATGGTGAATCTCTACTTGCAATGCTGCGCGTGCTTCTGGTCACCAACATCCAAATAAGATGGATTCGGCCTGGAGCAGGCACGGGCGAGGGCTGCCAAGGTGACTCAAGGAATGGAAAGCCTGTCTTAGAAGCGGAGAAATAGTGTGGTGTGGTTTTTTGGATGAGTAAAACAAAGGCTGAGGAGGGGTATGCCTGTTTCCAGTGAACGTCCCGGGAGAAGCTGGGGCAGCAGGGAGGGGTGGCGGGAAGGGGGAACGCAGTTGCTTCAGCTGCAGAATAACAGTGGCTTTCAGCTGAACGGAGGTAAACTGGCACTGAATAAATCCACGCTGGAAATGAGAAGAATGCACATCAGAAGTGAAGCTATAGGAAAGTCTCCTGATGGAAGCAGGAAAAAAATCCTTCCAAAAAAAACTCCACCCACATTTAGTATGGAGATTAGTAAATAACTTTAGTGAGGAGGCGATGTGGCTGCCGTGATAAAAAACAGCATAGGAACCTCTGACTTCCACAACCCCCTCAAAGCTATCTTTCTAACCTGTCATTAATAAAATAGGTCTCTGCTAATGTACCGGAATGGTGTTGGGGATTCAGAAGTCCTTGCTCAATAGAGCACTAACAAGCAAAGCACTCGAGTGGGCTCAGGTCCCTCTGGCTTCAGCAAAGCACTAAGCGTAAAACATTGCAGCAGGATGCTTAAAGGAAAACCTTTGCGAAGGCAAGGCGAAGGATATCTATAAAAAAAATAGGTATCATATATATATAAAATATATATATCATATATATATGACCTCTATTAAAAAATAAAGAAACAATCAACCTCATTGGATTTTTGAGCCTCCAATTTCACACTGAAGAGCTGCATTACAGGTAAAAATTAAAAAAGGCAAGGAAAGAATGCATTCAGATGTTACCATACACCTTTCAAGGGTGAGTTTTGACGACTAGAGAAAACCTGAACAAAAGAGCACACTTTCCCACTTAGAAGTTAACAGAGAAGATTATCTCAAGCTTCAGCAGATACCCAGCATGAGAACAAAAATACTGTGTGCTTGATAGGTTTTGAGAATCTCTGGCATACCTTATTTTTAAAAAAGCTGGAAATGAAGTCTCACTCCTTGCGGGAGCAGACGTTAGTCTCTTCCAGTGCAGATCAGCACGTGTAACCCACTCTCTGGGTAGCGCCGGGCTGCAGGGGCGGCTGTGAGGCAGCTCGGAGATGTCCCTCACTCAAGGGGCTTCTCATGCAACCTGCCTCCACTTTGGGGAATCCAAATTGAAACACCTGGGCCAACAGCTCAAAAGGGAGAGATCTGACTTTAGGTACTACATCCAGGGGACCTAAATTAATAACCTGTTTTTCCCCTGAGCACTGGATTCCAACTTACACTTCAATCACCAAGCTGCTAGAGGTAGACAAAAGGTCCCTCCCTAATTTTGGGTATGAATCTCTTCTCTGAGCTGCAGAAGCAATCTACAGTGCTCTTAATTCCTCTTAATTCTACCGCTTCACCCTAATCTACCAGTTTTTTGGGTGTCAGGAACCCGTGGGCAAATTGCCATTGCACTGCAGGAGTGACTCTACCTCCGATGCATTCTGGGTCCACCAACTCTAGTGCACAGCACACACTAAATATTCCACATCTCTCTCTCTCTATGTGTATGTGATCTATGCATTCATGGACTCTTAGGTGAATAATAAGTTGCGTTACAGATGCAACCTCTTCTAGATATTTTAAAATGCTATTTTTTTTTGATGAGTCAGTATTGACAGGCATACTCTATTATTCCCAAGATGCTCTATAATTATCTATAAATATGACCCAAAGAAGGGCTTGTGAGCCCAAAAGTTTGTCTGGTTTTTTTCCCAGCTATGTTAGCAGCTCTAATAGAAAGTATTGTCTCTCCTCACTAATCTTGAACAGCTTATTAATTTCTCCTACTTCTAAAAGAAAAAGAGAGGATACGTAAAAAAAAAAAACGGACAGTTACATCCCTTTCATAAAGGGAAAACAAAGGGACAGAGATGTTAAACTATTTGCTTCAAATAACACAGCACATCATGTCAAAAGACACCATTTAAATAACATCTTCCAATATCCAGGGTTACCTGTTTGTTATCCAATAGAGGTCTGCTACGACGTGAGTGGTCACGATGACTTTTAGACTGAAGACTTACTCTTTCAGCTCAAAACAGGCAGATACAAGCATTTTGCAAGCAGTGGTGTGCTTAAATATCCATATAAAGATTGATATCTTCTGATATACCACTCACTAATTTTAAGATTGGTATAAGAGAAAGCCATTCCCATAGTAGATCTATAACTAAGAAAAGATTTACAAATACTGTAAATTTGACACAGATTTTTAAAAGGTCTGTGTTGCATCATCAGACAAATGCAGCCTTATAAAGAAAACAGAAAAAAATACCACATTTAGGAAATTGTAATTAAATAAAATTTAACCATGTCCCCTCCACATTCTTTGGGGAAGAGAAAGCATGTTGAAGTTACTGCATTTATATTGATAAATTATGGTTATCTACTTAAACTGGGGTCTTAACTGCACACAGTATGCACATAAGAAATGCAAAGTAAAAAAAAAAATCAAAGTAATCAGTTTCAATAATGATCCTGCAAATGCCATATCAGAAAGTTTCAGCTCTCCCTTCAGATCACTTCAGGTCTTTTTTCACTTTTCTTTGTCTATAGATGCACAGCAAATCTTTATTCCGTATGATAAGACTGTTCTCCAAGCCAGTCTGAATTAAACAGCCAAGTCATACCAACACTGGCATTCCCATTCTCTCTGTGCCTGCTGGTTTTTATCATCATACCAGAAAACAGTGAGTTTAGAGAGATGGTTGCTTCACGTTACATGCAATAGCAGCACATAGTTCTGCCCACAGCTTTCCCCTTTCTACGTGCCTGCTGAAAAGCCAGTGCGGCGTTTTCCAAACTGTGTTGTCCTCTCTGTGGTCTCCTCCCGGCATCCGCAGCGACGCAGGGCACCAGCGTCTACTACTGGGCTCTGCTACCTCACCAGGGTCACGTTCTCTTCCTTTGGGCTGCTCTACTCGCATCTCGTTTCAAGCGATAAAGCAGTCTAAGATCACAAGCACACTGAGATCAACAAAACCTGTTAGGTATATCAGTTAATTACCTTCTGTTGAACTGAACCAAAAACCAATTTGCCATCATTTCTTCATGGCGTCTAAAGAAGCTACACATTTATTAACTTATTGCACTACTTTTCCATTTGATATTTCCACATCTGTATCAATAAGTAAACCCATTAAATAGAATTTGGCCATGTATACAGTTATGTTATGAATTAATTGACCTTCACTTGCTACTTAATTAGCCGGTGATAACATTTCTTATTTCACATAAAAAACTCGCCGGCTACTTTCACACCCCCGATTCTCATGTGCATCACTGAGACGCGCAGCTGCTTTATAGCAAATCAAAGCACACCAAGATACAATTGACACAGATCACAGCGGATCTTTTTGCAATATCCAGGACTGAAAGGCAAATAACTAATTAGAAAGAACAGCCTTATTCAATTACCTAATAATAAACTCCCTTGCTCATTAAACACATTACATATAGCGTAACAGCTGGCATGCTGAAATATCTGATAAAGGAAAACCTGCTTATAGTACTATTGGTGCTTTAGGGAAACCTAGCTAAATCTGGGGGGTTTTTATAGTTGTACTTGTTTAAAAGATCATCTATGCATGGAACAGTGGAGGACTTAATTACACTGCAAAAATGTCAAGTTTGGGGGAAGAAGGAAAGACCAAACATCTCTTAGGCCAGCCTTGAGTAATACCGAAGACCAGCTTACTCCTGCACCGGGATACAGGAAGAGCCTCGTGGGCTGCTGCCCTGAAAACAAAAAGAGATGCTAACAGCTCAGGACAAAATGGCATATGGTTCTTACATAAAACTTAGTCATCTCTGCTTCCAGGACAGTTTTCATTTTTTTCATCAAGTGGCTGTCTAAAGAAAAAATGCCTCAAGAAACCTAGCAGCAGAGATGGTAACTGCAAATTCCCTCCTTCTAGATGAGCTCTAACCACATACTCCAGAGAGTTACACCTTCTCTTGCTCTCTCTTACTGCCTTTTATAATTTCTGTGGTGCTTTCTATACAACAGCCAGCTTCAGTGAGGGGTGTCACCTTCCCCACCCATCATCCAAGATCCTTTTACTGCCCTGCACACCCATCTAAAATAAGACCTAAACCTGCATTCCTAACGGAAATTTCCTTCTCCCTGAAGACAAAGACATAAAGGTAAGTACCAACGATTTGGTAAAATAAATCTGCTATTTGAAAAGGTTGAAAAAGAAAATATCATGAAAACTACACTTAACAAGCAAGCGGACGCTAAAGGTAAGAGGGAATGACTGCGATCAGCCCTCTGCAACAGCTCTGCTCAGCACAAAGACCGCCAGTATCATTAAATGGGTAGTGCTGCAAGCACTGGCGCAAATGAAGGCAGGGGCTTACAAATTTGACTGCAAATCCCAAAACCTGGCTTCCTTGCGGTTACATGAGTTTTAAGGATCTTCTCCTCCCTGCGCTCTCTGAGAATTCTTCTTTCATTTGGGAGGGCTTATAGGTCTCTCCCCCTTTCTCCACCCTACTATTTGGCTGCCTGTTTTTACAAAACTTGTAGGAACTTATTTATCCTTGAGACTGTGATCTCTTTGTCAAACTTGGCTGAAACTGGCCAGCGGGTTCACAAGTTAGTGGGGGAGGAGGGAAAGAGAGGCAGCCTGACTGCGTAAGCCTCATTTTCTCAAGAATCCAGACTAAAAACAATTACAGCCAGAAGGTTCAATTAAAGAAAGAGAACCACAGACTTTTCCTGCACTTCGAACACAAACCGGTTCATGCATACTAATCACCTAACGCTGCTCTCACTGACGTAATGAGAGTTTTGCAGCGAATTAGTATTTGTATTGATTTATACCGAGGACTGTCGCAGGCTGGAACTTCAACAGCATCAACGTGTTCAGCATGAAGCACAAAATCACCTTCATACCAACACTGTAATTTACAGGTGCTCACAGTATCTCCATAGCTATATCCACACTCCTCCACCTCTGCACATGCAAACCCTGTGCCTCCATTTTTAATAGCACTGACATATATTGTATAAGCAGTGCTATGAAGCACACAGGTAAGCCGAAATGCATTTGGGGAGTAGTCTGCATTTTCATGACATTCATTATTATCTACCACCTTAGGAAAATCACCATTAAGATACTATTTTTTCCCATTTTGTATCAGAAACCAACTACATGCATATTTGATGGCACTTGACACATCTTCACATCTGCAAATGAAGTAATGGAAAATTATACTTCAAGGGAATGGGATTTCTTTGTTGTAACTTTCATGGTTTTTCAAATGCATAAACCATACTCTGGTTAATTTCTAGCTTCAAAATCTTCATGAAGAGGTAGTTATGGTTGCTATTCAATTTAAATTTGCAAAAGGTTGTCCATCTAATTATTTTTAAAAAGACTGAGTTCGCTGTCATAACATCCCTGTGCCTAGAAAGACTTTTTTTCTTGTCATACATAGCAAAGACGCGCCCAGTTACATGGGTTACAACTATTTCAAATTAATGAGTTTACATTAGCTGTTAGCGTTACTAACGGTGAACTATAAAGTACATGTTGAAAATGTTCACCCCCTTCTTGGTCTCCACAAGGGCATTCTTCTGCTACAGAAGAGAGTTTCTTCTGGGTTTGGCCTATACCCCAACTTTCCTCTCAGCCAGGTCATCACTGTGGCAAATGCGCTGTCCACTTCTTTACTCTAAGCAGTTGACATCAGAGTCTCCAGTTAGCACAAGAGTCCTTCTCGCTGCCTCCCGAGAAGAGCTTCACTCTCTTGCCATAGAGAAGTCAGCAGGACCATTTGGAGCACCCTGGGACATCCTGGACCTCCGTATGGTGCCAGCAGATGAGACACAGTCCTCTGACATGTCACTGGAAAGCCATCAACAGCACTCTAGGGCATCCCAAATAGTATCAGATGCCTCTGTTTGGGCAACTGAATCAAGCCCAAAGACTCAGGTCCTATCCACAGCAAATAAATACATATTAATTTTAAAGTGACGGCCTAACCCAGAAAGTGATCTTAGAAAAAAAAGCATTATACGTCTCTTGACTTCCACGTTACATCTAGCTTAAAAAGTTGGCTTTTGTTGAGTTTTTTACTTGGCTGGGGGTGAGGGCTAGAGGCCTGTTTCACAACAGCCCGTGGGGCTTGGTCTAGTGTCTGACATGCTGCATTTTATTTTTTGGTTCACTGTGAACCAACAAAGAAGGTCCCAGCAGCTCAGTTTTTGAATCACAGCTAAGCTGTTTTTATGGCCACCATGTACCTCCACAGGTGCCACCACACTGACACTCGGTAAGCTCCTCTCCTGACAACCCGTAAAATGGTACATGAATCCGGTCAGTCAGACGTATAGCTTCACTGCAGAGTGCTCAAGGCCCAAACTGAATTTCAAACAAAAGCAAATAAATTAGGTTTTTACTAAGTTTAAAAGGTGTCTGGCCTATGGGACACGCAGGTGAGGTAGCAGCAGCACACCTGATGGGCTGCTAGCCCAGGCCATCCATGCAGCTGCCACCACACTGCGCACCGTAGATCCCCTCTCGTTCAAGCCAAACAAACCTGGAAGGAAGCAAGAGCTGGGAACTTGTAATGCCTCATGAAAAAGGGTAAGTCTACACTGCGGTGACTGCACCAGGTCATCTTTCAGTCAGGAACGTGGCACCGCACAGTGCCGTGTTGTGGAGCAACGCATGAGCCTGCAGGGTTACAGCTGCCCACAGGGTGCAGGGCGGCTCCGTTGGCCCCTTGAGCCGTCAAGTGCACGCAAGGGTGTTGCACCACAGCTGCTACGTCTCTCATATGTTTCCACACTGTTTTCTACTGATTGTCTACTTCTTTCTTTTTACTCCTCAATGATTTGTCTTTCCAAGCATTGGGACTATTTGACTTCCGGGGCGTGTTCACAACACTTTGCCATACAGCTCGTGGACAAAGTGGATGAGAAGACAGTTTCTTTTCCCCATCACGAATTTATTCTTTGTTGTAGTCAAGTTCTTGCAGGAATCTAATCCTGGGTAGCACAGCATGCCCACAGCCACCAGAAACACATCAATGTGGAAGAAAACAGATGCTTATGACTTCCTCTTGCATTTCAGTTGTGGGACAGGTACCTCACAGCAGGCTTTCCACGATATGTTCCAACATCTCTAACACCACAACAGCTTTCCTTTTATTGCAATGGATTTCTAATACAATCCACCTCCTCAAAACCAAGGTGCCAGTCTTCATATGAGGAGATATGAGTTGGGAGAGGGGTATGGTTGTCAAACAGACTTGCAAATAAACTCCCCAATTCTCGTTGTGTTTGTTTTTTTAGACTTAAAATTATCTGTCCAGTGCTGGGGATGACCTGGACTAATAGGAACATGGGTCTTGTCTCAGCTAGGCTTTTACATCAGGAAGCTCCCTGCATCTGAACACAACCCTGTCTTTTGTATTGATGATGCAGCCGAAGTATAACAGCTTGGGAAGAACAGCTGATGCCTGAGCTGAGAGAAAGCTATATGCACAGGGCCAAGGGGAAAAAAAAAAAGAGCCTGGAATGAAAGAGGAACCAGCTGCCAGAAAAATAAAGGAGTAGGTGGGGAGACCTGGAGAGAGCAAGCCTGTGGGAACAGTGACCTGAGTTAATAGGGAGCGTGGGGGAGGAGTGGGCAGCGAGCAATTGCTCTTCTGTTCAAAATCCTAGTGATGGGATGAGTCAGAGACTCTGATTGAATTTTGCCTTCACTACACCTGCAGACTGGTTATTATAAAGCGTAGGGGAGCACGGGTTGGTGCAGCAGCAAAAACTATACAGTGAATCGATGGGTATATGAAGCACCCCCAAGTGCCCGAAAATCTGAAGAACATCTCCCAAACACTCTGCCCTTTCACACAAGGTTTCCTGCAGCTCTAACTAGTCTGCCTAGCTGCTCTTCTTCGTGTAATCAGACTTAGACTGATAACTGAGTGGCAGCTGCATCTGAGATGAAGGGGTAGGGCAGACTACCTAGGAATGCTCTTCGCAAGTCTCCGCTGGGGCTTCTGGAGGCAGCAAGCTCCAGGAGTTACCTCAACCCAGTAAGACTACTGCCCAGGAAATACTAAATACTCTTTTAGTCCCTCAGGACAACATGATTCAGTGAAGAAGAAGATAATATTTTACTACATCCTTCAGTTACTGTTCTTTAACTGCTTTTTCTTCCAACCATTTCTGCTCCTAGTGCTCATCCTCCTCCCCAGGCCAGGCGACCTGCTCAGCAAGTTCTACCATACTGAAAATGACAGTGAAAACTGCCGGTAAACACCCACGCGCTCACATCGGGCGGTTGTAACGGGTCAAAGGAGGCACAAGCTGTTACAACAGGTCTCCCGCTTGTGAAAGGCATCTACTCTGATGACTGAGAGGCTCTGCCACTGAATCGTGTGACTGGGAAGAGGGGCTTCCCATGCCTTCAGCAGGAAGGAGGGTCTGGGTAGCCCAGTGATCAAGTGTCCATCCGGGCTTTCCTTTGAGAAAACAAGGTGCAGAGGTTTAAAATCTGACAGGTCAGGTGGTGACAGGGGATACTAGTGACAGTCAGGACAGCTTCGTGCTCTCAGTGCTGCTGCTGAGAGAGACAAACAAGGAAACAAAACAGGGCTTGAAGGAGACACCCGGCTTTTCTAACAGCCCGCATAATGAACTTCAACTGGTTCAACTTCTCCTGCTGCTTTTCACAGTTTCAGTTTGAGGGCAGAGTCAGTAGCAGCAGGTTAGGACTTGCTCCTCGGAGTTGACTTGATGGTTAGTGCCCCTCTGCTGCAGGGGCTGGCCCGGGGCTCCCACAGGCGAAACACCACGGGTGGTGAGGCTGAGCTGTGCCTCCGGACTTCGCTCCGAAACAGATAAGAAATGTCCCTCTCGCAAGAGGGACAAATCCTAGTGAATGGCAGAGCCTGCTCTGCAGTGAGCAAACGTCCATGGCTTTTTTTTTTCCCCTTCTCTCATTTATTTAAAAAAAAAAAGCTAAAACACAACAGTTTAAGGCTTATTTCAGTTTTGTTCAATTCTCTCTCCTAACCAATTTAAGCCAAGCTCATGGATTTTTAAGGGTGTCCGCCCAGCAGTTTAGCTAGTTGGTTTTTAACCCTACCCTACCTTTAGTAAAGCCAGAAGAGCTGGCATGGAGACAGCTACGTGAATAGACGGGAGGGAGGCAAACAGGAAGAAGGAAGTGTTAAAGGAACTTGTGCACGCTGGGAGGACTACAGGAGACAACTCGAAAATAAAAATAGGGGTTTTTTTGCAGAAAACAAACAAGAACAGGTGATTCACAACACAGGGAGTACTAAGAGTCCCTTATCACAGATAAAGGCAGGTCTTCAGAAAGAGATGCCCCTTTCTTAAATCCCATTGTATCTCAATTTATGCTAGATGTTGCTGCCTAAATTCATAGTTTCATCTTACATTTAATGCAGTTCTTCCCTTTCCTTTGGATCAACTCAAACAGGTTGCATGGCTGCGTGATCACTTGAACAGAGATAAAGAAGGGGAGCTAGCCATGACTGGATGTAACCATCTCTTTCTACCAGCTGCTCACAGTTGCACAGGTTGGGTATAAGGTGAAATATAGTCTCAGGAAATAGGATGGCATAATTTCATCAGCAGAATCTGATGCCTTGCACTTTATTCTGAGCCAAAAAATTCCCATAGCCTGAAAAAGCAGGGCCTTCAGGAATCATACCTGTCCTGGGAACACTATTTTCACGGCACAGATTTAAAACAATGAGTCTTATCTCATGAGACTTCCTTTGAACTCACTGGGGAGAAACATGCCCCTTCCAGAGAGAAGTCAGCGGAAAAAACCCACCCAGATTCATCCTTAGGACAATTCAAGGAGATTCTCTTCTGCTTTTCTAATACAAGAACTGGGGGGGTATCCATGAGACTAGGAGGTTTGAAATGAACAACAGAAGTTGGTTTCCACGCTGTACATATGAAGCTGTGGAAGTCCTCGGGGTGGCATGCTGTGGGTGCTGAAAGTGTACACGGTTCAACAAGCAGCGGGACAAATCCAGGGGAAAGATGGTCACTGAGAGCTATTAAGTACAACCATATCATGCCTGGCTCTCAATGTCCCTGACCAGCACACCACTAGGAGAGCAACCCAGGAAGCCATTGAATGTTTGCATACCACCTCCTAAATATATCCACTACTGGCCACTACAGGGTCACTGGGCTAAATGGGGCTTTGGTCTGACCCAGGGTGGCCACTGCTATTCTGAATACAGAGGGAGCCTACAGAGTTAATTCTCTTAATCTAAAACTGGCCTTGATTGACACTTTCTCTTCATGCCCACACTTTGCAGAAACTCAGACACACAAAAGCTTCTGCCAGGTGGCGTTCTCAGACTACCTGTAGTTTATTGGACTTTTTACTAGAAAAAACAGAGGTGGGTGAAAAAGAAAGGATGCGACCGAACCTGTGGCTCTGCAGGAAGAGTGAGATCTGGATTCTGCATCCCCCATCTGGAAGGTTTCAGCCTGCAACTGCCAGATCCCCAGCGCCCACAACTGCTGAAAAGGGCAGCCTATACCCCCCCCATCCTGCTGAAATTGGGTCACTGTGCAGCAAAGCAGGCAAAATTCATGTGCCCAGAAGGAATAATCCACTCTCCCGCCCAGGAGAAATGAGTTTGCCCATTTCGGTCATTCTTCCCCACCAGCTGCAGGCACAGCCCTTGAACTCACCTTGTCTTTGAACAGTGTCACACCACATAACTGGGCGATGGGCAGAAATTCAGCCAGCCAGGACACTATAAACACCCATTTAAATGCTTTCTAGTATAAACAAAACTAGTCAATCCCCTCTGCATACGGTGCTCATCTACAGTCTGTCCAGACTGCCTCACCTGCCAAGTCAGAGCAGGTATCACATACTTCAAAGTGTGAGATGATCCTGAGTCCTTGACATTTGTAAAACATTTAGAGACACACAAAAGAATCACAGGGAAGCAAATGAGTACCTACTGCATCCCAACTCTGAGCTCACTCTCTTACAAACAGCCTGCTCGCTTTACAAAGACTTTTTTTCCTTTTTCTAAATAAAACTGAGGCCATCTTAAACAGATTCTTTTCAGTTCCAGATATTTTAAAGTGGATGTTCCTAAAATTCCTTTTTTTTCCTGGAACCCTTTTAACTTGGTAAACAGGTCTCTGTGTACAGCTTTCAATTACCTTTTATTCTGTGGTGCCAAATGAGACCAGATAGGCATATTCTTAAAAGGCTTTCATGAAAATGCAAATGAACAGTTCACACTAGTCTGCTGGCTCAATAAATAGAACAGTTCGAAGTGTTTAGACACTAGTAAATAGATAAAAAAATACAGAAAAAGCCATCTGTAGCCCTAAAGAAGCTTTCGTTTTCTTGTTATCACCATAAAACTTGCAATGACAGTATCTTCAAGATACCTCCTCTGTTATCTGTATTAGCTTAGACAACATATCCTTCTAGGAGCTGACCTGCAGAAAGGGTATAAATCTGAGCCAAGAAAAACACCAGAATTTAAAACCCAGACTTGCCTGCAAACATGAGAGTCAACTCCCAACAAAATGCACGTGATCATATTTTCTTAGCTGCCAAGCTTTTCCCCTCTCCCCCTCCTAGATGTCACCATTCATTTTAAGGTGTTTTTTTTTTTAATTCCATCTCAAATACAGCAAAGTGTTGCGTGTTCTTGTCCCCAGACAAGTATTGCTTTGAAAGGATTTTGTTCTTTACTACTAGCAGGACAAGAAAGCCTTGAAAACAGGTTTGCTTATAGTGTCCAACTTGGAGGGATCTAAATGTGACATATTAAGTGTTATATATCCAGGTTCTTCACATTTAGATTAAGCTACTTGAACCCAGTGAGAAGTATAAAATTATAAACAGAGCAGTTCCTGAAATTCAAACTTCCCAGTTAGACAGGCCTCTTCACAGACCCTTCCCACTGCACAAACACTGCAGCATCCAAAGGGGAGCCTGTAAGGGCTCCAAAAAGCCTTCGGGAGGGTTCAAGGCAGCAGACGAGGCTCCGGCTCTGGCAGTGCTTCCTCAGCATCCTCCATCTTCCCACACGCTGGCAGGGCTCTGGGCCTCGCCATGGAAGTATCCTTTTTCATTCACCTCAGGCACAGTCAACCAGATTAGCTCGGAGACACTTTCATCCTCACATTAAGCTCACTGAGGCCACTTGCCCGGTACAGTTTTGGGTGTGCCCACATGGCCACACTGGCTGGCCGAGCCACGGGGGGACTTCTGCTGGAGGGAGCCCCATCGCTGGAGGCGATGTTATGACCGGCTAATGGGCACACATCTGGCCAACTGCTGCATCCACCATCCATCGGGTGCACAGGAATGCTCCACCTAACACCCAAAAAATGCCCTGTTCAGAACAGACAAGGCTCTATCCTTCACCAAAGAGCGAGAAACAAACGCTGAGCCGCACCTCAGAAGCCCATGCGGCAGAACCTGGCTTGAAATCAGCAAGTTTCTGGCCTGAATCTGAACCGGGCTCATTAGTCTTTAGCTATTTCTGTCTAGCCTGGAGCATCTCACAGATGAAGGATATTCAGAGCCCAGACGGTCTTCAACAGTGAGCATTTTGGATCCTCAAAACTGTCATCAGTCCAATGGTTTGCTGTTGCAACTTTTGCTGGGTTTAAAGTCAAGTATTGCAAGGACAAGTATTCAGAGCCAAAAATCCGTTTTGAGTTAAAAGCAAACAGGGTCCGTTAAATTCTGTTGACCTTTTACTTGGAACCAACAGACCTACAAATATACTTCTTTAATACAGGAAAATTTGGATTCTGATGCAATCACGTTACTCCAGAAGCCTGGCCTAAGACCACAGCACTATCACCGCCAGAAGTGACCCAGTGCTCTGCTGGTGCCACACAGCCCCTCTCCCTTCTGTCAGCAGCAACTACAACACTTTAGGTTTAACCACAATCACTTCCCCAACCTGGTGCACCGCACAATCACAGAGACAGTGGTGGGAGCACAAAGGAGGATGTGGCACAGCGTGGAGGCAGGGATTACTTCCTTCATAATCCTGGCTGGGATTATTTCCTTCAGTCCCAATGCCAGCTTTTGCTAGCTTAGAACAACTCTGAGGCTACGGGCAAGTCAGCGTGAAGATGCTTCTGGTCACACAATCACAGGATGGTTGAAGTTGGAAGGGTCCTCTGGACGTCATCTGGTCCAACTCCCTGCTCAAGCAGGGCCACCTAGAGCCAACTGCCAAGGACCATGTCCAGACCGCTTTTGAATATCTCCAAGAATGGAGAATCCATAATGTCCCTGGGCAGCCTGTGCCAGTGCTCGGCCACCCTCACAGTGAAGAAGTGTTTCCTGATGTTCAGAGGGAACCTCCTGTGTTTCATTTTGTGCCCATTGCCCCTGGTGCTGTCACTGGGCACCACTGAGCAAAGCCTGGTTCCCTCCCAAGGTACTTATATACATTGAGATCCCCCTGAGCCTTCTCTTCTCCAGGCTGAGCAGTCCCAGCTCTCTCAGCCTCTTCTCATAGGAAAGAGGCTCAGTCCCTTCATCATCTTTGTGGCCCTTTGCCGGACTCTCTCCCGTAGCTCCATACTGGTGCTTTGGCAGTCTGATCCAGCTGGTAAATACTGATACCAGGCTCCCTTGTCTACTCTGGATATCTGGAAAGAAGGTGGCATGCAGGAGAGCGCACATCCCTTCCCAAAACAGGGGCTCTTTTGATCGATCAGCGTGTAAAGGAGAGTCTGTCTCAGAGTGCTGTATCTTGTGTTTGATTGACTTCTTAAGGAGCAGCTGTAACTGCTCCTTAACCAGCACCACCTAAATGTAACACATATCTCAATCTGAGACTAAAAAAATTCTCTGTCTTCTCTGGGTAGGAAGATGTTTATTCAAAGAGACTCAACATACTCGCTACAATTTATTTTTACAGCAGGTACACCAAACCAAGACAGTTAAAACGCTAAGTCTCCAAAGCTCTAGATATTATGTAAATAAACTCTAAATAATTGCTTGCATTAAAGTGTGGTTCTGCGTTCAGCAAGAAAAACTGCTCTTGTTTTTTTTAATTAAATTCTGATTTTATCTATAATTCTAGACTGTTCTGTTTGTTTATTTACACAGAAAGTTATCCTGCCTGTTGAGTGCCAAAGCCTTATTCTGAAACTGTATGATTAACGCCAGTATTTCCGAAAGCTAGGCATCAAATAGATTTATGTGACTAAGGACACGAGTACCTCAACCAGCAGTATAAGCAAACTGAGCTAACCAGGCACATTCTTGCCGTACATATGGCAATTTACAAGCACTCTTCTGAGTAACGGAGATGATGGCTGCGAGGATACCAGCTGATACAGCCCAAGAGCCATGCACTCGCAATGATCCCCAACAAGTGGCTGCGAGGATACCAGCTGATACGGCCAAGAGCCATGCACTCGCAATGATCCCCAACAGCTTTTTATGAAGTACGGGGTCAGGCAGCACACCGAAATGCACAGCTCCGACTCATGCTCAGCCGCGAGGAGCTGCAATTGAAGACATCGTCCCATTATCAGATCTCCTCCTGCCTGCAGCAGGGTTGGCGTGAAGAAACCTGTACCTCTGCCTCTGCTGCTTCGGGCCACAATCTGGCTTCTTGGTATAATCCCATCTTCACCAGCAATTTAACCCAAAAGACTCAACTACAAAACGTAAGACAGGAGGCCCAGGTGCATGCTCCCTTCTGCCAGCTGGGAAGAGAATGACGACGGGCAGCGGGACAGAGCAGCACCGCTTCAGCCACCAGAGCCGGGCTGGAGGGAGCTGGCCCCTCAGAGCAGATGCCCTCCCACACTAGGGCAAAACATGCCTGCTTGCTTTGACTACATTTTTTACATGGTTTTGGACTTCTCTCCACGGAGCAATGATGCTGGTTGCCAGTAAGTTATCCACAGCGATCCCTCAGGATTTCTCTTCACAGTATTATTAGCTTAGGCTCTGACTCCAGTTTCAATTCGCGGGCGATAACCATCCCTGCACAAAAGTCTCCAGATCGAATAGCTGGCACCTCTGCTGCAAGCACCCTCCGCTGCCAGGGAGAGCGACGCTGTCCTCAGGCAGCGAGAACAGGCGCATCGCCGCTTCGGCCAGGGTGATGCGGCAGGAGCACCTCTTGCACTGCAAACCCACCGCCCTGGCAGCCCCAGGGTGACCCAGCCCTGCTGCGCGCCTCCAGCCTCCCAGCCGCAGCCCGAGTCTTTACAACAGTTAAAAATGGTATTCACAAAAAGCCTCTACTGACTTGCTTATTTTTGTAAAAGCTCATTATTGCCCATTTGCTGCAGACACTAGCCTGCCTGTTTAAAAGAAAAAATATTGGCAGGCAACCAATATACAAGAACATCTACAAAGAAGCTGTTACAGTTTACCGTGCAGTAATCCATGGATTAAGGTCATTAATAGCACTCGATGACATACTGCCATGACTCCAAAGGTGCTGTTCTGGCTTGCAGAACGTAAGCCCCTCACAAACATTTCCCCTGAGTTACTCTCTTCTAAATCTTCAAAAGAAGAGAAGAAACGAGAAAACCCAGAGCACAGTATCTTGCATTGCATCAAAAAAAAAAAAGTTATAATGAAAATAAATTAACATTTTCAATTAACACTGAATTCTCCTCTCATTCACACTAATGTTTTAACAGTAAGAGAGTTCTTGGTGAGTAACCGAAATTTTGATCTACAGAGCTAAATTTAAAAAGCAAGCCAAGACACTCTCCCATGCCTAAAAAACAAAGTCACAACTAAAACTTTCAAAATAAAATCTGAAATGCTCAATTTTGCCCTTTAATTATTTATACGAAATAAGTTTTTTCCTTCTGTTGACATGAGAACACAAATGTATCATCACAGAAAACACTGTGTACTCCCCAAATCCCACAGGGTCATTAATCTTCTTTTATGCAGTACACAAAGTATTTTCACAGAACTTTTAAAATAGTTTTCTAAAGCGTCCCTGATGTCATTAGAAAGTCAGAAGAAGTTGATGGCCTAACAACATAATTGCTAAATATCCTCCAAAGGAGAGAATCCCTTCACTCTGTTCTAAACTTATGCTGCTATCTGCACTATCCATACATGTAATTATCAATGCTATTAATTTATCTGAGAGTCCCCAATACCAAGGGTAAACAACCCGTTGTGTCAAAATTGAAGTAATGGATAGACTTTTCTTACTTCTGTTCATTGAAACAAAAGAATCTGCACTCTTTCCATAGGATTTGTTTCATTAGGACGCTGGTAATGGCCTAGGACTGTGCCACTGTGCATTTTCATTTGCCACGAGACAATGATAATTCATAAAATGTACTCAAGAGAATACAATTGTCCCACCAGCTGTAAGCAATCCTGTATCCCACAGTCATATGCAACTTTTGTAAACAACATATTGACACTGGAAAAGAAAATCCTTAGAAAGAAATCTTTTCAAAGCTTCAATAAATAAAAGTTATGACAAATAACATTTGTATTAATCTACATCTTACCAAGAACAAATCACTTTCTGATTAACCTGGTTTAGTTGTAACTCATCATTTCACATTTTTACTTTCAGTACAATGTAGTAGCATTTTCACTAACAAACGAATTTTTTTTCTTACCTTTAAGGAATCAAAGCAGGCAATAACTCTTCCATTTTCAACCTGACAACTTTTAGGGGGGTGTGCAAATTTGCATTCTTCATCAGAGCGTGAACAAGTTCCCCTCTGAAACTGCCTGCACACTTCTAACGTTAGCCATTTTGTATCTCTTACAGGAGCAACATTCAAAGCCATGATGAAAAGCTGATTTCAAATTTGTAAATTGCTGTCAAGTGAATTATGCTGAAGAAATTTCCAAAACTAATGATGAAGGGAGAGAAAAAGAAAAAAAAAAAAAAACAACAAGAAAAAAACAACCAGAAAAAATAATTTCAACTCTAATTGAAAAGAAAGTTAAAAAAAAAAGTGAGGGACGATTAACGATGTCCAACGCACACAAAGCAGAATAAACAGAGAAAGTTTATCAGCAAGCAGTCACTCATCAATCATTAAGTCCCGCTTGTAGACTTTTGGCTGGGAAAAACCATGCTCAGTCGCATTTCTGTCTGTAAAACACGTGGGCTTGTTGATTGTATCACGGATGCACCAGTTTTAAGCCAAGGTCCTTCACTGCAATGGCACTCCTTGATAGAACAGTAGTTCTCTGACGGTTGCTTGCTGGTATTGATTACACAAGAAAAGCAATGCAGTCATTTGTTCATGTCCCAGGAATAATAATAATAATTCTTCTTCCTCTTTTTCTGCTTTCAGTTTCCCATCAACTAATTGGCAAATGGAGACAGCTGAGGTATCTTCCACCAGGTGTAAGGTGAAGGCAATGTCTGGCTGGCAAAGACAGGATTTTGAGAACACAGGCGTAGCAGTCCTCGCTCATAAAAGTGACTTGACAAAGGCACTTTTTAAGTCACTGACCTGACAAAACAAATACAGTATCAGTTCACGTGCAACTCATTCAAGTCAACATTACAAAACCTATCACCCCTTTTTATCAGATATTATAAACATACTGCCAATGCTCACTTATATTTCTTTTTTCCAAACAAAATCAGCCTCCTTGGTGAAACTATGCGTGACAAGGGAATACCCAGCTGAAACATGTATTGCAGTAATATTCTAACCAGCAATCAAAAGTTAGGAATGATTTAAATAGATGAATGTGTCAGACACAATAATTAGGCATGCTGGTTGTGAAACAATTCAATCTAATGTGCTTAGTGTCCAAAACAATATACAAGAACCCATTTCCATTAATTTATCATTTGGCCCTTTAGATTGTGTTACTACATTATAAGCTGTTACTTGTTATTTTTTCTTCCTTAGAAATCAGGACGGTAGTATTCTGTTCAGATTTTTTGTCTCTCCCTCTGTTTCTCACAGGAAAAAAACCCAAACAAAAAATTGTCATTCCAAAATCACAGGGAAAAAAACCGTTCCATATCCAGAAAATAGAGTCAGTTTCCCTGTTAAGCTAAAGGCTGTTTCATAAAGGCTTCATGAACGGGCTCACCACTAAGTCATTATCCTCTAATGAGTTCTTTCTAATATGAAGCAGTCTTTATCTAAATTTTCCTTTGATGAAATTAGCTTTCATGTACCTTTACAAATACATGCATCAGCATCAAAATCTAAGACTTAAATATGGAACTTAAGCTATTTGGGGACTATAAAATACCTAGGATATTTTATAGATAAATAGATCTGAAAATCAAAGGGTTAGATATTATAAATACTTTTTAATAAATGACTATATTTTATACACAGACAGTGAAACCACGGACATGATGTTTCCTTCTATTCAGCTTCAAAGGAACACAACTTTCACTTTGCGGATACCAGAAACAGTTGATGGATTATTTTTGTGCAAGAATAAAGAAAGGGGGAAGGACTGGAATAAGTGAGGTTTTAAAATGCATCAATAAAAATAGCTCTAAAAACACTGTCAGCTTTCCCGTGCCAGAATAATTACCATTCTGTGCTTGGATTCATCTGATTTAATTGAAGTCGGTGTTGTTAGCAATGCGAGTAAGAATTACTCATACACAGTTTCAGAAACAGATCCCAGTTCTGACTTCCAGGTCTTCACATCAAAAGGCTTTTCTATTACTTAGTAACGCTACCAGAAACGGTTTTATTACATGACTGATACCTACACCAAAATTTGCTACTGCTAGCATGAACAAAGGTAATGCAATGCTAATTGCTCAAAAATTCAGTTTCAAGTCCAACATGCAGTAAGGTGGGTCTGGATGATACTTAGCTAGCTTTACCTGGTCATCAAGAATAACGAGTTCCAAGAGTATTAGCAGATTTTTAATTGTGGTGTAGTACAGTACATTAATTAAATATTTTTCAAATTAAATATTCCATCGATGTTGTCCCACAGCATCTATGAACAGTGAGGTTAAGCTGCAAACGTACAAAGAGGTGAGAAAATACTCATAACTGATGAAAAGGAAAGAGAGGGGGAAAGACAAGAAGAGCCTCTCCACAGGAGCTTGTTGAGCTGATAGCTTGTTGGCTGATGATTTAGCTGGCTAAATGTAAAAGAGGCAATATTCTCCCTAGAGCCACCCATTCCAATTCAGAAATGTCAGTAACGGTTTTCAGTAATAGATATAGGAGACAGACAGAAATTTTGGGAAAAGGGTAAATGTTATACCACACACTGCTGAAAGTCACAAGTAGTAATACCCTGCCGGGCTGCATACTACTAAAATTGACAAAGTTATTTCTCAAGTAGTAGGCGTTAAGACTGAAGAAAACCAGACATTGCACATGGCGGCAAAGCAAACAGCACGCAGTACATAATTGGCAGTAGCCATGGTTTTTAAAAAATGCGCACAACAGAATCACATAGGAGACTTGTGAGACTGCAGCATGAATTAATATCAAAAAGCATTTGGAGGGTAGAGGGTAGACGTGAAATACAGCATCATCCTATTTCCTATCTTCCTACTACATGAACATTTTCTAAAGAAAGGGAAGCATGAAAAGTTCGTCTCAAAAATCCCATCTTGTCAAAAGTAGCGACACTATCTGATTTCTCAAGAGGTATTGAAGGCTTCAGCAGTTTCTACTGATGCAGGCTTAGGAGAGACAGAACCAAGACCTTTCTGAAGGAGGCCGTGCCTTCAGCAGGCAGCAGGTGCAAACATGGTGGAGACAGAAGAATCTGTAGTGCTTCATCCCTACCACTTACATGGCCTATGTGTTCACGACCACATCCTAGGCAGCTGCCACATCTCCTCTGTCCATCACCTGCACCAGGAGGGTGAAGGAAGAGATGCCACCTGGAAAGCCTGAACGTGAGAGGGAAGCAATACAAGAAGGGAGAGGAAAGACAAACAGGGGAAAAAAATTATGGGAGGAACCAAGGGAAGGAGAGTTCAAGATATGAGGAAAGAGCTCAAGAGAAGGAAAAAATGGGAGTGGAAGGTAGGAAAGTGAAACGGCTGGTTGTGGAAGAGGAAGGAAGGGAGAGGCTTCAAGGGAAATGAGGAAAAAATAAGATGGGTGTGGAAGAAAGATGGAAGGAGGATGTGAACACTTGGGGAGAGAAGGGCAAGAAGGGATTTTAGAAGGAAAGCAGAAGAGGCTATCGTTACAGCGGAAAATCCAGCTGTTCGGGTAAACAGAGGGAAGCAAATGAGGGAAAAGAAACATGGGATTTACAGAAGAAAATACAATAAATAATAATAACAATAATAATAATCCTCAATAAAATACCTCCCAGGCCACAGGCCATTACTAACATCACAGCCCACCCTGACCTTACGTGTTGCAAGGGAAAACACCAGGGAGAACACCATGGAGAACACCAGGGCCTCCAGCAGATGTGAACTCTGCTCTTCTTTCCACTTCTTTCTGACTTCTATTTGTGTCCCAACATATCCGCCAAAGTTAGCTGTCCTGCCGAAACCAACGGGATCTCACCAGCCTAGACCCCTCAGCACCAACGGGGTCCCTTATCCAGGCAGAAGATTTACTTTTTTCGTTTGCTTGGAGGGGTTGTTTAGTTGGTTTTTTGTTATTGTCATTAATGATTCCAACTTAAGCCTACACTCCCCACTGTAGCTAAACAAACTACCAAAACTTACACACTGACAACTGAGATGCAAAATGTTCTTACTGAAGCTGAAGAAAGCACTCAACATAGTAAGTATAAGAGAACTAATTTTGTTTGGTTTTTTTACAGCTATTGCTGTTTATTTTCAGTCTCTCACACACTTGGATCAATGGAATTGATCCAGAATACACATCTACAAATGCAGTTTTTCGTATGCTAAGTGAAATAAATTCATGGACATGTATTTATAAAAACTATTTGGCTTTAGACCCCTCTTTTCAGATAAGCATCACTTCCCTTTTGCGGAAAGCTAGCAAGGCATGGAGGAGTAGGAGGCTTTTGCCAATCCCATGTTCTCCTGAGACAGCAGGAAAGAGCCTGTGTTAGGCTCCAGATCTTCTTTCTGTTCTAAACCACAAAATCATTTCTTTTTTTAACAAGTAAGCAAAAAAAAAAAAAAAATCCCAGTTAAAAAAAAAAATCCTTTTCATTATTAAATCCTTTTAATTATTAAAGAAGGCTAGGAGCCCCCAGAAAAGGTTCTCATTCTGAAAACACTAGGCAGCCAGCGTCTTTAGGAGTTGCAAGAGAGCAAAAGTCCTGCCCTATTACAAACCAGCCAGATCTCTCAGCTGGAAAATAGGAGCTCTTGCTCATAAAAAATATGGGCTGCTCCGGTACAGTAGTTTTACTTATCAGACAGATTATGTGGCAATGGATTATGTAGTATCTGCCTAATGGAGAAGCTGAGACTTCCTGGATATGTTGTATTCATGCTTCAGTAGATAATGTGTAGTAATGAGCGAAGACCTTGTTTTCAAAAAGTCAACTCCGCAGGTGATGACTTCCAGTAAAGGAGCAGAGTCCTCTAAATGGTCCCAACACAGATCTCCAGTGGAACCACTAAGTTAACTCAAAAGGCATTAAGACAGTTTTTCCACTTTACTCCTAGAGGATTAAGCACTCTGTATTATTCATCACATTAAAATCTTCAGTAAGAGATGTCAAGACTGAGGCTCAATTTATTGCTCCTACTGTCAAAGTTTATCAACATGATCCATATATTTCTTCTATATATACACCAGAAACTCAAGAATTAGTAAGTTAGAAAACCCTCAGTCGTACCTAAGAGGGATTGCACTGTTTAAAGTATACAAACTCTTCTTTCCCAGCAAGCTAAATACACTTAGCTTTACAAGTTTGATCATTTACAATGGTCTGTTTTAAAAATAAGGAATTAAAAGAAAAAAACACAAACCAAAGACTTACTATGCTGTGGAAGCAGGTCACTAGCAGGGCAGAAACCTGTTGACTGTCAGAATAGATTGCTGCCAAAATTCAGTTAAAACACCTGAACTCAGGTGGGATAAAACTCACCTTCAGGACCTACCTACAGTCACCAGAATTGACCTGCTGGATACTCTAATGCCAAGAGAATGTCTTGAGAACTTAGTTTTCAAACCCAGCGTGCATATACTGCAACTCTTCAGAGAGAGACTGTTAGCTTAGCCAAATGTGGGAACACTTTCAAGAGGACCAAAGTCACATCTCTAATCCCAGGGAAATGGTACTGCCCAATTTTAAGCCCTTGACCCAAAGCAGGTTGCTGCTGCAACTTTTATACGCTTACATGTAAACTCAATTTCATGTTGCTTACTTCCAGAAAATCATGTTCGTAGTCTTAAATTCACTTCAGGAATCTTTTAACAAAGCAACAAAACAATGACCCTGCAGTAGACACCAGGCACAAAGAATTTCCAGTTGAAATTTTAAGCTCTGGCTGGAAGTTGTTAGCAGCAGAAAACAGGCTCTGTACCCTTAGACACGGCTAACCGTAAGGATCACTGCCCTCACGCTCCACAATACAAGTTCACGAACCAGCAGTGTCTTAACCACATATTACCTTAACTCAGATCCTCATGACGTTCCTATTTGTCCAGGAGATAAACTAACCTATAAGAAGTAACACCCTCGGTTTAGCCACTCCTTTCAGCCTGGACTTACTAGTTTTGAGTCAGTGATTTTTACCCGGGACAGGCAATGTGGGACAAAATGCAAGCATTCCCAGATGTCTCAGGATATCCCATGCCATCCAAACATAAGGATTAACCTATGTGCCCCACTCTACAGATGCATCTTCAGACTACTGACAAGCATTGTGTTCCTTCAAAAAGCTGCCGCTCCTTCAGCTGCTGACCACATTTGCAAAGGAAACTTGCTTTGCAGTTCACTATGTTTATAGCCAAAACCTAGTGGAAAGATTCCCTGTGTAAGGCTAATATGTAGGGATCCTTCTATAACCAGATCATGTAAAGTATCTTGAACATTCACAATGGAAATACAGATATTCGAAGATTGACAACTACTGAACCCTCACCCTTAAGGCCAGGGAAAGGCATCCAAATCCCACCAAGTCGTACCTCTTGTTTGCAGCTGCACAGTGGACTCCACTTTCAAAGCACTCAGGACACAGCCACACGTTTAGTCCAAAAGATGGTGGGACTTTGCTTCAGTTTTTCAACTAAACCTCACTGTTACATTCTTTTCCATGTCATTTTTCCCTCATTGTTTGTGCTTTAAATAACATTCAAGGCCTCCAAACCGAAGAGAAGCTGCACACCAAAGGACCGCCGCGACCCCACACTCCAGCATCGCGCTCAATTCCAGCTACCTGCCATGTCCCTGACTCCCCCCGCGCTGTTTTCTCTTGCCCTCCCTCAGACTCCCTGCCAAGGAAAGCAAGGCTGCAACTTAATCCTAGGCTAAAGCTGGATCCGTTATGAACTGCCTCCCCAGGTGCAGAATAAAGCCAACACAGCAGCATAAAGCACCCCGCGTCACGCGTGCTGGCCAACTCAACTGAGACGTGCCCGCCTGCCTCTGCCCCACATCTGATGGGGTAAAGAGCTGAGCAGGCGTGACGGGGCTGCAGCCCCCCTCCCTCCCCTGCACCCCACCTGCGGCAGGTCTGGCTCCTCGTTGCAGGCTCCTGTAATTACGACGCTGTATCCCACGGGACGTGCTCCCTGTGCCTGGAAAGCAAGGCTGACTCTCAGTCATTGCACACTAATTTAAGCTTCACCCTGCAAAATCCTCCGCTAACGAATACAGAGAGGATCTTATGTCAAAAGATGCTAACGTGAACAACAACAACAAAAAACCCCCTAATTTTACGGACAAATAATATGACAGTTGGCACGCTTGTTAATCACATTTGAATAAATTACATTCTTAAAGAGACAACATGCAAGAGATTTTTGTGTAGCGCATAGGCTTTTCTCACTCCATCAGCCCACCAGATTAGGAAACAGGACCAGAAAGTGATGCGATAGCACAGAGGTATCATTCATCCGTGACTACTATGCCAGCTTCGTATTCTTCTCTTGAACCAATTTCTAACATCTCATTCATATTTTTGGTATGTAGCCTAATATTAGAGTATCTAGTAAGACTGGACAATGTACGGTAGAGTTTAGTAATGTTGTTGCATAGTTCAGTAAAATTGCAGCATTAAAACCAGAATCAGGCATCTGGCTCTTTTCCAAACTGTTGTGAAGTCACAAAAATAATACTCCCTATATTCAAGAAACAAGAGAAAACAAGGCAGACTTCCACGAAACATCATCTGTTCTTTGATGGTAAATCAGAATGGAAAACCTTTCTGCCACCATAATATTTTTAAGAAAAAACATTCAATTACAGTAGAAAGTGATGAATGCATTTTCTTCCACAAATTTCAAATGAAACTTGTGAACATTTTTTTAATCATTTTGAGGGTTTTTCCCACTTTGTTAAGATGTTAAGCAGCTTCCATTTTGCATTGAGCAACCCAGTATTGCTCAAATGAGGAAGAAGCCAGAACTGCCCTATCAGAGAAGCAGCCCACTAGTTTGACCAGATGGCCGGGAGCCAAAAATACTAAAATTCTAATCCCGGTTCCTGTATTAATTCGACCTGAACTCCGCTGAAGTCAAAAGTGTCCTGACTTACAAAAGAACCATTATTTATTTTATTTGCTTGACTTGGAGATAACTATTGCAACACCTCCCTTTGCCTGTTATACAACCAGAGATGAACACTTGTCAACTGTAATTCAGATGAACACGTTACGCAGCGTCGATCCTAACTATTTCAGTTAAGCCAACAGAAGTCCAGGAACAGGTTAGAAAATGCTGGTCTGTTTTATTTAAACTGAGCATGACCTCCAAGATTCAGTTTTGCTGAATGAGCCATATTTTCCTTGTCAAGATCACCAATGTGCCAGATTCAGGCTTTTTAGTATGTCCCACACTATTTACAGTATGGCAATGTGCTTCTTATTAAATCCTGCCAGTTGACTTTGAAGCTGGCTTTACAATATAATAACGCTAATGTCCTTTGTCCCCAGGGAAGCAGGTGAGGACAAAGGTGTACCGCTGCCTGCGAAACAACAGGCACAGTCCGGGACCTTTTCAGCGATCGACTGTACTACTTTGCTAATGGACCATGAAATATTTCTGCTGAACTTTAAGTCTGTAGATGACTGGAGCCCACAAGTGTATTTTCTAACATCAAAGTGCTTCGAAGTCATGCTGATAAAACTAATGCTCATTATGCTTCAGTTAAAATGCAATTGCAGAAAACAGTTTTTCTTCTTCTAGCAAACTTTTTTTTTTTAAAACAATGATTTTCATCCCGCTTCACTGAATCTTCTCCTCTCTTGGTCTGTACCTTCTCTCACAGTCTATAACTGAAACACTTCTTGTTTCTAAGTCCAAAGAAACCTGATTTTATCTTCTATGCGTATGAATTTCATACACAAAATTCTGTTCCCACCTTGACAAGAGGACGAAAGCAATTTCTGTTTCTGTGCCTCTGCAAGCAGAGTTAATCATCCCCAGCAGCAATGACGTTATCACTTGGCCTCTTGTGGACACAAATGTTTTGCTTTTGGCAGAGTGCACCATGTAACAGCTATTAATCAAACCCAATTCCCCAGGGAAGGGTACCCCAGTGCATTAGGAGCTTCTACTCACACCCAGCTGTAGACATGCATTGTATTTATTTTTTTTTAGGACTGTAAAAATATTTATAGAAAAGTGTGCTTATGTACTGTGAAATTTTTGTAGACTGGCATGGAGGGAACACATGATCAAATGACTGTTCTCACCTGCCAAAGGACCGATAACACGTTGTTACACAGGAGCACAATTTAAAAGAGCTCAGGCTGTTGTCAATTTTCTGTTTTCTCTGCTCTGGTTTCGCACTAAGCCCAGAAGGCAGAACTCTTACCGAGGTATTTGTTTATGTGTCAAACATCATCCCTCTGCACTGAAAGACAAGGATAAGTCTGAATAAACCAAGGACTCCATGTAAATTAAGATATATTGAACTCACAAGCTGAAAATATGTTTAAGACTGCCAATAGCTTTATTAATAACATATTCCTACAAATTACCCAGCTCAGGCAAGTTGCATGGCACATCCAAACAAAGCTCCCAAGGCAAGAGCAGCAAGAGCACTACCTAATGCTATTAACTCCAACTGCCTCTTAAGCGCTAAACCCATTCTGCTGAACAGATTCCCTGCACAAAATCCAAGCAGCATTGATGTTCTGAGATAAAATACCCGCATTTCTGTGCTGTCTTCTCCATTTGCATCCTGAGAACAGGATACTGAAGTACACACGGATGACTTTAACAAGTCAGCCAAAAAGTCCATCTCACCCAATATTCAATCCCCAACTGCAGCCAATACCAGTTGTCTACACAAGAGTGCAAAACCAGGGCAGGCAAAACGCAATAATTTCCATGATTCTTCTCCCAGCAACCCATAACGGATGTCTTTGTATTTAATGGGTCTTGCTGGATTTTTCTTCCATTGGATTTGCCCACTCCCTTTTTGAACGCTGCTCTGTCAGAAGTGTCTTTCATCGTCATGTGCGTAGAAAGTAGAATACCAAGTGGGAGCCTGACTGGTTTTCACAATTGTTGACAAAAGCTTGGACTCTCAGGAGAGGAGCGTGGATATGGAAGGAAACACTTCAGGACTTCGGAGTGAACACTTCAACAAAAATTTGAAAACATCAAATGGAGCTGGGGAGCAAGATGACTGATTACAAAACCCCCTAAGTATATCTGTGTTGTTACTGGCTTTTTATTACCCCTGAATGGGTTAAACTAGAAGAGAGAACATACCTTTTCCTTCCAGTGAAAGTGGAGCTTGGAGAAAAGCACTTTTAAAACCTACCAGAAGAGGAAGAAATACCAAGACCCCTTCTTCTGCACCCTGAGCTGCATCACCTAGAAGCATTCCCAGAAGCAATGCTTTCTTAGTGATCCAAAGTAGAAGGAGGAACACCGAAGAATGTGCCCAAAGGAGCCCAAGTGAGGCACTCCGATCGCATTCTGCCAGACCCACAGCATTTCACAACCATCTCAAACACATTTTGGAAGCAGTAACTCATCACAATGGGAAAGTGCTTCCAACAGGGAAAAGAAAAAACCTCAATAGTGTCTTTACTTTCCAAGCAAGCCTTCATCAGCATCCATTTTGTTGCAAGAATTCAATTCCCCTTTCTCTCTTCATTAGTAGCGTGCAATGTTATGTGCAACAACAGTTTTATTTACTTCCAAAACTAAAGAAATCCTCATGAAGCAGAACATATGCAAGTGCTTTACTTCTTACGTATCTCACGGGACATACTGCAAGGACAGATTAAAAGTCTATGTCAGAATACTTTATATCTTATAGCAGCTAAAAAGATGGAACAGCAACCTAACTTTAAAGTCGCCTACGGAATAGCAGATTGTTATCAAGTACCTTCAAAGGCAATTTCATTTTATTTTTTTAAAATAATGCTTTTATGCTAACATTCAGACAGCAAATGTTTTATATAACAGAAGCTGAAATCTTCCACTAAAAGCCATTTTTCAAAGATCCTTCCCAGTTAAGGAGAAGCCAGTAATGCTTTTTTTGGCACGGTCCTGGAAAAAAAAAAAAAAAAAAAAAAGTAGTAGTATTCAACAGATTATTGGTCTCTTCTGAAGGTAGTTTGCCTTTTTGTGTTTTGAACAGAGAGACTGCTTCCTGCCTGATTATCTGATTATCTTTGGTCCTCCAAGGCGAATAAAGAAAATATCTAATCAAGCTCAATGTGAAGATGCCAGTAAAAGGCATTCTTTTCAAAATTCACGCCATTTATTTGTCCACAAAAAAACCCCAAACAAACCCAAACCATTTAAAACTTCAGAGGCTACCTCTGTTGTGTTTGACAATACATAATGGAAATCTATTCTCCCTGGAATAAAAGAAATTTGCCTTTAGTGAACCACTATTCTGTTGTCAAATAGGTATCATGAGTTCAGAAAGAGAACGCTTTTCCTCTAAAATTGTTTTTGCAACTGGTGGCAGAGAAACAAAGAAGAGCTCTTCTCAGAGTACTTGCAAGTTCTGGTGAATTTCTGTTTTCCTGGAAATCATGAAAACTTCTATTTAATCCTGAGGCAAATAATGGATTTACAACTGGAAGGAGCTCACAGTAACTGCCTGCAGATACTGCCCACCAGAGCAAACACTTTTTTTTTCCCTGATCTCTAGGATGATGAATTTTGGGTTTGGTGTGCAGTACTGCTACTGACCTTCCTTTTTGCTTGAGCACTGATTAAGAAGCACTGACCCAATAAAAATGGGTCATATCAGTTTATTGTTTTAATTCCTGTAACACGTCTCCCTTGGTCCAAAAAGCCCCCCACCCGTTGACACTTGAAGAAAGTTACTTTTTAACCCAGTTTCATTTTAGAAAAACTTTTTTTTTTAAAAAAATAAGTAATGGGAGACAAAGCACTTAAAACAACATACAGCTAGGATACACAGGAACAAACTCAGGAAGTTTATTAGAATTATAGAATCATAGAACCGTTTAGGCTGGAAAAGACCTTTAGGATCATCAAGTCCAACCATTAACCTGGCACTGCCAAGTCCACCACTAAACCATGTCCCTAAGCACCCCATCTACATGTCTTTTAAGTACCTCCAGGTATTAGCCTACAGTAAGGACACTGGATGAGTTCATACTCATTTTTCTGCCATGTGTACAGTTCAGTTGTCTGCAAACAGTAAAAGGGGACATAAACTACATTCAGATTTCTGGAAGGAAAAAAAAAAACAAAACACAAAACCCTGCCAGTATCTTGTAAAAGCAATTTTAACATACAGAGCCTTCCTTTTCATTTCTGCTGGCTTCAAAGTTGAAAAGGGAATGGATTCAGGCAGCAATACTGACTGGTCAGGCAGCGTTAGTCCAGTACGCCTAGGCCCCAGACCCAGGCATGTCCCTGTCTCAAACCAACAATTTTTGCAACATTTAAATGACAATTTCTCTCTATTTTAACTCAGTTATTTACTATAGAAAGAGAGCAATAGGAAAAAGTCTCTCCTATTCTCACTAGGTCTTGTTGAAAACTTTCCTGAAGGAAATTTCAGCATCTCAATGTCTTAGACTGAAAGGTGAAAATTTTTAGGGAAAAAGTAGAATTATTTTAGCCATATTGAAACAATTCCACTTCAACACTTTATTTTCATACGACTGAATCATTTTATTGTAAGTTAAGTATTATCATGGATAAGCACACGGTTTTCAGGAATACATTGTAAGTTGGGTTTCAATAGGGAAGTTGAAAAAGAGTTCTTCCATCCTACTGACACAAAGAATTGCAATACTTTTGCAGTGAAAACGGAATGCATTTCCCAGAAATGTTTTGACAGAGCATTTTTCCAGACCTTTTTCTACTATCCCTGCTTACCTGTAACCGCAGAGATTTCTCTCTCCTGCTGGGGACAGCAGTAGTGCTAAGCACAGCCTGGTGTTCACCAGCGCTTCCAAAGCGATGGATACGCTTGTGACACGGAGTACAAGCAACTGGCTTTTGGCAAGAGAGAGTTTTCTGCTCACATTGCAGCACAAAATTTGGACTGGTTAAAATAAGTCTCGACAGTTTTGTCCTTTTCAAAGGTTTAATTCACTTGTTGTACTTCAAGCTTAGTCCCAAATGGGTATTTAAAGTCACATTTTGGTTTGCACCGTACAACTTGTATTGCCTTGCACAACTTCTGTGTTAAATCGTAATTCAAAAACTTCCCTTAACCCTGCATAAATTTCACCTTGATAAACAGCACTATTTGTGAAAGATAATGTCAAATTTTCTGTGTTACAAAGTCAACAAATATCACAAAAAATATTTTTGATTTGGTCAAATAAATAACATCAACAATATTCAGAGATTAAAAATTGTCCATTTATAAGCATAAAAAGTGGACTGCTGCTGTTATGCTTACACACATTTCTATTCCAAAAAACAACTTTGCAAAAATGACTTAACAGATTTCTGTGTTGAATGTGCCTCATTTTAATGTAATATTTACTTAGCTTGTAAATACTAGATTTTATATCTTCTAACCTCCAGCCTATGTACACACACTGGCACCTAACACTTGATAGGACTTCTTTCCATTTCATAGAACATTTCCAGGACAAAGCAGGTGAGACATGAAATCAAACCAGACCAGAAGAAAAACCCAGACAAATTAACCAACTCTTTCTCAGTCAAAATTATGCCCTCCAGCAATCCTCTGCAACTTTATGGGCTGCAAAGTATACATTACCAATATTTGGCTTTCACAGAGATACCCACTTTATTACAATGCATAGAGTCTAGAAATCTTGAAACCTACTTGAAAGGCCCTTCTCCACATTTATCCCCCTGCCCATCATCTGAAATAGTAGTAACCATGGTACCACTTTACAGCAACTGAACAGAACTGCCTGTCCGCTACCAAAAAAAAAAAGCACCATTATACTCTGAAAAAACAGAAAAGGGAGAGACTAAAAAGATGCAGTGGCATTCTAGTTTTATGCTTTTAGGATTTCTTACGAACAAAGTTCACTCAATTTACATATTAAGAGGGTTTGGTTGTTTTTTTGGGGTGGGTTTTTTTGGTGGGGTTTTTTTGTTGTTATTTTAATTATTATGGTTCTGTAAAGTTGGATGGAAATCCACAATTTAAGGTTCCAGGTTTTTTCTGGCTTCATTATTGCCAAACGTTCACCAGACGAGCAAGGTCCACCTGGAAAATTTTAAGGAACAATCCTGCTGATGCACAAGACACAATGCAATCTAAATTTCGTAACTGCAGCACTGGAGTCAGTACAGGCACACAAATAAAAAAGTTTACTATTTTTAAATCAGAAAAGTAGACACTTGTCTTCTGTTTCTAATGTCCTATTTCAGGGCAATCATTTTTACTTCGCAGTGAAGCCCTCCAAAGATGAACACCATCACATTTACCTTTCCCCTAAGTGAAGTTTGCTAACATTTTGGTGTCTGGAGGCCAAGGGGGGTGAGATACAGTTGGTTATCTTTACCAAAGCAAACCATTACTACTAAGTCTGTTTCAATTTCTTTTCTCTCTAAGAAAAAAAAAAAAAACCTACACCTGTATTGATTCCTGGAACACAAATCCTCAAGTTAAAGGACCCACTACACAAACTTACTGCAGCACCTCTCACTCATTTCACTGGAAGCCTGAAAACATCAAGTGCATTTCATAAAGCCTTATCACCTACAAGGATGTTTACAAGAAATGTCAGTTTTTATTAAAGAGTACAATTCTGACAATTATAGAGAAGAGCTATAAAATACAAATCCTAAAAGCTCAAAATTAAGCAAACTAAAAGCAAATGAAACATCTCACCTTTGTAAGCTGATGATTTTTGTGGGACCTAGTTCTTGTAATGACATGAGTCTTATTGATGTTAAAAGAAATTTAATTAAAAGGGGTAGCTAAAAGTGCTAAGCATTTGCAGATGGCATAAAGACTTAAGTCAAAGCAGAGTTCAGGGTCAACAAGTTCTACAAAGCCCCCAAACCCAACAAACTCATATGGTTAAGTATCATGCTTTTGCTTCTGATGATCTGCTGTAATCTTCATAATGAAGTTTACCAACAGAGTTGTCCTCCTCTGCTTTGCAACATAACCATAAACAATAAAAGATAGTTTGCAGTTAACAACATTTTTGCAAAGTCATACCTGAAGCCAACTGTTAAGAGTTACAAAAGGATCTCATGAGTACACTGGATGATAAAATGACATAGGAGTTTAACATAAAGATAAGCAAAATAATGCAGATAAGGGGAAAAACTGAAAAGTAATAAATAGTACACACAAAACACTAGGTTCAAACAAGACACTATTACAGAGGAAAGATCTCATGGACATCACAGGCAATTCGATGAAAACTTCAGCAAAATATTCAGCAGTTGACGGAGTATAAAGCAAGCAGAACATTTGGCAATATCGAAGGAAAGCAGAAAAGAATTACGCTACAACATATAGTCATGGAGCATGTAACTATTGATAAATCAAGTTAGGATTCCCCCCATTTCAAAGAGATTACCGCAGAGCTAGAAAAGAGAGGGAGAACAGCAACAGCACCATCAGCGCTACAGAGGCAACAGCGACGCTTTTGACAACAGAAAGAATATGACGTTCACACGGACTGATGATGAGGACCACTAAATGTTGACTAGGACACTCAGTGAATTACCAGGTAGGAAGCCATACAACAGGCACGTTATCTTTGCACATGGCGAACAGCTAGAAGGTGAAGTTAAATGGCAGGTGATGCACCCAAGGTCAAAAATACAAACAAGTTTAAAATAATTTTTCAACCTGAAAATCAGATTATTTCAATAGTCATCAGAATCACCAACGGCTTCTAAATTCAATGGTTGAGAAGGAAAGTCCTCCTCAGAAAGCCCCTCACCCTGGCAAGTGACAGCTAGAGTCATGTGCCAGTCAAGGCACATACTCCTCTCCTCAGCTTACCCTTTTGCCTTCTCCACCTCAGACGGCAGCTCCTTACAAGCAGCCCAGTCCTGCAGCCTGGGCTGGCTAGGGATCCACAGGGACACGCTGGTCCTCGAGCCCTCTCATGAGAAACTGAACACTTTCATCTCCTAATTCAACCAAACAGGTTTTGGAGATGGTGGACTCGTTCCACCTATCTTCAGGCACTCAAATGCGTTACTGGCGACCAAAAAGCACAATCTCCTTCATCGTCCCCATACCAAAGGGGAGACAGGCACCTCCAAAGGACGATTCAGGACGTGAAGGCACAGCTTTATCTCCTGGGGCCACCACGAAGCCACCAGCCTAACCGGACACACACATGCCCACAAGGACCAGCAGACCACACAAGCGATGGTGCCACCTGCTCTGCACTCCAGAGGGATGATTTACCAACTTAGGAAGGCAAAAAAACCTCGCAGAAACATGCGTTTGTTCTCAGGCCTCGCTCCCTTGCCCTTCAGTGGTTGTGTCCTGCTCCTCAAGAGAGTGGGGAGAGAAGGGGGGGACAGAAGAAGAGCGGGAAACCAGCGAGAGAGAGGAGGGGGACTGGATCCCTCACATCCTACGGTGTCCAACCACTCCACGGTAGAGGTCCAGGTCCAGGAGATGGATTTAGTTTGAGGTATTGCTCTCCAGCTTCCCCGCCTGAGATGGATGTTGTGGCTTCTTACCACTTAGGACCTTTTACACCAAGGATTAAGCCGCCGGCTTGTCCCCCGCTGGTGTTTCCACTTCAAAGAGCTGCTCCTGTGGATACCAAAGCCTTTGAAAGTGGCCTCACTGCACAAAGTCGTGGGCATTCAATGAGGTCTTTAAAAAAGGCGGGGGGGGGCAAAAAAAAAAAAAAGCACTGGCTTTATAAACACATCAGTGCAGCCACTTTCAAAGCATTTCATGCCTTCCCCACTGTGGCAAAGAAAATCTTAGGGTTTTTTTGGCTTTCCGAAACCCCCTTAAAATTATGACAATAAAGCAATCCAGCCCCAAAGCATGTCCCAGGATTAGCAGAGAGGGACTAAAATACACAAGGGAACTGTAAAATAAATACACGTGAAGAGAAAAGTTTTCAAACGCAAGCGCTAGAGCTCCAGGACAGCGGCGCGCCGTGCTGCCGGCGCATGTTCAGCATGCCAATAAGGACTGCAGCACCGCAATCCCTAGCACGAGCAGCCCACACACCGGCGTCCTCCTCCGCAAAAGCCTCTCGCCAGCCGGAGGAGGTGCCCCAGGCCCCACCGCTTTTGGGCTGCGAGGGGACGAAGGTGGGAAAGCCAGCGTTGGTCTCCTCGCGGCAGTCGGGGGCCGTAGCTGGGGATGCTGTGCTATGGGTGAACACAGCCGTCGGGGAAATCCCGTAGGTGTTATGGCAGCCTTTTAAATAAATAAAAGCGGGGCAGCGCTGAAGTCCTGAATCATTAACCGGGTGCAGAGGTATGCTCCTGCCAGCGATGGGCCTGCCCGTCCCACCAGGGGCACAGCCAGAGGCGTCTGCTGGCAAGCCAGTGCGGCTGTAGGCTTGAAATGTGTATAGAGCTGCTAACAGCATTGCAGACCGTCGGAAAAGGGGGAAGGAGTACCCAAAAAAGATAAAAATGGATGAAAACTAGGCTTTGATATCCTACAAGGCAGTCGTTCCCCCCACCTTGATGTCAGGAGGAGTCTCCCACAGAGAGCTGCTGGAGGAGGGCGTTAAGGTATAAACCCAACACGCTGAAACCCAGCACTGAAAATCTTCCTTCTGAGCGCTTGAAAAGAAACGGAAATCTTGCCACTTTGCAATTTAAGGTTAGTTTTAGACTAAGTTCAGTACACTGCCCGTAATACCTACAAAGTGCAAAAATCATGGCAGATTCAGGAATTGGGGGTGGGGGGCTGAGCCATTTGGTATACCTGAAGCATATATAACAGAGCATTTGAAAAAAACAACCATAAAAATCTTCAGAAACACATAGAAGAGAACACTAGAGGGTTGGAAAAAAAAAAAGAAAAATGAAAAAAAAAATTATTTGCTAGGCCTATCTCTTAAAAGTGATCACACACAAAAAACATATTGAAAAGTTGCCTTCAGAATTCACAAAAAAAAAAAAAAAAGGAAAAAGGCATTTCTAACTGAGTCCTAGCTTCCTGCCATAAAACTACAGAGGGAAAACATTTCTGTATTTTTCCTTACCTGTACTCTCTAATTCTGCCTATTGACAGAGGCGCTGTACTCTCTGCAGGAGAGAAGATTTTACAGCACATGAACCTCCAGATCGACCTTGTCTCTATTTATGAGTTCAGCAATGTGCGACACCCAGACCTTCCTGAAACGCTGTTTATCATCCACTCAGAAACTGATAAAAAATTATTGATCTCAAATAGAAAAAATTAATAGACTCTGATATGAACCATCTGTTCCTATTTCTTGATTCATTTCTTTATGCAACAACTGTACCACTAAATCCCTCCTACTGTCTTTATTAGCTATTGTTTTTGCATTGCAAAAATCACAAAAATGAAAAACCATATTTTTATGAGTGTGTGTATATTACATATGCATGCATGTATTTGTGGGTATTAAGGGGGGGGAAAGGGGGGCAGGAGAGTGTGAGGGTGTGTGTTTATCCCTTTTGTTTACCAGAACTACAGCTGAGCTCTTCTAACTTCAAAGTTTAAGGTATCACAAGCCCACCAGGTCCTTTGTCAGACTTACGGCTCCAGGAATCCTACAGGTCTTCTGCAGAAGTGGCAAGCTGCACGCTGGCAGTTCTCAACAGCTTTATTAATCATCACTAGCACAAGAAGTCCCCTACATAATTAGTATTTCTTTGTGTTAGTTATAAGGATTTTGCATTTAATCTCCTGATGGGTATGCTCTTCAATTTTCACAGCCCCAAAGTTTTCCTTTTTTAGCGTGCCCAAAATACTGAACTAAGAACTTTACATCGCCAGCGTTGTCAGAGGGAGAACTCGGTATTTTAACGGCCTTATTAAAAAAGAATAATAAAAAAAACTGGGGACATTAAGTTGCCAGATTCTAGAAAAGGGCTGCATGATTTCTTTCTCCTTGCGCACCCTCTACCCTAAATACAGCCGAAAAGTTTGTTTTTAAAAGGAGACTTTGGACTCTGTATATCAATAACCAACAACTGTCACTGCATTAGCTAATAATGTGTAAGAAGATTAGTTTAATTAGTCAAGCAGTTAATACTACTATTATTTGAACTAGTTTTCATCACTGACACCCTCTTGAAAGGAGTTTTATTTTCCTCAGGCTATAATTTCAGCCTGTCTACAGACCAGTTTACATAGCACTGGTTCACACTAGTTAACCATAACACATTGTATTAAACATAACGTATCAAATTAGCTTCACAATCAAAGGCTGGAAAATGGTTTTAAAAAGACAACATATACTAACAAATTCTAAAGCAAGTGATTTTTATTCTCTTTTGCTACAATTTTGTAACAGCCATGTATTTTATTCACAAAAAAAGGGGGAAAAATCATTGGGCTTTAAAAAAAAAAAAAAAAGTTTTTTCCCTGAAAGAGGGGAAAAAAAAAAAATCCTCAAAGTCGGAAATTTCTAGTAACATTAGAAAACGAGGTATCACTAATAGCTATTATGTGAAATTTAAATCTCAGCAATGCATCTAACTAATGATTTAGGAAACTAAAACCATATGTGAAATCATTAATGAGGAATTTCATTTGAACACTAAGTCTTTTTCTCATGTCTCAATACTATAAAAACTGAACATTTTACAGAGCTTTTTACAAATAAACACAGTACAGATTATTCCTGACATACTTGTGAGCAACAGAGAACAACATTCATTCACAGCAGAAATGAGTTACCAGACCCGAGTGCCTGAAATCCCACAGAAGAGCTACTTTTCTTCTAAAAAAAAAAAAAATTAAACAAATTGTAGCAGGCAATTATTTTAGGTTTCTATAAAATATATGCTTACGAACGAAGAACTTGATTTGGCTTTATAAACACTCTGTAGCCACAACACTATACTTCAGAACAAGTAACTCATTAGTAAACCCTACCTTACGAAAATGAAGAAACTAATTCTAAACAGAGTAATTACTCCGTGAAAACAGGCAGACTGCGCATAGTAAGACGTTACCGCGCTAATAGCTCTGATGAAATCCACAGAGCAATTAAGAAGAAAAGATACTACTAAACGAAAAAAGGTAGCAGAATCTGGTCCAAAATACTTTTATTAACAACTATTTACATAACAATTGTAAATACAGAGTATTTACTGCCACCTCTACCCTCCAAGACAAAAGCACACCTACCTATCTATATAAAGTATTCCTTGAGCAGGAAAGAATTTTTTTAATCCTTTTATCCCTTGATTGTCTGTCAATAGTTTGATACAAACTATTTGATGGAGTGATGAATGCAAATTTTCACTTTGTAATGTATAGCATTATCCTCCATATGCCTAACTGCGAATCTCAAAGGTACAAAACCAGCCACTTAAATTACCTGAAAGGAAGAGACAGTCTCAAAACATGAGACTTTAGAGTTTTCTCTGTAAGCTGTGCATGAAAATTATTTTATTTGCAAAAATTAAAGATTTAGCTCACATTTTATAGCTTGGAAAAGATTACTTTGACTTTTAACACCACATTTAAACATCGACAGTGTATGTATGTATTTAAACATACATATCCATACCCCATGGATTTTCAGTAATAATGCTCTGTACCCTGACATGTGTTTCACTTGTTAGCAGAGTTTGAAATTCTCAGAAGACACGAGGTTGATTTTACTTAGAAGAGCGTAGCGTTTAAAAATAACCGGTTCATAAACTGAAGATGTGTCAACAACCTAGCTGCAGGTCTTCAGCAAGTATTTAGCCAGGGAACGGGGAATTTGAATCAGCCTCCTCTGAGCAGGGTCGGCTGTGAGGAGCCAGGAGGTGATATCGGAAGTTTTGAGCCCGTGCCCTGCACTTCTCCTTGGAAAAGGGGGGATGGTTGGTCTAGAAGGGCCTATTTAATGCAATAGTTTTAAAACTAGCGTAACTCGTTCCTAGGAAAAAAAAAAATCTCTTGAAACTTTCCCCAAAATTACACCATCAAAAGCTTTTCTAGGCAGTAAAAGGTTCTTTTACCCAATTTCTTCTTTCAGACATTGATCTTTAGTCCTCCTGAGCTAATACACTTCTATCACATCCTATTTGAATACAAATATCTATATACAACGTTTGTGGCTATTACAGGAGAAATAAGATAACATTTTCTTGCTGTTTCACCAACTATTAGTCTTTTAAAAAAAAGGCCAAAAAAATTTTTTTTTTAGAAACTATATTATATACTGTACATATACATAATGCTGCTATAACACAGCCGAAGACAGCATGCTAATTCTGGTCACTAATTGGGTAGGATCCTGAAAGGTACTGAGCACCATCAATGCATATGGCAGTCTAAGAAAGTTGAAGAGGCTTCAGCACGTCACAGGATGAGGCAATGTCCTCAGACCCTTCCCACAATATGACGGTAAAGTTTGCTTCCAAGGTCTAATAGATAATAATAATAATAAATAATAATAAACTCCTTTATTCTTCCAAAATTGTACAGACTTCTGCCTAAATAACCCTTCTCCTTCTTTCCAGAACATTTAACATAAATCTCCTCCGTTCCTTCCTGAGGCTCCTCCTCAGCAAGAAAGTTGATGTGCCTCAGCACAGTGAAATCATTGCTCTAAAAGCCAGCCTGCTCATTAAATTATTCTGCTAGCTGTGTGTTCTCTCATTAAAAATGTATAAAGATCAGATAATTGCAGCACGTATTATTAACCTTGTTTTCCTTGTTTTCATGTGCAGGTTCTGTTTTGCTGCCAAGACAAAAGACCTGGAAATGGCAGGGGAAACGCTCAGCTAAACTACAATACAAAAACACTCTCCCAGCTTGCCTTCAAGAGCACAAGGAATCACAGTGCCGTCGAAAACACCCATACTTTCATAACGGGGTAAAATATTGTAATCTCGTCGTACGGCTCCTACAAGTCTAAGACAGGCAGTCTTGGCTTTAGTTAAAGCTTCCAATAGGGAATTATTTAGATCAGCCAGTCTAATTCACCTAAATCTTCAAACATATCTGCTATAAACTTCACAGATTTCCAGGTTGGCTCCTTCTCTTTCTTAAAGCTAGGAAGCACTACCAGACAACAACCCAGCTAAAAATCCAATTAGGGTAACAGCATTTCTGAAACACACTGACCTATTTCTTTTTTTACTTGTGTTATTTTAATATGCGTATACTCACATTCTATTTCTGAAGAGAGCTATTTACGTTGAAAATTAATTCCCTTAGAAAACAAGTTACCATAAAATCCACATTTCCCCGACTCCCCTGAGCAACACATACAGTATGCAGCATACTGCAGCAAACTCTTTAAACATTCAATAAAAGGCAATGATCCTCCTACCTTGTTTAGCCCTGTCTATTCGGCACATTCCCAACGTGAACAGGAACATCCGATATAAACAAACAGCCGTATCTTTCCCATCGCATCATGGCAAGTAATTTTCACGTGAAATGATGAGCAGCCCGTAATTTTTTTTCCCCGCCCCCCCCGCTCGGAAAACCTTGTGCCTTAACTGGGGATTTTTCCTCAGATGATGAAGCAAAGACACAGCCTAAACTCTGTTGCTGAAAGACTGCAGCCCTTCCTTCTCCCAGAGCCCTCCCAGCATATGGCAGCCAATCACACCAAGCTTCGTCAGCCCTACTGCTCTTAAACTGATCCTAATGGGATGATTGACACGGCAACACAGCACTTCTAATGTGTAAAAACAATGCATCCATACTGATGAACCAGGAATTTCCCTCGCGCAGAAAAGGAGTTTTACTGGTGAGGTAAAGCAATACCTCCATGAAATAACATACGCAGCAAAAGCAAACAACTCCCTTCCCCTCCACTGCAACGGCAGCTACACCATGTCTTGCACAAGGATTTTCAAAGCTTTTGCTAATCAGAAATGCTTGCACAAACAACATTTCCGAAATTGCAGAACTGCAGTGATGCTGTTTTGGTTGTAAAGGTGAGCCGTGCACTATAAACCAAACAATCTATCCTTTATTTTAACACGCAGCCAAAATGCACTCCGATTCAGGCAGTAATATTCTCATTTTAATACTGCATAATCTTACTGTGCAGCGTTTGCACTTAACAGCAATATATGCATAATGTCTTTCCGAATATTTGAGACCAGTTGTTAGGGACTGCAGGTATGGGATGCTTCTCGAGGAAAACACAATCTATATGATGGTGTTTTAATATCCTTGGCAGACAAATCACATCAGCAGCATCAAACTGCGGTTCGTGTGATCAGCTTACAACGGATGTTCGTTTGTATCAAGGTTCTGGCATAAGGACTACGATACCAGTTGCCATTTTCAAGTCAAACTGTAGGCAGCTCGATACGGTTGGTACGCACGGTCTGTTGTCAATCAGTTTTCCCACAAATTTTGCTCAAGTTTTAAAACAAGAGAACAACCCAGCCAAGGATTATTGAACAAGAGTTGCAATTAAGAAAAAAACAAAAAGGAGCTTAAGCTGAAAGTCAATCTTTATCCAGAAAGGGATAAAGATTGCAGTGCAATACTACTTTAGACAGCAGTTTATGCAATTCAAGCCATTACATAAAAATGTGTAAAATGTGTTTAAAATGCCACTAGAAGTTTAGAAATATGAATAGACAAGAGGAAAACAAAGCTTTCATTCACTGGCAGCTCTGTCCCAAGGCCCCATTGTTTCCTATGGACTGTTTTGCATATTATAAATGCAGCTTCCCAAAAATCCATTATTCCTCTATCCCGCAAGCAAAAACTCTCCTTTGGGCTCCACCATCTCCCACCCAATTTGTGAAAACCCTCCCCATCCTGGCACAGCTAAAATGTGCTCCTGTCGATGAGGCTCCTGGCAGCCAGCCCTCTCTGCTCAATCACTCCCTCCACTCTGCTCTATTCTGCCCTATTTAAAAAAACAAAACAAAACAAACCGCCAAAACCCCAAATAGTTGATTCTGGTGGGTCTCGGGAGACCCCGGGGACAGGAGTGGTAACTCCATCCGTTAAGTTGGCCTAGTGCATCTCATCGGTATTTTCCACAGTCTTTTGACTTTGCCAAACTTGAGCTGCCCATGTTAAAAATTTTCCATGCTGGACATCTGCTGCAGGATTTATTTACTCTTCTGCCAAAACACAGTTTGCCCATTTCTGAGATAGCCTAGACAAAAACATGTTGCTCTGCCACCCTTGTAACTCACTCACCAGGGAACTCTGGCTCCCCTGCCCATGTCGGGGCAGTCTTGAAATTTGGCCGAGTCCTGATCCCTTGCTTTTTTTTTTTTTGTGTGTGTGTGTGCGCGTGTGTGTTAAACAAAGGCTATGTTTTTTTGCTATACTTATGAAAATATTTTCCTATTTGACAAAGCTTTAAAACCTGCTAGAATTCAGCTGATGGACACCATCTTTTTAACTCTCCCCCACCCCGATCTCTACAGCGCAAGCCTCCAAAAATGTTCCGCTGTAGGCGTCCACCGCCTCCTCCAGCCGTCCGTCCGTATGTGGCTGGAAAGGCACCAGCCCCACAGTGCGACTGAGCATGTAATGGGCTCAAGTTACAGGAGATTAGCAGGATTTCCCCTGTAACTGCTGCTCCCATCTGCCAGAGACCAGACATTGGAGCTGACAGCAGGAAGACAACCTCGCCTGTTGCTTTCATGACCCTTTGGCTGGTGCCCCACGGACATGCAGGAGACAGGCGCTTGAGAGCGCGCTGCAGAGAGGGGGTGAGAAAGGTCGGGTGGACCGAAACATGACATGAAGCTGGGCAGAAGAGGGAGAAAGACGGCGATGAGAGGGAAAGGGAGGATGAGACGCAAGAGCCAGAGTCTGGAAATCCTGGGTCTGGTCAAGGAGACGGTTACAACAAGGAAGAAGATGGTGCCCAAGCCGGATGGGAAGCCAGAGAGAGTAGGCGGCACAGGCACGACCAGGAGCCAGCCGCCCTCCCCATGGACCACACGCACATTCATACGGCAACATGTGCCGAGAGCTTTTGTGGTCCGTTAGTTTGCTTCTAAAGAAGGAGGAAACTTGCAAGTTACCTTAAAAAACAACAACAACAACAACAACAACCACCAAACCAAACAAACAAACAAAAAAACAACAAACAAAAAAACCCAACAAAAAACCCCAACCAAAAAAAACCAACCACAAGCCCAAGACAAGCCACTAACACAAACCCCCAAAAGGCAAGGGTTCAGCACTGCCTGCACAACCCTATTTCAGTGCCACCGTTTCACAGCGCATACGCCAGTCTTCGACCACTGCAGAGCTTCAACTGCAGTCAAACAGGGTTGAGGTGCTCCCAGATATCATTCCTAGGACTCTCGACTCACGAATGCAAAACTAGCAGCCATGCATCCACCCAGCTCCTCATGTGGGTTATTACGTTTTAGTTCCCTCCTTGTCAAAGGATCAGAAGCCCCTCAACTCAATAAGGCATGCTGAAAATAAGTCACGTCACATATGTGAACACTTCAGCTAGGCTCCATCAAAAAGCTCAAGAGAAAAATGTATGGTCTTTCTCACAAATGGCGCTTGAGTAGTGTGCGGCAAATAAGGCATGAGTTCATGGACTGAAGAAAAAGAGATTTTTAAAAATACCTGCTCTGTACATTAAGGAGCAAGGAGTTCCAAAGTGACTGATCTCAAATTGAGATGTGCCCATGCGTCCATTCATTTTTCACATCAGTTACACAGAAAAAGGCCAGGATTTCAATTTGCAGGCCAATTTATATAATTGTATTATATATTTAATTGCAAAATGACATCATTTTAGAGAAGCTGAGAAATTCAGATGTCAAACACAACAAAGAATAACAAATAAAGGTAAATTTCCAACTCAGAAAACGCCATCTGCTCTGCTTGAGCATGCTCCTATAATTAATGAATCAAGGGAAAAATGCTGCTAAAGGTGACTATTACACACGATTTTCTAAAGGGTGTAGATACAACTTTTGGAGAAAAGTGGACTATTTTGGTAGTAATAAAGAGGAGGAGAACTGGAACATGCAGAACCCACACAGTTGTTTTTCTTTCTTTACTCTTGAATCATAGTGATTAGGTCTAATCCTAGAAACAACAAAACTTCTCAATTTAAAGGGAGTTTTGCAAGAAGCATGGAATATGTATAACACTAACGTTGAAGACACCAAGCAACTTATGTGACATTCAGTACAGCAGAAAGATGATTTTGAGCCTTGCATAGATGACCTATGGCAACAGTGACATTTTGTAAGTTCAGCAATGGCAAGAAGAACTTCAAAACTATTTCTTGTGTCAGTAATAGACTCTTCACTTAGTAACTCCCCACAACTGCTACTACCAGCAAAATTCAACCTTGGTAGTAATGGCCTGAATGACAGCATAAAGAAAAGTCAAGGCAGCTGCCAAGATTTTAAAACTAGGCACCTAGACCTTATTCATGCATAATACCACTGATGCCAGCCTTTGCAAAATACCGCACTGTCTCTCTCTATTGGGGCTGAAGTGATGGAAGAAATCACTGTAAGTTACAAAAATAAAGAGTAATGCCAAAATTCAAGTTATTAACTGGAAGCAGGTATGCTGTTCGGAAAGGACGCTGCTAGGTCTAATTTGGTTTTAAAAATATGCTTATCAGAAGAACTTTAAGTCCGGGATTTCAATTGTTTTAACTTCCTAGCACCCAGACATCCCAACATCTCCCTAACCTAGGAAAACTAGAGATTGATTGTGCACAGACACGAAAACAGACTGTTCTATTTTCATCATATATGCTGAGAGAAATATGCAATGAAAACACGCCACAGAAGCAAGCCTATATTCAAGTTACATGTTAGGATTCAATCTTACCAAAATTAAGGTGGCTTCTGGAGGCCTTCCAAATCCCCTCTCTCCTTCCGCTGCTTGCACAAGGAATTTAAGCCATGTCTAAACGTGAGATCCAAACACATGAGTTCAGTGTGCATCCTGACTTTATTTTGGGATGATACCAATTCCCCATCAGGATGAAAACTGAGTACACGTGCACCGTTCCTTCACAGGGCGGTTCCAGTTGAGAAGGGTGATGAAGACACCAGCCAGAGGAGAGCTGCAGCACACTCCAACCAGGCTTTGTAGCTGAACGTTTGAGGGACATATCCCGGGTGCCATGGAGAGCTGAGCTGCCTCTGGATTGTAGCCTTATGCACTTAGCTTGAAATATATTTGACCAAATATAAACAACCACATCTCACTGAGTCACTCTACTCCCCCTCTCTCTTTATAGTCACTAAAGAGAAATAGGCATTTGTGGGCTGTGATTCATCCTATCCCAAAGTAGCTATTATAAGAGATTCTGTCATATCCTAAAAGCATCTGCGTTTGTCTATTGGCTACCTGAGATGGTCACCCTTAGGCTCCTTCTATCATGTCCTTCATTAAACATGTAAGAGGTGAAATTTACTACAGAAGAAGCTTTATTAGGAAGATAAATATTTAGACACTTAAGTTACATGCACGGCATAGCACTTTTGATTTTCAAATTAATTTAAAACAACTAAAGACATTAACATATAGCTAAAGAACACCTGTATTTTGACAATGTACAGTTACAGCTTTGGTGTAAATCCTCAGCTTGCCATAAACATGTTCCAGCTATGTTGGTATATAAGCTACATAAGCTTGTTCTCTAAGCTATGCTGAACATGTTCCAGGGTTTTTTTCCCCCTGACTGAACATCAATCCTTGCACTCACTCACGCTTTCTTCCTCTAAACAACTAATTGACACCAAACTAACCTAAGAGGAGTTGGACTGGGATCCTCCTCCTGATTTTCTTTTTAGTTTTGGAGGGGAGCATTTTTGGGGCGGGAGGGGAAGGTTGGTAAAATAACCAATACCTTGCTGACTCTGCCTATATAAACTAATATAAACTGGCAAAATAATAAGCTAGGTAAAATAAACTGGCAAACCACCTATATTGCCTTACTTGTAGAACGCAGACTTACTCAAAAGTTTTTCCAGGAAAGTGATCCTATTTTCTTCATGACAGCTGAAAAAAAGGTGTTTGCAGTTTACTGATCTGAAATATCAAATCACAGAAGTATTATAACATTAACATTTAAATTTTAGTCATCCAAACCCAGATACCTAGTGCCTCCTTAGATGCCCTAGGGAATTCCTGTTGGCCTGCCGTGGCCACTGCTGTAAAGACTGGGTTACAGGTATGTCCTGGCTTTTATCTGCCAGCCCTATGCAGATGTCCTAGATATAAAATGGTTTAGTGTCATTTTAGATGCCATATATTTAGGTACCTGTACCCGTCCAAAAATGTAAACCATTTCCTCAATACATATCAGAATAGATCTTCCCAACTCTTCTAGCAGAATGTAAAAGGGTTACACACAAAACAGAAACCCTTTCTCTTCAACTGCTGAACACTACTCAGAATAGAAGTTTTATGAATCACAAGGAATCATAGGGTAAAAGCACTATTTAAGCCAGCAACATATATCATAAATTCAAGACAAATCCTTCTCTTTGCTAACTGACTTCACGTCCCCCTATTTTTGTACAGCATCCACCACCACCAGGGAATTATCTGATGAAAGTCTCCCAAGCCTCTCACTCCAGCTGGACTAAACACCAAATGCTTAAGTCTTCATAAAAATGTATTTTGAATCCACGTGGTTATGAAGAATACTTTCCAAATGTGTCAAATTAAGAAGAAAGCAACCGTTGTACCCTTTAGTCTTTAATACCCAGTTGGAAACAATGCAAAGGTGTAAACTGCCACTACCCACTAATGCCTAAATTATCTTTAGCAAGACCCCTGTGTATTGGGAAGTTCTTCCATCACTGATAAAAACATGCTCCTTCCTCCTCAGATCCCTCCATGACTAATTTCCTCCATAGCTATTGTTCTGGCCTCAGATTTGGAGTAGCTCCTATTCAAACCCACAACAGGAGGAAACCATTTGATAAATTATCGTGTCAGAGAACCTACTAACCTCATCCACAAAGTCACAGGGGCATAGGAAAACCCTCTTGTGTTTCAGGGAGCATAGGTGGAGGATGCATATACTAAACTTCTGCCCCTTATCCTGAGAATTTGCTGGCTTCCCAGAATAGCCAACCTACTGGGAAGACGCAGGAGCAAGATTTGTCCTCTAAAAAGCTCCTAAATTACCAGAAATAACACTTCGTATAACTACATGAGAGAAGATTACGTTTTCTGCAGGTAAACCAAATATTTTTTAATCTTCTACAAAGCTTCAGTTACCAGACTCTATATAATTCAAGCAATGGCTGCAAATAATAAATCTTCTGACCAGTGATGTAATGAGGACTATCTAATTATCCTTTAAATCCAAAAGCTCTATTTTATTACTCCATTATAAACCCAAAGGGAAAAAGATGCCACTGAAACTAAGTTACATTTTGAATTTTCCCATCTTCAATTAGCACAAAAATAATTCAACTCACTCTTTTTAATTCATTAAAATTATCCTATTGTTTTTGCACACTACTGCAAAACATCCCATTCCTATTTAAGAGGTGATGCTAGCTCCTGTTCCCCTACAAGCTGCCACTTAACAGCCTGAGCCTGTAGGGTAGATGCTCAGGGGCAGGCAGCAAAATCGGCAAGCAATCTCCACTGTAAGCAGAGAAAACAGGCTCCAGGAGACTTCACAGAAAATGAGAGCCAATTGGATAATTTTTGTTTTTTAAAATCAGTAAGAGTAGGATTGAATCCCTCACCCTTTTACAGCAATTAATAACCTGCACATGTAAGAGCAGAGGACTCCATATAATTAACAAAGCATTACTTTGGCAAGAAGGGAAGGCCTGGAGTATGTAAGTACAGGGTTTTATTTCTTTCTGTGAAGTATGGATGACAGGTAGGAGAAAGCTATGCCAAGTGAACTGCTGGCAAGCAACTAGTCTTTTGGTTAGCAGGCAGCTCTGTTTTGTGAAGTCTACGAGTTTGTAGAGAAGCTTTTTTTTTAAACAGCAGAGTTACATGCATTCAAACAGCCATGAGTTTTGCACCAAATTTCCATTTTCACCTCAAAAGAGGTTGTTTTGTTTCAGCTTGCGCTCTGATTATTGTGAAGCGCCAGGAATACTTTTATTTGTATAATGTTTTTAAATATTATGTGTGGATCTTTGCCTAATTACTCTGCCACATAATACTATATACATGATCATGAACCTTCATTTTTCCCAATGTCATGCAACAGAAACCAAAAAATAAGTAGCTGTATATGCAGGAAGAAACAAGAATTGTTTTCACTTAGGAAAAATAAGCAAAAAAAAAAAGATTAATGAAGGGCAAGAAACAAGGTCCTCTAGCAGAAGCCCTAAGTGTGGGATAAAATGGCATCCAAAAGCCTGATCTCTGACAACAGCATGTTTCAAGCAGGGCACGTCAAGATTTAATCCCGCCACCTCAAAAATGAAGCAAATTACAGAAAGAATGCCTCAAAAAAATCAAAATGCACACAGGACTTCATTCACCAGAGGTCCAAAGATAGAATGGAGAGTTTATTTGTAGGGAAAAGTCTGTAAGTGGATAGCGTCCAGCTTTCTAACACAGCATACTTCACCTCTTCTGTATTTTTCTGACTCTCCTCTCTCTCCCTCTCTCTCTCTCTCTCAAAAAAAGAAGTGTTATAAAATGGACAAAGCCATTCATTTGGCTATTCCCCCTCGTATCAACTCTAATAACGATAAAATTAATATGTATTAGTGGAGCCAAAATAAGATTAGAAGGCATCCTGTCTGCTACCTTTGGCTTACTTAAAGGTAGTACTAGGCAAAAGGGACTGCAGAGGAAAAGCACAAGATGAAGACTACACTGATCTTTTGCTGCAGCATAGATAGTTTTATGAACTTAAGATCGTAAGGCCAATTTCACTGCAGTCCACCTGCCCTCTTGGCAATCACAATGCCACCTCATCCCCTGAAGCCATCTTCAGCAGGTCCACGAGGAGGGGTTTGCCTATTTGGGCAGAATTAACCAAAGAGTTCTGCCCCTTCCCTCTGGGCCAGGTGAGACCAAAAGACACCTGTCGACAAAAATAACGTGCAGATCCTCAGGTCATAAATACTTAGGCCAACAGTACTGATCTCGGTATCGGTCACTGAAGCATTATTGTACGAACTACAAAAGCTGTATTGAGAACAGGAAACTAAGTTTACCAACCAAGCATCCCACAGTAGCTGATCAGCTCAGTTCAAAGTTGTCTAAAAAATTCTTCATTTTTGGGGAATCTGAGCCAGGCTCCTAGAAACTTTGGTTGGAGGAAACCTCTGGAGGTTACCTAGTCCAGCCTCTGACTCAAAATAACACTATCATCAACAGCAGATCAGGTCAGCTGGGGCTTTACTTTGAGGAGTCCTGAAAAGCTCTGAGGGCAGATACTAGCTTCTCTGGATAACCCGCTGCAGTGCTGCACTCACCTTGTCGTAACAAGATTTTCCCAACATCCAACCTGAATCTCCAAAGCAACAATTTGTTGTCATTGCCCCTTGCTGCCACCTGGCACTATTAGCTTCATAACCACCCTACAGTAGCTGTAAACAGCTGTAAACAGCTACTGGATTGTCCCTTAGCCTCCTTCTCATCTAACTAATTAGACTGGACATTAGGAGAAATTTCTTTACTGAAAGAGTGGTCAGGCCTTGGAACAGGCTGCCCAGGGAAGTGGTTGAGTCACCATCCCTGGAGGTATTTAAAAGACGTGTAGATGAGGCGCTTAGGGACATGGTTTAGTGGGCATGGTAGTGCTGCGTTGACGGTTGGACTCGATGATCTTAAGAGGTCTTTTCCAACCTTAGTGATTCTATGATTCTAACTAAAGAAGCCCAGCTCCCTCAACCTAGACCCCTACTCATAATAGTAGCTCTGCACTGGATCTAGACACGGCAACAGGACTTCATCTGAGCTAGAAGTACTACCTTTGACAAAAGCAGTGACCGTGTGCTCAGTTCCCAATGGATGAACTAAAGAGACTTCTATCTCTCTCTCTTCCCTTTACTGTTGGCAGCATATACAAGGGAATATCACTCAGATGTTTTGCATTTGCTTCTTTTGATACTTCTTTGAACTGCTGACAGAAGGGGTAGGTTAAAAGCTCTGGATCCTGCACAGAAAGGTCCACAGAATTTTAGACCTTACTATTTCGGTCCTCTCGGATATTTTGCATATTGAATGCACTTCCATTTTATGAAGCTATCTATGACCAAGCCACCTAACAACAAAAAACAAAGTTACCAGTGCTTACTTTCTACAAGAGTTCTTTATAGGCCCTTCAAAATCCAAAATTTGATGCAGACGCTTCCAATTATGGCCATCTTCAAAGATTTCTTTTTGAGACAACGTAACTTGAAGTGTATTGGCAGCTCAAAAAAGGAAAAAAAAAAACCAACCTTTAAGGATACCCCATTCATTCTGCTGCTTTTTTCTGTCTATTATGCAGAAAGCAACAAATAACTATGAACCCACTGACAAAATCCTGCTGAAGTAAGCAAAGTGGAACTACAGCAGTTTCAATCATTCCTCCTGTTTAACCTCATCGCCTCAATCCTAAAAGCCTTCTGCACAGTTCTACACAAACCAACATTTCCCCCTTTCCAGTTTGTTTTCAGCAGCAGACGCCACCAGGGACTCAGCAGCAGCAGCAGGGACCAGCTCCAGCAGGTTTGGCACTGAAGCACTTTTTCTTACGTGGTACCAGCAATCATCTTTGAAATTTGTAAAGAAGAATGAGGTAAGCTTTCTAGAAAGCGAGAACAATGCTATAATAATCCTCCTGTCAGCCCTAGGGCCATCGCCACAATTCAGATGACCAAACCGCTCTGCTGCTTCATGAGGGAGGAGTATTGAGCTCCACCCAGCTCTGGCCTCTAGTTATTGCCACACTATTAGTCAAGAGGCCTCTTTATAGCTCAGAAAGCGTATTGATTTTTCTTCCCCCTTCCTCTCATTCACAACAGCGAGGACAGGTTATTTCAAGAAAACGACCGACTGAAGCCACCAACAATACCTCCTTCTGCTGGAATGTGCCTTAATCTTACGATTACGGCTATTATGCCCTCACTCTTCCTGTCCACACTCACCACTGCTCCCACAGGATGCATATCCAGGTCTAACCATTCCCTCAAGAAAGAATCACAGGGTGTCCATGCCTCTCCCATGGCACCCAGCAATCCGAATGGCACAGCCCACTTCATCTGCCATGGTATAAACTGGAACGAGCTGTTCAAGGAATTAGGAAGAGAACCAGAGAAATCAGATACCTTCTAAAAGCTTTAAGTAGCAGGAGAAATACACTCCACCACATACAGGAAGCAAAGAGCATAAAGCATTATGAAATTAAGTGAATGAATTGAGTAACATAAGACCTACCTCTAACTGCCAACAGGCAATACACAATCCCAAGAGTGAAATACCTGATACTCATTGCGTCACCCAAAGCTGTCTAGATGAGATTTAAATCCCATGTCTTTTTTTCCCCCCTCACAATACTGAATCAAAGACTCAAGCACAAGCAGATGGCAGGAAGCACTTCGTTCACCTGTTCTACAAACATGAAACCTAAGGTGCCTCTAGTAAGGCATCTTTATTAGATTTCATTGATCTGAAAAGCTAAAGCTAACATTTATTCACTTAAAGACTACAATAAATGAACGGCTTTAAGAAGGCTAGCACTAATACCTTGTAAAGGAAGGTAGCAAAGTGTCCCAGAATGATAAATCTTGGGAATTTCAAAAGATAGATTGACAAGGCTGAACATGCTGAAGTCCCCAAAATTAATCTTTTCATGTTTTGTATGAAAAGCCAGTTTCCTCATAGTCCCCTTGGCACCTTCACAGGTCACCTCTGGTCCAACCTGTGGAGTTGGTCGTTATTTTTGACCTGACCCTTGACAGGGGGGGTCGTTATTTTTGACCTGACCCTTGACAGCTACTGCTGTTATGGAAAGAGCATCACCTCATTCAAGGAAGTGAAAGAATGTCCAGTTTCCCAGGAATTAGAGAAAGCCTCGGTAGAGCAAAGACCAAGAAACTCCAAAATTTTCTCCAGCTCACAAACAGCCAGCAGGGCAAGGGCCTGAGGGCTCAGGGAACCACTAACTGGTACCGCTAGCAATGATCAAAAATACAGTCAACTCCTCACCACTACTGCTCCGGCCAAATCACCTTGATGTTTTGATATCTCACCATATACAAACATAGGACAGAAATTCCAGATTTGAGAATGGCAAATAAAAGCTGAAATAATTAATGCATCAAAGCCTAGGCTAAGGTCTTCAATGCTCAGGGCCTATGACATCCATATAGACATGTTGCACTGCAAGCAAATGCTCTACTTCGTGAAAACCTTAGGCGCATTTCGAAAGCCCTCTCAGGTAAAAAAAATGCACTTCACCCATACCCACAACTCAAACTTACACAACTCAAGTCGGGCACATTTAGATACCCCTGTACCTTAGAACAGACTCTTTTCTCTGAGACCTGTGAATTCAACCCATACTCCTTCCAGTCTTAAATCATTAACAAAATACTCAGAAGTTTCCTTCCTCCTTGAAAATGTAATAGACCTACCACTGCCGGAGAAACTCGCCATGGATATACTGTCCCGAGCAACCGCTGGCTAGTGCCAAATCTCCCACTCCTGAAAAAGGTCAGTAACAAAGCCAACTAGCGGCTCGCTTAAATGAACCTAATGCCATCGACCAGGGACACGAAACTAAAGAGAGGACATGGACCTTCCTATACTTCAATTATCTCCTGTCAGAGGAGGTGTGGGCTGATATACACCCAACCTCCCAGACCTCCTTTTTGATACCATCAGGCACGAAATATTTCCCTCTCACCAGGGGGGTGGGGACACCTCACAAGGGCCCACAAACAATATGATGAACAGTCTGGGTCCTTCCTGGATAGGAGCAATGGGGAAACAAGCAGCAGTACAATCTAGCAGCAGTGGGAAGCTGCTCCCCCATCACTCGATCCTTCCCCTGTAGACAAAAGCTCAATTCCCTCTACACTGCTTTCTAACATCAGCGTCAAACCACCAGGTCAACCAGCCAGAAACAGTCTCAAATTCTCTCAATGTGGAGACACAACAGACCTATTTATCCTTCAGCACAAACAGCTGTAGCACCATCAAAACAAGGAGGAGTAGCTGAAGTTAAACCTAAACCTGGAATTCGGTGGTGAGCAGAAGAAAACACTGTAAGAGTTTGCAGCTACAGACGGACCCTGGTTTTGTTGCTTTAAGATACATGATCCCAACTGGTCATAGGTCGGAAGTATTTCTGGACTTTACACTGACGTTATACTTTCATACTGAAACATTACTCAATGACAGTGTTGCTGCCTCAGCTCTATCTAGGCAAAGAGTGACCTGCGTCTCCAGGACGCTGCAGGCAGCTCACGAAGCCTTCCAGCCTAGGAAATTTGATTACTCCAGAACATGCTGTGTCTTTCCCCAGTAATACAGCTGCGTACCATCATCCTCCCATCTTCCAGGCTGCATCCCCACAGTGCTCAAACATCTACCCGCAATCTTACAGCTCTCTGTGGCCCCAGCCCTGGGCAGCAAAAGGGCTACCTTGGGCTCCGCAGAGGAACAGTCCCTGACAATCATCACGGTCATCAGTCACCCAACGTGAGCCAAAAATGTCGGCGTGCAGCTGCAAGTCAGGATAAACTGTTGAGTTATTCAACACTTTAAGCTCTCTGAAGAAGTCTACTCTTCCTTCATACCTGTAGTTGATTAAGCCATACCGACTACATTTTTATTCCAAATTTAGTTGAGTGTTTCGATACTGCATTTCTCTGAAGCCATAAGCAAATTGATTGTGTCAAACCCAAATAATCCAACCACAATGCTCAAGACAGCAAAACGTGCAGGGGAAGTATCAGCAGTAGAAAAGAAAGAGACTGGTTTTGTTTTTAAAGGTTTATTCACCAGAAATTAGTGACTTGAAACTGAAAAGCATTTTTGATCAACACTCTTCCTTACTTTCACTTCAATGACATTTTAATGAACACTTTCTAACTAGCTCTACTTACGTAAAGTTGCAAATGAACGTGGGAGAATACTGAAGAAAGGTAATGGAAAGAAAAAAAGAAAGAAAATTCCATGAGGCATTTTATTTCTTGGATGCTTCTGAGAAAATGAATAATAATTCATCTGAGGAAAAGTGATGCAGCAAAGATTCGATTGGTAAAAGACATCTGTAAAGGAGTAATAAGTAGACAGAAAGAGTCTGAATTATGATAGAGGGACATGAAGAAAGACACAGCGAGATCTGGAAGCCAATTAGGTTACTTTGTAATTCTGCAAAGATGAAGGTAGCGTGTTCACATCTGTCCTGAGTACTTGAGCCCCAGACAGCTAACAATAAACTGCCAGAAAAAAATTTATAGGAGAGCAGTAAATGCGACTGTAGGACTGGCTGGAGCCATCTGAGATGAGATTTCTACCCTGATATTGAAGAAGGTATTTTCATACTGTCAGTTAACAGGTTTAACATGGTTCATGGTTCTTTACTTCTGTTTTTATTGGCAGGTTGGACCAAATTCTGAAACCTTCCAGTAGAACCACAATAAGACCTATGAGGGCCTATTAAAAGTGGGGGGAAAAAGGGCAATATAAACAAGCAGACTGTTCATTCACCTAGCATGGCAGGAGTTTCAGTGAGAACATGCCAAACCTAAATAAATTAGGCTGTATAATTTTACTCGGCAGCATAAGGAGTAAAATAATCATGCAGTGTTGCTGAGATTCCAAGAGCTACCCAGAGGATGCAAAAACACCTAACACCATCAGGCAGCAATGGGAATACCAATTTAATACACTTTTTCTTTTTCCTGCCATAAATTTTTAACAGAATTTTTTCCAGTGTCTTGTAGCCGAGCTTTTAACCCCAGAAAAAGCAAGACTAAGAAGGTTCCCAAAATGGCAGTCACATGCCAAAGGTGGCAGGATTCACGTATCACTTTTGCTACGGTAGGATTACCACAATTTAAGAATTCCGAGGTTAGTAGAAAAAGTAGTCTATTTAATACTGCACACTACAGTTCTAGAGACACTGCAACCAACAGAGAAACTACAGAGCAGCTGTAGTAGAAGAGATGAAAATTTCACCCACCAAGTGTTAGCAGCAAGTAGACTTTATTTTTAATCTTCTTATGACAACTGTTATTCTATAAAAGCCAAATTTAAGAAAATGATGCTCAAATGAAGATTTCAGACTCACAATCCCAAACATACCAATGCCAAACATTTGAGATTTTGGCAGGTCTGCTCATGTCTAGAAACAGGCCATTTCTTCAGAGAGAGGGCCGTAAATGATAAAGGGGATAAGTTTCAGAGGGAAAGTATGTTGAGATGACACATGTCATGTCATCCACCCACCTATCCGCGCAATGCAGGAGTACCGCTCCTCTGCTGACAGCAGGGATACCACAACGAAACAACCCATCTCTTCGGCTATAGCAAAACATTACTGTATAGCCACCGTCCTGCAAGTTACCCTGGACAGACCCTTACACTAGTGCAAATCACAGCTGTAGCCCACTGCTATTCCAAATTTCACTCGCTTGTAGATGAGCCATTGCATACGCCAGCAACTACAGCAAGTGCCAAAGACTGACGTGCCCCAACTCGGAGCTCCAGCCTGTGTCTGAAGTTTTGTGGCTAAGATCTCCCATGAGCAACACCAGCTGGCATCCCACCACCACCTTATCACAGGAGAGAGAAACTGCAGGGCTCTACCCGGGGTTCATACACCCTCTAAAAGCGTAGAAAGTTGACACTACACAAAAGGGCCTTGTCCATGGCGGGAAGAATTACACGCCTCCCAGCAGCAGTATCAGCTGCACTGGATGTACGCAAATAGCATTAATGCCAAATACAAGTTACAAATTGGCATCGCTGATGCTGAAGCAACTTTTTTTTTTTAAAAAACATACTCAAAAACTGTATGAAAGAAGCTTTCCACTAATCCTTGACAGTAACCTTAGAGCATTTCCCAGAAGAGTTTAAATACGTATTTGGCCCTACAGGTACTTTCTTCATTTGCACAGCGTGGTATATGCACACGCGAAGGGAAAAGGGAGGACAGATGGCTAAATCTATGCATATTTACCAAGGTATGAATACCACGTTAAAGTCATAAGCAGTAGGCCAAGTCACATGTTTAAAATTAATTACACTTCCGCTACTACCTACAAGTCCACACTGCTTTAAAAATCTACAAGTCTGAACAAGATATGTCAGTGTGACATGATCACTTAAGTATATTAATCCCACATGGATATCCTCTGCTGCTGAATTAAAGGCATACAAGTTGTTCCATGCTACTGTTCAAATACATATTCAGCGACATTACTGCTGTCTGTTCCCCTCCCAGCAGAAATGCAAATGTCCCTAAAAGAAACAGAAAACAAAACATATGGGAACAGAAGCCTATAGGCAATGTTCTCATAACTCAAAAAAATATGTATATATTCCATGTATACACAGATAAATATACAGATATGTAGGTACAAGGAATAAATACATAGGATTTCCGCACAAAACTAGAAGTAAGAAAAACATTTTAATATCTGACAGTTCTTCCCTCCTGTCACACTCACCTTCACGGGTAGCAATTCCCCCCCCCCTTCCCAAAGCCTGCCCAGCGTTACTCACTGCTGACCACAGCGAGCCCCCGGCCGCAGCGCCGAAGCGGGGGGCACGGGGAGCGGGGGGGGAGGCGATCTGGCGGAAGCCGCTGGGGCGGCGACGGCCCCACGGAGCCCGTTTTCTCTCCCTTCCAGAAGTAACAACAACTTCGGACTCCCGCCCGCCGCACGCACACGCCGTGCCAAACGCCGAGTTAACACAACCGTAAGTCACCGCTGAACCAGATGCGAGGGGCAGGCGGCAGCGCCCGCCGCCCAGTCCCACGCCGCTGCGGCTCCCCCAGAAAAGCGAAGGGGAAACGAGCGGCGGGGGCCGGGGGACACCCGAACAAGTGCCGGGCTCGGGGCGCTTTCCCGCGCCCTCGGCCCGGCGGCGGCGGCGGCAGGAGGAGAGGCCGAGGCGGGCTCGGGGGCGACCGCCGCCCGCCCAGGTGCGGCGGGACGGGCAGCGGCTCGGCGGGGCGCGCCCCGGCGGCTGCTCCCCGCGCAGGGAGGCGCCGCGGGCCGCCGCCGCCGCCAGGCTCCCCCGGGGCCGGTACCGCCGCCGCGACTCCTCCCCGGGCCGGCGGAGAAACGAAACTCCCGCTGCCGCGCACCCGCAACGTCCCCGCGCGGCCCGGCCCCGCGGCGGGGGGGACACGGAGACAACGCGGGACCCGCCGTCCCCCCGCCGTGCCCCCGCGGCCGCGCGGCGGTGCGGGCGGCGGCGCGGGCGGCTGCCTTACCTCGGAGCGGGGCGGAGGGGCGGCGGAGGGGGGGCACCCGCTTCTCCCACCCGGGCGGAGGCGGCTCCGCGCAGCGGCTTGTCACCTCTCCCGCCGCGACCGCGACGGCGGCGGCTGCTCGCGTAGGGGCGGTCCGGCCCCTCCCTGCCGAGGCCGAGCGCCGCGCCGCACCGCCCCGGGGCCGGGCCGGGCCCGCCTGCCGCAGCCCGCACCGCCCTCCGCGCCGTCCCGCGGCGGCCGGGGCCAGGGCCGGGGCCCGGCCGGCGCCGGGGGCACCGGCCGACCCCGCGGGGTTTTGCCGGGAGGCCGGCCCGCCCTGGGGACAAACCCGAGCGTTTCCTCTGCAAAACAACGTGGGCGGCAGCGGTGGGGGAGTGCTGCGGAGGGGCCAAAATCCTGGGTTTGGGGCGTGTGGTTCTGCTTCCTTTTTACTGCAGGAGCCATGGAGTGTCACCATTACTGTAGGCTATTTTCTGGAGGAAACAAACGCGTGGTTTGGCTCCCAGAGCTCATTCTTCCCAGATTTTGACCCGAATTCGTGAACAGTCTGTTCCCCTCGAGTGATGTTCACAGGCAAGAAAGTGCTCTCCCCTCACCCACAGCAGCCAGCGCAGGCCCGTGGCACCCCTCGGCCCCCGTTCTCTCTCCTGCAAGCCGCTCTCCCTGGAGCAAGGGTTGGCACCTTTCCCTAAAAACCACAGAACATCTCCAGCCAGAGAGAGAGGGAGCTGCAATGGTTCCCGGTTTGCCTCCAGCCCGTCAAACTGCGCTTGTGCTCTGCCGGGTGAAGCTGAAGGTGGGGTTCAGCGGAGCTGTCGGGGCACTGCCGACTCCGGCCGTGTGTCCCCCGTGGTCCCCTCGCCCCCCGCGGTCTCAGCTAACCCCTGCTCTGTGGGTTGGAAGGGCTGGAGCCTCGTCGGACAAACCCCACAATTTGTTTCCAGGCGCTTTAGATCCCTGAGCAGGCTCTCCAGAAAGGCGGGCGACCAGGAGATGGTCAGGCACGGCCAGGAGTGAGGCCACAGCTGCCCCACCCTAAGTGGATCTAAACTGCTGCAGCATCACAGTGTAAGGGTGAGGGAATAAATCAGAAAGCACCTGCACTTAAATTTCAACTAAATTCTTCTAGTTTGGCCCTGAGGTCTTCTGCAAGAATCGGTAACTTAACTTTGTGATTTTTGCTACTGCCAATGTGTTACATTTTGAGGAAGAAAGTGAGCCTTTCAACTTAGCCGCCTCCTTTGGCATTCAGAGGCTGAGAAAGAGACAAAAAGAAAATCCTCTTTTTTTTTTTTTTTAAAGTAACGAGCAGAATGATGAATTAATATTTTAAGGCTAATTGGAAACCAGTTCTAACCAGTCTGTTCCAGGCGACCCCATGGATAAAGGTGTTTGAATATAACCAATGAGAAAAAGCATGTTAATATTGCTCTGCTTTGAAAGGGGAATATAATAAATGGAATAAATACAAAGCCTAGCCAGAGCCTAGCTGAGGATGCCACCAGGTACAACAAGCACCCTCCCCCAGTTTTTGGCTTTGAAAAGGGGGAAAAATAATAAGAAAAAAAAATCTGCTGCTACTGCTCCACCTTAATCCGCTGCTGAAGACGGTAGTCCCCAGGTGACCAGGAGCAGCGACAGCAACATCTCTACCCATTCCTTCCCTCCGTTTGTATGACTTTGGTCTTAGTGAATGGCAGTTCTGTCAAGGAAAATAAGCGAGGTTGTAAACATTTTCCTGGCACATCGGTTTTTAATCTTTGTTCAATGAGAGAAGGTAGAACTGAAAAAGATGTTGTTAAATATGCAAAAAGCCTCCACAGGATGTTCCATCAATAAGACTTTAGTACACAGGTGATATCATAAAACGCAGTATGTCCCGAGGCCTTCTATTAGGCATCTACTCATAGTGGAGCAGGATTAAATATATTTCAGGCCAAATCCAACATGTTTTTTTTACCCTGCTTTTAAAAACCTCACGTGAAGTGTCTGTTCTTTTCAGGCAATTTATTATGCCCATTAACTGTTTTTGCGCAAGCCCCTCTTTCTGCAAATTAACCCGGTTAAATTTTGTCTTCCTCTTGTGATTGTGGAGGACAATTGATGTTATCCTATTTACATATACGTCTAAAGCTATCATGAGGCATATTTTCCCTTCAGACTTCTCTTTCTGATTCAAATTGTCATGTTTTCCCAAACTTTTATCATTGCTGTCCTCTAGACACTTGAATGTAATGTCCACAACAGGGCACTGTGGACCAGCCGAGCCTCAACAGTAATGAAGAAAGTAGAATAATTAATGGTGACTTACATATAGCGTATTTGCTAATAAATCCCTCAACGAGATTTGTCTTTGTTGCAATGGCAACTTCATGTTGGCTGCGTAGGGGGCCAGCACCAACAGCACCCTTTCTTTGCCAGCTATTCCCTGTATGACTTTCATGCCTTCCTAAGTGCCTACTCAGCTCATTTGTCCTTATTGTGTTCATTTTGGATACTCTCCACCAATCGGGAGTATTTTTTTAGTAGCAATAGTTTGTCAATGTACATTCTGAAGTACATTGATATTAGAACATGGATCATTAATTTTGCAATTTTCTTTAAAAAATAATTTCTAAATCAGTTTAATGAGGCTTGGTCAATATTATCCTACATTGAAAGGTGCATCCTAGAAAACTGATGCTAAAGCAAGACAAAGTTAAATACCATTAACCATAACCATTAACCATAACCATATTTGCAGGGGCTTTTGTCTTATTTGTATTATTACTTTTTACTAAGAACATACCACAAAGACTCAAGATATCTTACCCTTAAAACAAGGCATATGAATAGGGCCATTCACATTTTACAAAATGATAAAATGATGTTCAGAAATGTTGAGTACGTAAAGCCGATCTGTCAAATCTTTTAACAGAGCACGAGAGCCCATTCTTCTGGTCTCCACTCCCCTGCTGCACCACCTGCACCTCGGGGGCTTGCCGTGAGGCCACCAGCCACGTCCCCTGCCTGGAGCCCCGGAGCCTCATACGAGCTAGCCTGCAGAAGGTGCCCGTAGACATTAATTTTCCACCAGCAGCCATCCCCCGCCCAGTGGTGCCCTCATGTGTCTCCACACGTGAATTTCAAACATTGGGATTCCAGGAATTTGTTCCATTTTTACGTGACACCAGAAATGTGGCGTTCATGATTTGTACACTGTGCAGCCCCTTTCTCTGGAACCTCAAATCCGTTTGGACACTTCGTACAAGGGAAGATGTATGGAGTTAAATAACTTGAGCCCATACTGGCATAAGCCGTGCTTTTAATTGAATAATAGTAGGTACCAAGAAAATCCAACAACCTGTTTTAGATCATGGCAAACTCCTAAGTTCAGACATGAATTCTCTTTGACCCTTAATTTTCAAGGCTGCCAGTAAAAAGAAACTTTACAAAAGAGCCTTTTTAGTATCTATATATTCACATGCTGCAGCAAGGGAAAGTTGGCATGCTTTCACTGACGTTATGCCTGTCTACACAAGTTGAGATTAATTTGTTGTTTCAAAGGCAGTCAAGTCAGTTCAACCCTATCTCATTTTTTTAAAGAACAGAAAAATCCAGCTGAGTATGAAGTTTTCCTATACGTGGGCATCTATATGTATGTACAGAGGCCATTAGGATTCATAGCCCATGCTATAACTCATTCTTTTCTTTCCTTTTCTTTTTTTTATAGGAAGGAGAAAACATGAAACTTAACCTATGAACTCATGCAAGTTAATTGAACAAATATTTTATTATTTAATGCTGGAGCATCAGGTTTCCATAAACAATTCACCCAAAGTTTGTGCAATGCCATCATCCAAGGAAACTAAATCTGCAAGCTGCTGCTTCTGCACAAGTTTTGCAACGCCTTTTTTCATGTATGCAACATTAAATTTGTTCATATGATGATTGGGGCATCTGCCCCATCTGTTCAGGATGCTTTTGCAAAATAATACTTCAAATACCTTCATGATACATTTATTAGGAAGTTTTACAGACCTTCATTATTTCAGCACTTGAGGCCATTAGTGGATCAATATATTACAGACACCATGTGCCATGTGCTATTAAATTTTCTCAAGACACAGCCACAGAGAGCCAGCCCAATCACTTTGTTGCTCATCTTCAGCAGTCACAGCAGAAGCCGTCTTATCCCACAGCAGACTGAGCTTTGCGTGCTATACTCAAAGAAAAGGAGAAACTAAGGTTGACCAAGGGCCTGGTAGGGGCTGGCTTCTTCTTTAATCTGCAGTGGTGCCGTATCTCCAGATGATCCTAAGAGAAATCCCATGCTCTGTGCTCCAAAGGAAGATAGGATCCCCCTGACTTGGAAGCAAATTCTTTCCATTTATAAATCTGTTGAATGCTTTGGCACTTTGTTCGCCGTGTGAAAAAGCCATAGCAGACGAGCATCTGAGAAGGAAGGTTGTCCATACGATTTCAGAAAATGAGTGCTTTCCCATCTATGTTCCAGCTCTAGGAAAGACTCATTTCCAGTGCGTCAGAGGGAGATAAGCCTCTACCCACGAAATACAATTGGGCTTTGTGCACGAGAGAGGAGCCTTTCCTTACTGTGACAGCCAACCAGCTGAAGTCCAGACATACAAGATTTTAATACATTCATTGTCTTAATGAAGAGCTGCAAATGTAATGAACGTGCTCAGGGCAATACAGTGCTCATATCCTCCAGCAGACCTGTGGAGGGACGTCTCTATACTACTACATATGACTCTTCTCTGACCCTATGGCCAAGTGACGCAGTGTGTGTTGCATGCAGATGGCTAAACTTTCTTCTACGTACAACAAAGCTGGCCACATTTGTGCTGCCTGGTGTGCACGGTTATTCCCTGAGCTTAGGGGATGGTGGTGTCTGCTTGCATGGTCAGTATTGTCTGTAACTATACCATGTGTTAGGTAGTCATTAAACAGTATGGACCAATGCAAATTGCCAGTGCTGAGCCCATACCATTGCCCTGTGCAGTCTAATTGTGTGCACGTAACCTCATAGGCGTCTCAACCAAAAGAAACATGCAGCACTATGACCATCCATCCTGAAACTAGGCTAAACTATATGCGTGGAGAAGAATTCTGATTAGGTTTGCCTCCACTTGGTAAGCATGAGTCCTCCACCTTCCCCAATAACCTATTCCAACAGTTATGTTCGCTGCTAGCACGCCGCCTCTCATTTCAAGTTTGGTTTTAGCCAACTTCAAATTTCCAGCCACCGAATAGTGTTGTACCTTTGACATGCAGGTTCAAAAGCCAGCCCTGACTGAGATCTCTCCTTTGCTTGTTGCTATGCCTGGCAGTCAGTTTAATTCTCTTCAGTCTTTGATAAACCACACGCACTGCATTTCTCAAGCCTCACATTGTAAAACTCCTTTCTGACCTCGAGTCTCCTACCCTGTAGATACAGCTAGTCTTGTATTTGGCCCTTTTCATTTGCCTTTTTGTTGAATTGTGACTCTCAATCAGATCATTCAGCCCCACTGGCAAAAGTAGTACATGCTCTTCAATATTTACTATCATCTGCAAACTTACCATAATATTTTATGTTGTCTAGATCATTGATAAAAGTATTAGGCAAAAAAAATCAATCTTGGGGGAAAAAACCCTCATCGCAATAATTTTCTTTGTTTATATCTTTTCATTAACAGTGACATCTGGAGATCAACCAGCGAGTCAGTTTTTAACCCATGTAATGTTAATTTTGCGTAATGGAAGTTCTTTTAAATCAGTGTTATTGTGGTATTGACTAAAAAGCTCTGAAGGAATCAATGGCTGCTATGTGAGCACAGTTGTCTTCAGCACTCAGAATTACATACTTTTCAAAGCAAGGGAAGAAGCACAGACACCTCCCCCAGCAAAAGAACTGTAGTAAGATCTACCTTCTGGGATGCTGTGTTGACTGATCTTAATTATATTTTAACCTCTGATTTTTGTTAATAAGATCCCAAATTAGCAATCTCTTTGCTATGGTTATGAATGACATCATTAATTATTCAGTAAGTCCTTTCAAGCTTTTAAAAACTGAGGCAACTTTGACAATACTCTTCTGGAATTACCCATGACCTAAGGAAACGCATTATTAGCAGCTGAAGACAGGTACTCGCCTAACTCTGTTAAGGCTGAAGTTTAATTTGAACAGATCCTGGCCTGCTTGCTCTCTTGCAGGTGGTATTTATTCTTTTTGCCACTTTCTCACGTGGATACATAATTCCTTTGTTCCAAATACCAAACAGAAATCTCTTGTACTGTTTACTTACCATACTTCATGTATACTTGATGTAGGATTCTTCCTTTCTTTTCCTTCTAATACTTAGTAAAAGTGCCTTTTACTGCATTTAATCCAGTTGCCCACTAGTAGTCCAGCAAGTAACTTTTTTTTTTTATTTTGTTACTTTAATCCCTGTCATTAATTTCTTTTTTTCCCACCTGAGTCTATACAAATTTCCTCATTTCATTTTTTAACCAGGGTGGCTTTCTGCCCAGTAAAAGCTTTACATGCTAATGAAATCATGGCTATCTACATATCCAGCTGGCTATCTTTGAACAACTGGCAGTTTCTCTTAACACTTCCTACTTCAAAGCCATGTTCTCTGTCCATTATGCTGACAATTAGTCTAAGCTTTGGGTAATTAGCTCTTTTAGAGTTTCATAGATGAATAATGGTGCTAGCATTACATGTTTACGCAAATGGAGTGTAATCAGATTCTAATCAGAAATACATAAACAACAGAGTAATTTTTAGAGTGACAATTAACTATTCTTTGTCAAGAGAAGGTCTGATAATGAGTCATTCCCTTTGGGAGCAGGGCATACTGCATTAAGAAGCTTTGAAAAGAAAATAACCCTTCTCCTTGAAGTTTGTCACTTATTTTTTCCATACAAGCTCTCCAGCAAACATTCTCTAGGTTGAATTAACCGATGGTACGTATTTTCCATTTTGATGTTTTATGTGTAGTTCATAAGCTTTAGCATAAAACAATTCGTCATAAGGTAAGATCCAAATGTTCTCCTATTGTTCTCCAGTATGTCCAAACGTTCTCTCCAATATAGGAGAACATATTTCACACATTTTACCCTATAGTTTTTTAAGGCTAGTAGAGACCACAGCAATAATCCAATCAGACCTGCATTAAAACAAGACCTACATCAAAGCCATATCCCCCTGAACTCATAGCATCAAGAGGTCAGGTGTTGCACCAGTTATTCCTACTGCCATGACACTGTCTAAATCAGGGCAGAACTTAATGCTAGTTAAGATGCTCATCTGCTAGGGAAGTTGTATTTTTTTAAATAACATTCCTTTTTTTTTAATACAAAACTCCATCGTGTATTTGTTTCTAACATGCTTTTTAGAATATCATTTTTGTACTTAAATGTGTAACTCGGTAAAAAGATAGCACACATATTTTTAACTATTGTTAGTTCCCTACCAGAGAAGTTTTCTCAGACTTATTAGTAAGGTTGCTAAAGTTCATACTTTACAGTTTCACCTACATCTATTTAATAATTTACAGGGTGGAATTGCATCACTGAATTCTGTTTCAACAAAGCACTTAACTTTAAGCATTTGTTTAAGTTCATTGCTATTTTTCAGACCACTTAAGTATGTCTTGAAGTTCCAGTGGAGCCTTGGTATGTTTAAATGGTTTGCCGAATAGATATGAATTTAAGTACAGATGTTTGGTTTTGGGGTTTTTGTTTTCTGAAATAGAGACTTATTCTTTAGTTTAATATACACTTTCAGTGTTTCTCCTACTAAATGTCTAAGAATGATAGCTGTTTAAGAACTTTGATTTTAAAATTACCTAGGAAAAATATGCAAATCTTTTTATAATTTATCCTTTGAAATACAGAACAAAGCATTGAAATATCCAGTGGCTTATAAACTATAGCAAATTTTCAAAATGTGCAAATGACTCTTATAGGAATATGCTCAATGAATACTTAACAGATCCCTAAAGCTACTGGCACAACTTCACAGAAGTTATGTCAGAGTTTTATACCTATGCAGCACTGCTGCAAATGGATAATGTTTAAATAATTCATTTCCTTCTACATGTAATGCATTGACAAGCATAGGTGCCCTCCTAGCTACCTCAGCCTCAGTTATGGTGTGAAAAAACAGTCGAGAGTTTCTGGAAGCACGAAGGTGCAAAAGTAACCTAACGAAGTAATTCGTGTAAATTCTGACATGAAAAATAAGCGTTGAAAACAAGAGGCAGCTAATCCATTTAAATAAAAAAAAATCCATTTAAATTTAAAAAAAAAAATTAAAAAACCCATACAGTATAATCGTCCCCACTGCAACGAAGCAGGTTCACAACCAGGCGATACTGAGTGCCCCAGTTCCGACTGTGCCGTCGGAGTTGGGTGTTGCCACACGCTCGGTGCCGTCGGAGAGCAAAGGCTCGGCGAGGCCAGCCGGGAGCTGCAGATGAGACGATCAAGTTGGGCGACCCTGGCAGAACGTGGAACTGGAACTGAGCAACCGATTAGAGCAAAACCAGAAGGGGTTTTATTTCCAAATCGATAGAGAGAGCAATACAAAGTGAAGTGGCAGATGGGAAAATGATACATGCTTTCACATCTACATAATTCACCACTAATGTATGATTCATATAAACGCTTTCTTGTGGATAAATCCAACGCTGCACTGTGAAGCAGCAATGCATCTGTAGGTTAACTAATAGGGTGTCTGGCACTGAACAGGGAAATCTTGCACTTGATTTTACATTTTGTACTGATGTTACATATGGAATAAAACTCTGATTTGGCAGCATCCTATTCCTAATTGTGATTTGGCTAGTCTGGACCAAATTTACAGCATGTAGGGTACAAATGGTGTCTTAAGTATGTTGAACGTATGCTTTTACACTTAAATGGCTGTCTACACTGTGTTTTACAAATCTGAAGAGGCACATATGTTGGGTATAATCCCCATTATTTTATCCTTGGCTTTTCTCTCCTGCAATTTATTGAGTGCCCTTTCTCAAAAGAACTTGACAGTGGCAGTCCTCTGCCTATCCAGGTTAGAGTCGTCTTTATTTTGAAAACCTAAATAGAGCCTTATTTGGGCTTCAATTTCTCATTGCCAAAAACAAGAGCTGGGAGACTGATACAGTCTTTTCTACCCCCAAGTAAAACTACCAGTCTTTTTAAATACTCAATAACATCTTTTTGCTGCATGATCAATACTTCATAGCACTTTGCCTTCTCAAAGTGCAACATAAGTGCTACGAATTCAATATAATGTTAGACTAAAGTTTAATAGGCTAAGGATTATATTCATTTAAGAGAATGCTATCAAGTCAGAAATTACATTAAAGTATGTCCTCTTATTTGTGTTATTGATTAGAACTACCTATGTTTTCTTCTAAGACTAATACCAATCCTAAACCGCCTTATTTCTTTTACTCTTTCCCTGCCTGAGGGAAGGGTTGTACACTACATAAAGGGTTTGTACACTTCATACCAATACTGCAATATAAACAAAGTCCCCATACCTTTAAAGAGGCAAAGGCTCATGCCTTAATAATCTGCACCGAACTTAATTCTTTGTACTGAATATATATTAACAGATTGTCTGTCACAAAATCCTAGTTTTTTTCTTTTTCTGTTTTTTTTTATTATGGATGTATCTCTCTATACTAGAGGATTTTCCTATTTGCTCCCATTGCGCCTGCAATAAATATGGTAAAGATTAGTGGTAAATATTACTGTTTTGAAAATACATCTTATGTATAGGTTTCCCGAGATGGTGCCTCATATGTCAGGGAGAAAAGGCAGCAACGGCACATTTCCCCTTAGGACAAGACATAAAGGCTGCCTGGATCACGGCCAAACAGCCTTGGCGCAGACACCACAGGTATATATTCGCAGTGCGTCAGGCTGCCTGGTCTCAGGAGCAGCCTAAGCAAAAGGAAGACTTTATTTCTAGGCCCTGCAACAAAGGTAACAAGCAATATACTAATCCAGAGCCAGAGAGCACGGAGAAAATGATGTTTTTGAGAAGACATGGCTTCTCCAGGGGGAAGATGAATGTGTGTGACAGAGGCTCTGGAAAGAAAAGAGACACGCTGGGCTGTCTTAAGGACGGAAGCTGGATCTGTTCTTTTCCTGTATCCGACGAGGGCCGCTCCAGTAATTAGATGAGATGAAAACGTGTGTAGGTTGTTTGCTGAAGAAAATAATTTCTAAGCAGCAATTTACTCGACTTGCTAATAATTTTCATCTTGCTTTCAGAAGGCTCTTTTCTCATCCCCTGTCATGACTACCATGACAATGGGAGGTTGTCCCAGGAGATATAGAACCATCTGATTCCAGTCAAAGGGGAGGAATGCTATGAAATTCCACACCTACCCATGAAAGGGACTAAGGCCTAATTCTTAAAAGCACGCACTCATTTGCTCTTCCAAATCCCACGCCACTGCTTTAACTGGATTTTATAAAATCATTGCGCACCATATGGAATTAAAATAGCATCTGGGAATTGGCTCAGAATTCCAAGTTTCCATATAATCCTCAGCCATATCTTTCCTATTCATAGATATACCTTGGATATCTTCCGAATCATTTATAGTGTCTACTTTCTAGATGACAAAAAAGGCTATCTATGTGGTTCTTCTGGAATTTCTTGGCCTGCTGTATCTTTTACTCCAACACACAGGACTAGGATTTTATGTCCCTTTTTACTTATAGATGTACATACTTATAATCTGTGGGAGATCATCAGTACCATTTCGTCTTTGTCTTTAAATTCCCATCCAAAAGATTTTCTCTTACAATCTTACTGATAGTATTGAAAGCAGCACCCATATATCTATGTGTTTCCACTCTTGAAGATAACGCTGAAGACCCTTACATGCATCTTGCAGCTGTGTAGCAGCACTGCAGTGCTTCTAGCAGATCCTTCAACACTCGGCACACACACACACATAGGGACAGTCTTATTAATATTCTCAATCCTTTATAATGATGTTTTTTGGACAAACGGAGAAGTGGATGTCTGCAACCATTTCAGCTTCCCAAAGAGACACGTGAATGAAGCCTGACGTACAAGTTCTTGTTTCTCATCAGATAGATCCAGAAAGAAACAACAGAGAAAGGGATCGATTTGGAGACATCATTTTACTATGCTGGAATTCCGTACAAGAGGAACTGTGATACCACAATCTTCTTCAGATTGTCTTCTGGAGCATGTGAAATGGCAATGAGCAGTGACTGATATTACACTTGCATTATTTACAACTCTTTAAAAGGCAAATTTAAATTATTCTTTTAGTTACTATGGTAATCTAGGAGACCTTTGCAGCCTCCAGCTTTTCTGAGTAAGGAATGAACTGTTGCTTCAAAGCACTTTCAATATTGCTACAGAAGATTATTTATGATGCCCTTTTTTTTTTTAATCTTTTCCTTTTATATTCGTTTGGCTGGTAACACATCAGATATTGCTGTCATCTGGAGTGGTGACTTCAATATGATAATTCTGGCACCAGATCTGTAGACAGCATGGGTTAAAGATGCTCAGACTTTTATGCTCATGTGTAATGATGTAAACCTAGATTTGCCCCATATCAGATCATGAAGGTACTCCTGATTAATAAAATATGAGGTAAAAATTTAGAGTTTATTTTATTATAGACTTACATAGACTTTTTCATTTTTTTGTATGTCTTCATTGGAGGATTTACATTGGAGGTAAGGTTTAAGTTACCCCTCCAGATGCTCTTTTTCTGTTGAGACTTATGAGAAGCGTTTCCAACTACTACCTCTGAACTTCACTGAATAGTACTAAAAATTGGTAAACCGCTAAAATATTACTCTATTACTCAATTTTATTGAAGCCTGGATGCAAACAAATAGATCTTTTAAAAGAATTACATAGCTATGAAAGGTGATGGACTGGGAGAGCCCTGAGATCTTAACTCGCGGAGAAGGTGCGATGGTGAAGTGTGGTGGTGCATTTTGTGTTACACCCACCAGTCTTCAGGGAAATCAGCCTGACATCACCTCAATTATTTAAGGAAATGGTCATCCTGATGATAATGGCTTTCAGTTATTACTGACCTGGATTTGATTTGAATCACAGATCAAAGGATTAGTTTTAAACTTCATTTATAGTTGATTTTTTCTTGTTTGAGTGTCAGTGGATATAATTCGTATTCCTTTCATCCTGATTAGAAATTATAATTTCAATTAAAATATACATTTTTAAATTTTCTTCTGCTGCATTTTTCCCAAGTTTGCAAAGATAGAGGCACTTAAGCATTCAAGGGATTTGGGTAGGCTTTGCATTCAAATCACTTTCTTTGTCCAGCCTCCTGTATATACTGCACAGAAAATTTCACAAGAATATAACATAACTTATAAGTTTGTGTAAACAATCACGTTGCGGTGGTAGCCACCATCTCAGAACTTCTGATAGCTTAACTTGTTTCTCTGGCGTTTAAATCCATTATCTGTGCAGCATCACAATGTGAGTAAAATTCATATTGTTAAAATTCATGCTTCTTTCCAGAGGAAACCATTGAAATAAAACATTCGGATTTTTCCACCTCATTATAGCCCATTCTTCAATTTCAAGCTACTTTTACATGCTCTTTCGAGAGAATGCATATGGAATGACACTGGGTTTAGGTTACATGAATTGTACACATCTTGCTGATGTATAGAAAATGTTGAATCAAGTGACCAAACATAATTAGAAAATTAATTTGACTGTGTCTACGTTGACATTCTGGCTTGGACCTTTAAAGCAGTTTTGAATCAAATTCCCCAGTTGTTCACATTTACGGCACATTGTTGTGTAAAAAGGAATGGGTTTTGTATATACAAACTAGATTTCTTTCAGAGAAACTAAAACTCAAGCCCCACACCAGGTGCTCCCCAAATGTGCTCCATCGCCACGAGGGTGTCCAAACCACAATGCCCAAACCAAACTTCAGACAGTTTCTAACTGCATGTGTGCCAGAGACGTTTGGTCCAGAACACCAGAGTAGACCTAGTCTGCGTCAAAACTTCAGACCACATTTCTTGAAGATGTAGGAGGCTCAGCATCTAACAGTAGATCTATTGATCCGCTCCTAATGCATGGCATTACTGGCTGACATACACATAGCCTCCGTTTTCTCTGCGTGCGGAGGCCTGCTGCGGCTAGGAGGAGGGACGTGCCTGCATGCTTTTTGCAAACCGACGTGCAAACCCGTGCGCTGAGGCAGCCGTTGCTGTGGTTGAGTGAATCACAGCTACTTAAACCTTGCTATGAGAGGCGCCCATCATCACACTAACGCTGCTACGTGGCTACTGTGCGGCTCAGCGTGCAGGCCAGCTCGTGGCTGCCCGCCGAAGACTGCGTGCCCATCCTCAGGGCACTGCTCCACGTGTGCTGGATGTGATTCTGCACAGAGCTTCTTCAGGAGCAGGAAGATCACCCAAAGATGCTGCTCCCAGGCTTGGGGCCTGTGCCGGTGCCCCTCGGAGGAATGTTCGAATGATGGCATGCAAAATTATACAACGCTATCAGATTTCAGCCAAATCGGGACTATAGGTCACGTACAACACAGAGATGTCTGGAAAACAGATGCTCCTCATAGCTCTGGTTATCTAAATGCACGTGGTTGGTTGCCTTTTTCACGTTAATGAATAGAAATCATGGGAAGCCTTCAGATAAGAGATTAAAATAATCGCGACTGCAGTGGGTCCAAGAGGTCCAAAGATGTTTGGCAAACACACTTAAAAATGCAACAGCTCTGAAACTACAGTAAATACTTGACACAAAGAGTCATCCCTGTCAACATACATAATGTTCCCCTTTTTGTTGTTGATGAGATATTCAGAATAAAATTCTGAATTATTTTTAAGCCTTTTTGTGCATTACTTCCAGCAAGTCAGTTTTACAAAACAATCCTAACAAAAAGCACACGGTGCAGCTCTTTATAGCAATATATTTCCTATTCCTCTTTTTTATAGATACTTTATAGTCCACCCATCTTATCACATAAAAGAAAAAACACTTTCATTACTGAGAACTGGCTTTCATAAGAAATAGCATAACTCAATATTCTTCTGCAAGGTAGGAAAATGAATCCTTCCTTGTTGAAAAAAAATCTGTTTTCATTTCACTCTTTTCTCTTTATCAACCAAAGTAAAGATGAGCAAACTTCAAACATATGTTCAGTATTTCAGCTAAAAATCCACCAGTGTATTTGAAAAAGCCAAACTTCAAACAGACCGGACAACAGTTTCTCTCTTGTGACACAGCTTCAAAGGACACTTACCAGAAGACCCACTCGCTTGGCCAGAAATCCTTCCAGTAAGCGGAAATGACAGTTCAAGCATACATTTAAGTCCTAAATTCTAATGCCCAACCATCGACCATCTCTACAGCCACCACGCAAAAGAGCTTCGCTTTCTCTTTTTCTATCTTCCAGTCAGTTCAGCTGCTTGCCTGTACTCATCTCTCCTTTTCTTATCTGGCATCGTAAGATTAATATCTGTAACAGCTTGTTCAAAAAATAGCATTGTTCCTGCAGGGTACAGAGGACTGGATGGCCAAGCAGCAAAAGTTGCTACTGTGAGATTTATTCCTATAAAGTAAATGAGGGAGAAGTCAAGAAATTATTAATCTCCCTTAAAAGATAAATTCTGAACTCAGCCTTGAAATGCTTTCTAGCATGTCACAGAATTTCATTTTCATAAAATTGATCTTACTGCTTAAAACATCAAGCAAATAAAAGAAAAGGAAGAAAAAGCTTAAGTTAGTAACTCTTGACTGTCCCTGACCGAGACAAGTCATCTTCATTGTTCTAGAGATACTCACTGAAGCTGTTGTCACTAGCCAGAGATTCGAAGTCATCGTATGGCTCAAGGCATTTTAAGGAGATGTACAGAAGCAGAAGGTAGTTTGCTCTAGTGCAACTCAATAGTGAAAAAAAAGTTAGTTCTGGGTAAAAAAGGACCTCTTGCCCTCAGCAGTTCTTCAAACACATTTGCTGCACAAATGTAAGCGCTCTCTTGCAGCTTTTGAGAATGAATCTTAAATCAGCCGAGATAGTCCTGTTGGTTAAATCAGCCGAGATAGTCCTGTTGGAGTCAAGCAAAAATTAATACCACCTAGTCCTAATGTGACCTCAGCTGGACTCCCGTGTGCAGCTCTGCCCACCCATGGTTAAGAGAGAGGAGTCGGAATTCCAACAGTTGCAAATGATATTCAGATAATCCAGGGAATGGAGAGCTTGTTTTACAAGAGGAAGCTAAAAGGCTTTGGATTGCTTAGTCTAGCAAAAGGGTGACTGTGGGGGAATACGATTCATGTCACGTGCTTGGGCTTGTTCCAAGCTGTGTGACTGCTGACCAGCAGCCCAGTACACGCGTGCTCGCTGGCTAATGGGCGAGCCGAACAGATCAAAGTCATGCTGGAGCCTCTCCAACAGTGGCCTGCCGATGTCGTTGCCTACCTAGCAAAACTTTTCGTTCCTTAAAACTCATGAAAACTTAATATCTGAACTTGCAAGCCCCCTGACAAATTCAGCTGAACCTGAGCCATGGCTTCAAAAGATACTGAGGCTAGAGCAGACTGAAACGGACTGACTGACAGGCAGAGAGACAGAATCAATAGTTTCTTAGGAAAGCAGCTGTGGACACCTTATTAAAAATGTATAGTGACAGTAAACATATCTTAAACAAGGAAACAATGGTGAGACAGAGAGGTAAGGGAAGAGCAAGAGATATTTGCATGCGTTGAATAAGCCAAGAGAGAAAACAGCTCTTTCGCGACTTTGATCAGCAGGAGCAGTGTATTACATGTTGAGCTTCTCCGTGAAACAAATACAGACTGCAAGTAGGAACAACTACATAAAAGATACAATAAACAGCATACTATATTATTATTTCAGATTACAACAATCATAGTTTAAGGAATTGCAATGAGGGAAAAAAATCAACAATGTGGTTAGTGAATCTGGTTGCAACACAGTCTGCCTACTATGGGTGCTACATTTTAGCATTTAAACACTTATTTTAAGAAGACTGGTTCACCAAGGTACCTGTAGAAAGAAAGAGATGGGTGTCTCTGAAGACCTCTACCCCTTCACTTCTTAAAGAACTTAGGCCCTTACTTTGGGAATGGTGATTCAACAGGCATCTAAAATTGAGGTACAAGTCAAATATCCAAGATGCGTGGATTGAACATGATCCTTACAGTGAAGTATGTTCTCAAATCCTATTTTTTTGAATCAATATCATACTGATTGCAGGAAAGCACTTACTTTCATTATTTTTTACACGTGCACTGTGAACAACACTGTTTCCTGGTCCCCAGCACTGGAAAGTATAGATCCCTCCCACGTACATTCAGCATTTCAACATCCCACTGAAACATTTCAATCTACTTAAGGAGTTGGCTTGGAAGGCTGATGGAATGATCAAATAGATTTAACTTTCAGCTGTCATTCATGAGTTTCCATAAGAAAATGTTGTTTTTTCCTCCTTTACATGTTATGAGGGAATTCAATTCTTTTTCAGTCACATTTATTTACAGGAAGCAAGACAAAAAAGTTTAAGCTCCACAGACCGCCAGATTGGAAGGACTTGTAGTCAGGAAGTACATTCTATTTGAAATACTCAAACACTGTTGTCTTGTACTTATGGCTTATAATCAGCAAGACCCATTGGTGACAATTTCTGCTAGTGGCCAGGGCTTAATTAGCACTAGGTATTGATTGCAACAGGTTGTCAATAACATACATTTTCTCAGGGGGATGAAGGCAATGAGAAATGGTAAAAGAAGATTTTGTGAGGGGTGGAGGGGGTCCTGTACCACCTGCAACAGGAGGACTGCCAGGAGGGGTGGCTTCTACGTCATTTGTGTGGAGCGGCATGGCTTCTGGGACATACACCCACAGCAGAGAAGAACTGAGAAAAAAAGAAGAGCGCAGGGGATCCTCTGTCGCTCATGGTCAACTACAAGGAGGAGTGCTGCATCACGTCCGTCAGCGGGGTGATGTACGCAGCACTCCGGGTGGCTAGGAGACACCTTCCTCCAAATCGCTGAAGATGGCAGCTTTTCTGCCTTGCCACTGCCAGAGGCAGTGCACGCAAAAAAGACTGGAATCCAGATGTTGGGAGCTCTCTAGTGGCCCTTGTCTTCTGGATTTCTACCAGAAAACACGAGAGAGCAACAGTGAACATACTATGTTCATCTGACAAACATGTCCCCATGAAGAAACCATATGGAGACTCAGAATTGCAGCTTGACAGAGTTTTCACAGAGGTGAGGACTTCTTTTCAACAAAATCCTGATTCCTAAAAAAAACAGAGAAAGAAAAGAAAAGAAAAAAGAAAAGAAAAGAAAAGAAAAAAGAAAAGAAAAGAAAAGAAAAGAAAAGAAAAGAAAAGAAAAGAAAAGAAAAGAAAAGAAAAGAAAAGAAAAGAAAAGAAAAGAAAAGAAAAGAAAAGAAAAGAAAAGAAAAGAAAAGAAGAAAAGAAAAGAAAAGAAAAAAGAAAAGAAAAGAAAAGAAAAGAAAAAAGAAAAAAGAAAAGAAAAGAGAAAAGAAAAGAAAAGAAAAGAAAAGAAAAGAAAAGAAAAGAAAAAAAAGAAAGAAAAGAAAAGAAAAGAAAAGAAAAGAAAAGAAAAGAAAAGAAAAGAAAAGAAAAGAAAAGAAAAGAAAAGAAAAGAAAAAAGAAAAGAAAAGGGAAAAAAGAAAAGAAAAAAAGAAAAAAGAAAAGAAAAGAAAAGAAAAGAAAAGAAAAGAAAAGAAAAGAAAAGAAAAAAGAAAAGAAAAGAAAAAAGAAAAGAAAAGAAAAGAAAAGAAAAGAAAAGAAAAGAAAAGAAAAAAGAAAAAAGAGAAAAAAGAAAAAAAGAAAAGAAAAAAAAAGATAAAAGAGAAAAGAAAAGGAAAAAAAGAAAAAAAGAAACCCCAGCCTTTTCTCTTCTCTCTTTATTCAGGCCACTGGTAGAGAGATGAGCCTGGCTTTTTATTCTGGGCTGGTTTGCAGCCTAGCTCTCCAGAGGAAGCCTGTCTCATCTAAGAACTGCCTCAGACTGACTCCAGACCAGTAACTGGATCTGAGCAGGAAGACCAGTGCATTGCTGTAAAGCCCCGCTGAACTGGACCACCTTTCAAGATCAGGTCTATCTAGCACCGTAATTATGGAACAGTTTTTCAAATGAACATTTCAAGGAATATAATGTATTTAATACTTACGGTATCCTAGCTTGTGTGAGACATTAGAGACCGCGCAGCAAAGCAGAGTCTTGCCAGATGGACTGGATGATCCAATATAATGAAAACCTTTCATTTCTAACGTCTGTAACAGTGTCTCCATTTCAGGCATTTGTGACAATGATCTTTACTTGCTGTATTTTGGATTAGTCGTCCAGGAGATATCCTTTCCAAGTATTAGCAGACAGAATAATAATAGCTCATCGTTGTAGATGGCAGCAGGCATAAACAGTAGGAGACATTAATTATCACCCTTTTGGTTTACAGCAGCAGAAACCACCATTAAAAGAAAAAGGAAAAACTCTAAGTACAGGATAACTCTTCACTATCAAAGCTTCATTTGCTATCAAAAGGTATCTAAAAAGGAAAATAAAGTTGAGATTATGCCAAATTTGTTTGGTTTTTTTTTTAAATGAAGTACAGATGCAATCTGGAAAAATATTTTTGATCTGGCTATTGGTTACATTTGAAATTCTCACGTGTAATATGCGGAGAACAAAAGGGATGGTGATCTAAGATGCACCAGTAGAAAGTGAGCACAGCAAGAAGGAAAGGAGTTACTCAGATTAAGTGTTTGCCTATCTGTTAGTAGTGACAAATCCAGAGTACACTGGGACAAAAGGATAGATGGCACAAAGCATAAAAGACCGCTTCCACCTCTGTTAAAACACCAAAAAAAGGTAGCCACGTTATCTTTTGCTTGGTGTGACAGTAGGCTGGTGTCAACTCTTCTTTGCCTTAATTGCATTTTTTTATTTTCATTATTATATTAATAAATCTGCTTCTTATGCTACAAATATTTTGGGCATTATTGCAGGGAAGGCTTTCATAAGTGTAGTGATTCTTGGTATCAAATCAATTTGAAGTAGTGTTACAGCCATTAAAAGTGTAAGGTTCTCTATCTGCATCACACTTCCCAACTTTATTACTATTTCTGTGATTAGACAATTTTCATCAAGGTTTTAGAAAAGGTAGTAAGAAGATCACATTAACTCTGATGTCTCCCTCAGAAAGATATGGATTAGGGAATCTTCTCTCAAAAGGAAATGCGATTAAAGCTGAGGTTGTAAGAATATACTAGCAACATTTAAAAACGATTGGGATAGAATTGAATTTAAATCATGTAATGCGACTTTACTCTGGAGATCTTTCAATGCCAAATCTGCATCTTGAAATAATCCTGCAATAACTCTGTTTTAGCAGTTTCATCTATTTTAGATTTTCTCTTTGTAATCCTGAAGTTGACCAGAGATGTTTGATATAAAGGCTGCATAGAAGCCGTTCAGGAAAGAGTATGCATTAAAAGCAAAATCTTTTATCCCACAGAAGATCTGACACTGATCCAATTGACTCGTCACAGTATAAACAATTGCTGCTATACCACATCAGCTCTTCCAAACCCGACCTGTGTGATTTATTGGATTGTGTGTTTGTGATCTCATCCTCTAGGTTTTCAAGGCTAATGATTCTTCATATGCCTATTGTTGGAAATTTCTAATAGCCTCTGCTATGTATCTGACGTTTGATATATACCAAACCAATTCAATTTGATTTTTAATGCAGAGCCCCAGCTCTACTTTTCAACAATATCTAATATCAACATTTAGATGAAAGTTCTTGAAATCGCCCTTCTGACGGGATTGCAGGAAGGAGAATTCTGGGGCACGGAGAGGCACACATAGCAAACCCCCCGGCGACGGTGGGCTTCAGGTGAAGTGTTCGGCTCGAGTGTCATCCATCTGTTCGTTGACAACAGATACTTTTGCACAAAGCTTGTTCTAACAAAACCATAATTTGTCATTCCTAAAAGAGGCTGTAAGTCAAAGAATGCTTAACAGTTTAAGATAGCACTGCCGCTGAAAGAAGGGGTCCCCAATCTCCTCCACTCTCTGCAGCTCATTCCCACCTCTGTCCCTTTTGTGGACACAGCTGCTTCCACCGCTACAGGCTCAGTCAGACGGGAGATCGGGTCAGGCCGTGTGTGAGCTTTCAGCCTGGTCTGCTCCCCAGCCTAGTTCATGGCGTAACCACGCAAACATGTATGACTCTATAAAGCAGGGAGTGAGCAGCTGGGGACTAGTGAAAGCTTTTTCTGTCTTAAAGAGTTCCTCAAATTACAGACTTGGCTATGAGCCACACGCAGGGATGGCTACTCAGGCTGGTCGAGTCCTGAAAAGACCCCGAGGAACATCAAAGGGACTTACCCTAGCGAGGCCAACAAATAGCACAATGGCAAGTTAAGGTCAACGTCGCTAGATTACGCACATGTGAAGGGAAACTTGGAATTATTTGGGATGCTTATTCAGGAAGGACACCTGCTTACCACTAGGGACAGCAAAAGTGAAAGCCTTTCTTCAGTACGCAACTATACTCAGAAACAAAACCTGGCATTAGATTGCCCGAGAACGGCACAGGAAAAACACCAAAAAATGCTACATACCCGTTATATTAAAAGAAAACACGTTGCAGAAGTGATTGCACCATCTGCCAACAGAACACAGTACAAAACAGAGGTTGCGGGTATTGAGAGGAAGGCAACAGGAGCACAGAAAAACCATGCACAAATAGATTGAAATGATTGGGATTGTTCATTTCACAAAGCAGACGTTTAAAGGAGAACATGATAATAGCATTTAAAGTAAGAAATGGTACAGGCAAGGTAGATAAAAAGCTTTGTTGAGACAGCTTTGTTCCCTGGCTCAACACAAGACTAGGGAGACATTCAGTGAAATTGTAAGGTAGCAAATTAAAAACTCATAAAAAATGACACTTTTTAGCACAATATGTAATTAGAGGACGCGGTGCTGACGCAGGCGGTGGGGTGTATGGGGGAATTTGAGGTTGTTTACCCCTCAGTGAAAGAATAAGCTACTTAGCATGCAAGTAAGGTAAAAAAGCATGAAGTTGGGTAGTTACTGTAGAGCAACGCTGATTGCCACCAGCTGCTGACCTACACTAGCTTGCTATCTGTCCCAACTTGTAACCATCCACCTCTTGTCTGGCTGAGGGGTTCGTAATTCAGCAAGACTCCCATCTTCTGAATAGCGCAAGAGGTGTCTATTTGAAGAAGTCAACTACATCCACTTTATGGGATTAAATGTATGCAAGCACGGAATCGTGTAAAAGGGGATTTCCTAAAAAAGAATAGTGTACAAAGGGACTTTCACTGCGTATGGAAGAGGTACATCACCACAGAACATGCCTGTTCTGGTTCAGAAGAGATAAACTGTCATGTCTAAATATTTAGGCCAATTTGACACACCTGACCTTTAGTACGGAGCTGAGGCAACCACTCCTCTTTTCCCACTGTTGGGCAGGCAGTGAAGACCAATACATGAAATCATCAAAATAAATCACTTTGGAAACAAGATCTAAGGCTGTATTTGTCAGAATTAAATAAAAAATCTGCACATAAAACACTTCATGGGGGAAAAAAAAAGCTACATTTCAAAGCAGACTGTTGACAAGTGACATTATCCTGTCACCTGCTAAAGACAAATGAGTCGCCCAACACAACTACGCTGGATGCAGCTGTATTTCACCGGTGGGTTTTTTGGCTCCCATAGCCTCTCGCTATCAAAACGTGCGTCCATGAGACCGTGACTGGGCGCCGCCCCACCGGGCTTTCCCTAAGGAGGCCTCTGCCGCACACAAGGGCAGGCCGGTGCGCGGCCCGTGTCACCGCGGGGCTGGTGGCCCTCTCCGCCACCAAGCACCACGCCGCGCAGGCGGCAGAGCCGGGCGCTGGGGGGAAGCCCGGTCTTTCAAAGACGCTTCTCCTGCGCGGCCCACGCACGGGGACGACGGTGACCGGCTGCGGCCCCGTGTCGGCCGGCCGGCCGGCCGGGGAACGCCGCTCTCCGCGTTCCCAAGGCCCGAGCAGGGCGGGGGTGAGCGCGGCCCCCGGCCACGCCTTCCGCCGCCCCCGAGAGGGACGCGGCTCCCCGAGACACTCCCACCCGGGGACGCTCCGGAGGAGGGAGGACGGCGGAGGGAAGGGGCGGTCCGTCCGCTGAGGGCCGGCGCGCTCCCTGCCGGCGCCGGGCGGCCGGCGGCACCGTGGCGGGCGGGGCGGCGGCCGCACGTCCCCAGCCCCCGCGCCCTTTCCCTTTCTTTGGTGCCGCTTGCGGTGCCGCCCCCGCGCCGCGGGGTGTGCGGCGGCTTCGCCTCCCGCTGCCCCCGCCCTCAGGCCGCCGCTGGCCGGGCTCCTTCCCCCCGCCTCGCGGCCCCGCCATCAGGCGCGGGCGGCCGGCCCCGGCGGCGAGGCCTGTGCGCGACATGGCTCCTCGCCCAGGCGGGCCGGGCCGGCCGGTGTGCCTCCGCCGCCCCGGCGTGTCAGAGGCGAGCCGGAGGGTGCCGCCTTGGCCGGGCCCGGGGCCAGGCCGTGAGGGCGGGAAGGTGCGGGCGTCCTTGGCGAGGAGCGTGGGCTCCGCTCCGTGACGCCGTGGTCTTTGAGGCTCGGGCTGGGTGTTGAAAGAACGCTGCCGGCGGCGTCAGGAGAAGGACGATGTGGTGTGCGGTTTTCAAGTGCAAGGTGTATTGGGCACGACAACCCTAAATAAAATTGTAACGCTGCATTTACGGTGCAGGCGGAGAAGAGAAAGGCACGTGATACAGTTGGGGTACAACATAAAACCAAGGGGGATGGTTTTATTTCAGTTTCTTGGAGCTAACAACCCCTTTGAAAGAAAGAAAAACTGAGCAGTTGCTATAATTCTAGTCTCGAATTTACTACCTTTTTTTTTTTTTTTTTGTAAAGACGAAGCAGAGACCCAGAGAAGCACTAACGACTATGTTGGTTTCTCACACTTCAAGGTCCTTCTCTGTCCTGTCAGCTCTGCCCACTTGTTCTCTAAAACTATTTTCCTCTTTGGTGAGCTGGCTCTACCCGGCCAGCCGTTCTGCTCCCCCCCCGTCCCCTCCGCTGCTCCGTCCTGCGGCCACGGAGGTCACTCTTGCCCCTGCCTCGTCCAAAAACGAATTATGGTAGCAGCTCCTTTGCTTCATTTTGGAATTACCTGCTGCTATGCTCTTTATGTAGCATAGCCTTACGTACACTGTTATCACCTCTCTTCCTTAGCCCAATTTTTAATCTTTAATAATGTTTGGGTTTTTTTCTGTTATGTTACTCTGTAGGAAGTAATACTGTTCCAATCTGTTACTCTGATTGGAAGGAGCAGAGTTACTCAGCCTAATTAGAGTCAGATTTTTGCCTTCCTGTGATATAATTTTGAATATATATTTTTTGACTTCTCCCTTCCATCCTGTTTGTGAGGGATACAGCAGCTCTGTGGTAATTTTTACAAGGTGAACCCACACTCTTCTAAGTATCTAAGCATCTTTGGTTTTAATAGCGCTTCAGTAGGGCTGAAAACACTTGAGGATCTGGGCTTGGTTTTTAGCATAGTCACAGCCAGATTACATTGCTTTAGTTTGGTAGCAGTTTGTTGACACTCTGTGAGAACACAAGCAGAAGACAAGACGATCATTTAGCAAAGTCCTTGCAATTTGATACAGAGCACAGCAACTGTCCATAGAAGGTTAGGATCTATTTGTCGAAGAGATCACCAAATCATTTTTGACTAGCAAGGTCAAAAACTCTAGGAAATGAACCAGAAAACAATCTAAATTGACAAGGACATTTTTCTATGGCGATCGGGGGAGCTGTTTGCACAGAACAAGCATCTGCCTGGAAGACTGCAGAAGACTGTAGAAGAGTACGTTCTGGGGGTTTTATGATGGCAAAGCTTTGCCAAACTAGGAACCTGTATAGTCCTTACAGTGTTTGGGGAGTGGCAAATCCTTCTAAATTATCCTTTGCCTTGACTGTTAAAATTGGCTTTAGTCTTTGAACGATGTTTTGATAAAACGATATGGTGTACACAGACTACTAAGGGGAAGAGTTATACCCAGACAGCCAGTATGTTTGGTACACAGGGTGATTGAAGAATTGTGGAATTGGCACCCTGAAGTTGTCAGACCTCACGCTTGAGGGGACGTACCCATACAGGAGAAGAGACAGCTCACTTGGTACTAATGGCGCCTGTGCCAAGAACTGTTAAGTTGTCTCGAGTTTGTGGAAATGTTGGCAGTAGCACTGAACAGTACCTCTATATTTACTGAGTGAAGAGACAAGAGGGAGAGCAAGACAGTAGTAAATCCAAATGACCTATCTGTAAACGTAGAGGTCATCACAAGCATTTTGTCACAGCTTTTGTTAAGTAATATTAGCTATATAAAAGTGCTCAAAATTGATGTTATTCTGGGCATGTTTTTCTCTGAGGAAAGCTGAAGACCATTTTGGCTCCTAACCTCAATGTATGTCCTGTCACTGATTCGAAGGAGAGCTACTATAAGCCAGTGAAGTCAAGCAGAAAATACTGGGCATAAGTGAGAAAGATAAAAAGAAATCCAGTGTTTTTCCGCATAGCTAAAATAGACCAACACTGTTCGCTAGTTAAAAAAAAGCTGCCTGTTATGTCAGCAGAAGCACAAGGTTCAGAGTTTACCAAGAGAACCAAAGCAGAGACAAATGTTAAACTGCCTAGCTTTTTAATGTCAACACAACTTACATTCAATAATTAAGTATGAGACTGACCTAATGAGACAGGCGATAACCATATTTCAGGTTCAGTGGTTCTCAATAACAGCACTGGAAGAATGCAACCGAGGCTGGAGACAACAAGGTTATTTTTAGAAGGACTATTATGGCAGTGATTAGAAATAAGGATGCTTTTCTCAGGTAATGAGTATCTTAACCAATAGTGTGATTCCCAACATTTTGAGACAAGACTGTGCGCCAGAAGTTAGGACCAAAAGCTTATATAGGAGCATGCCTCGACTAAGCAAGAAGCAAAGATTAGCTGCTTTTCTGCTTGAGGAAAGAGAAAAAGGGATGTCTACTGTGAGATTTTCTATAGTGTAAGAACCAGCTGTCTGCTCCTTTGGACAGGGAAAAAAGAAAGAGGGAGCCCAAGAAGCAGGCTAGAAAACTTAAGACGGGACATATGAAGGAAAAGACCAGCACTCGCAGTTAATTGGGGACGAGGAAGGAGACTTCACTAGGGCCACGGCCAGCCAGTGTCTAGAGGATGTAGAAAGTTCTTGACCTAGCTCTTTACTCCCAAGCAGGTCTGCAAGAATAGGGAAACAAGTCCATGCCATCAGCAATCCAGTAGCTCATCATACAAGCCTCAACTTACAATTAAGCAAAAGGATGCAGCCGTGGCTGGTGGCATAACATGGTGAAGTTGCACGCACGTGATTGAGACTCCAGCCTTCAGACCACTTTTTGTGGAAAGAAAATTCTGGCTGTGGGTTTTATTTGGAGGAAAGTGAACCCAGAAAAATACTGTCATCCTAGGCCTCAGAAAGAAATCCTATGGAATGAAAGATTGCTTCTGTGTGGCATTTTCTTCTAAACTCTAAGTGAATGTATAGAGGGTTTGGTCTCACTGAAGACTTCGTAAAAAATCAACAATGTAATGATCAATATTTTTGAAGAGACATTAAAATTGTCTTGATGTGTCTGGCATCCTTGGTTTATTGAACTTAAGATGAGGTTTAAACTAATCCATCAATATTTTTGTGATCTGCCATTTACAGCTATTAAACTCTTACATGCATTCACCAGTGGAAACATCAATGGTGACCAATACTGCTAAAAACTGGCTATTGCAGTGGGACTACATGTAACAAATAAATCCTCTTGACCCCAATGAATGTAAAATATTGCTGGGTTTTTAGTAATACCCAGTGGGATGCAGAAAAGCATTCCTGCTGGTATGCTAAACTGTTCTGTGATCAATAAAAACTGTATGAGAACACAAGACTAGATAAATAAAACTGTCCATATAATTAATGTATTCTCTTCTCCCAGAGTATTGCATTGCTCTTCTGTACCTCTGAACTTCTGTGTTCCCACTGCACCGCTGTAGCCGTTTTGCATTTTTATCATCTGCTATTTTGTTCTGCCTTCTCCCTTGTCATTGTTTTGTGGTGTGTCAGGGACAGAGGAGGAGGGAAATAATGTAGTTTTGTCAAATAGCTACAACTGGGGGGGAAAACCCCGAAGCCAACACTAACCAAAACAAATATACTAGCTCTTAGCAGTGACCCAATGTGAGAGCGACAGGATGGGAAGGAAACCTTGAGCTACCAACAGCCTGGTATTCTCTACATCTACTTATTCCAGCTGTGCAGCTCATTGAAATCCAAAGCACAAAATCCTAGGTCTGCCAAAACCCCATACTATGCAAAATGACATTTGCCAACCAAAATATTCATGTGTCTTCCCCTTCCCCTTGCTTTTCCACTCAACTCCTTTGCCAGTCATGCTTTCTCATCTATTGGCTAGCGAGCGAGTGAGTGTGCCCCCACTCCGCGGCACATCTACTCCCCAAAATGCCCTTTAATGACATTTTACTTTTGGGCTTTTGAACAACAGAATCTGGTGAAAATTCGCAGAGTATCAGACCAATGTCATCTCCAAAACAGCCGATTTCCAGTGCCCATTTAACCAGGAGGAAACGGCCATGCTTTAACGGAGGTGAAATGGCCAAGTCCAACTAGATCATTGGTGCTCACGGATGTAATAGCCCCCCCATGTTCAGCAGTTGTCTCACCACATTTAGTAAATCTCATAGCCTATAAATTAACCTAATTCTCAGTGTAAGTTGTACTGTGGTACTGATTTGCATCGTTTTGACCAGCTGGGGAGCAATGATAGCTGATGACTCTGCATATAGCATGCCGTAGCTTTGTGGAAAGGAATACGTTGAAGGAAATCCTCTACAAATAGCACAGATGAGGTTGGTTGCGTGGCCCAAGCAGCAGCTGGCTGGGGAAAAATCCGAGCAGCAGGGTCTTCAACGAGAGCTAGAGTACACGGCTGGCAGTCCTAAAGGCAGCACCAGGTTTTCCAAACTTCACTGCTGAAAATTCTTATAATTTCAAAAACATCTTAGAATAATTACATTACTTAAACTCCATTCAAAGCAGCTGCTTTGAAAACTCTCTAAATAAGTGTATATCCTGCATTTAACATGTACTAGCCTCTGAAGCAAAGGCCACTAAAGAGCTGAAAATGCAGTTAATTTGCTGTTTAAAGTAGTTTGTCAATGCCTAGCACAAGGTCTTCAAAGGTTAAACAGCTACATTTAAAGTAATTTGAACAGATTCATGATTGCTGGAAATGTTCTGGGCATGGTGAGAGCTAAAATGTTGCCCCCTTAGTTTTACAGAGTGAAAGACATCTGAATTCAGTCCTTCCTTATCTATTTATTTTTATAATTATGGTATCACAGAAATAGATTCTGGGGGGAGAGAGCTGCTATTTTGACAAGATTTATATCTCTGGGAAACTGGGAGCCAGGGTGGGGAAATAGGGAAGTTCCTGTCAGAGGGATTTCAGACTGTTAGGACTCACTGAATGGATGACAAAAAATGTAACTTGAGAAGACAGAAGATATTTAAGTATTGTACATTAGACAGTACATTACATAGTTCCTTTATCCAATGTGCCATGAAATGAAAAAAAACAAACACTGCTTGGGTTTTGCTAGTGAACCACTGCGCTCACTGAGCAGAAATGGTGAGCCACTTTTCCTGCAAGGAACAAGAGACAGTTGTGGCATATGTAACTGTGTATACGCTGTGTACGCAAGTACGTAAACAATCCCTACCTCCTGTGGAGAAAGTCTCCCCAGGTTTTTCTGTTCTGCTGAATGTGCAGTGTGGTAGTTGCTGTGCAAGATTTAAAGAGCAAAAGGTTTTGAACTAGACAGTGCCAGACCAGATATTAATTTGCTCAAGTGTGGGGCAAAAATATGTTTCTCTTTCACTTACTAAAGGGAATGGGTGAAGGAAGCTTCATTCTTCCCTCTGTTTGAAGACCCAACTTTGGTTTACTGAAAGAGAGCAGAAGTTTGTCCTAGATCTCCTGCAAATTCTAGTTTGACACCTAAGTCACTTCCTGCATATACCAAACTCGGAAAGGTTCACACCATCTAGTTGAAGGTGTCTAAATGAGGCACCTCCATTGAAAGCTTAGTCACCCGTGGTCCCGGTGGGCAAGTGGAGGGAGACAGCCCTCTAGAGGTGTCTGTTTTGCCCTGTTGAGTCATGAATTCCTTTCTGGAGATATCACTATAGGAAACATTAGGAATCTGCATTCTCAATCAAGTATTTCAGTTAAGTAGCTAAAATGAGGGAGCACAAATTTTTCCCAAAGCACTCAAACAGAAATTCACTCCCTGGGATTTCTGTTATCCAAGTCTTTGAACTATTGCTCCAAGATGTCTTTAGTCGCTGCCCAGGCTCCTTATAGAATTTATTGCAGACGGAGGACTTGCACGCACCTTTCCCAGCATCCCGTAATCATCCACAACTTCGGGACTTCCTGAAGTGAACACGATGAGGAAGCCTTCGTGCCCAGGTCAGGGTGATGTGTGACCAAAGGTGCTGTTAGGCAACCAACAAGGCTCATTATAGGGTTTTCCAGGGCAAGGGGAGAGGAACAGTGGTATTAAAATGTATATTGTTCTGGAATGCTTTTGTGTATTCCATATTCTCTATGACCAGATCATCAAGGGCTCCCAGCTGATACTGAAGTGCCTTAACTTCTACCAAAACCTAACTTAGAGTTAGGAGCCTGGTTGTCTCTCTGTATCGTGGCCTATGGACACTACGTTCAGGCATGCAAATAATGCTGATAAATTTTATTTAATAATGAGAATAAATTTTAGTTCTGTTTCCTATATTAACAGTAAGTGGCTGCTGTTTGGTATTCCTTGTGCAAACAGTGGATCCCACAGAGTAAGACAGATCATAAAAGGCCAGATTAAATTAAATTGAGGTTCATCTTGCACAGATGGAATGGTACAAAATGGCAAGAGTGTGACTTAGGTCCACAAGACGACTGACAAGAAAGAGAGGAACGATAATACTTGTAAATCATACCTCAAAGGCACAGTAAGTTTTTTCCTTCTGCATCAACCTGATTTGAAAGTCCAAATTTAGGCTGCAACGTGCATATGGAGTCTTGAAAACTGTAACGTGTACTCTTAAAGCTTTGATAAAGTAATAAAGGCCTTAAAGAAATGTACAAGCGCAAAACATTGCCTGACGGTTGCTTAGTCTGGGAAGAAAACAGTGATTTGGGGTATCGCTGTGGCTTGACTATACGTAAGTGCTTGCTTTAACGCCGAGTACTGTAGAAGAGTGCTGGGGACTGATGCAGCTCTGACTCAAGTCCAGGGAAAACATTCCGCTGTCTTCAGTGAAAGCTGGACTGAGGCCTTGATTCTGAGATAAGAGGATGGTCTTTCTCACCCATGGTAAAAAGCCAGGCTGAGTTGTAGTCATCGTGACTTTATTTTTTCTTTCTGTGGTTTTTCACTTTGTAGATGCCCTTGCAGGCTTTTATCTATTCTAGGAGTCCCATGAGACAAGAACATTCACGCTGATTTCATGGAATGGACTGAGAAGTTTCAAGAGGCTCTCTGAGAAGCACTTTATGCCGCTGGCTAAAATCTGAAATACAAATCTACAAGAGAATAGGGAATTAGGCTAAGAAAAAGGAAAAAAAAAAAGAATGATACAAGAGGCAAAAACAGGGCAACAGCAACAAAAACACATTTCTCTCTGAAGCCATGGGCTATTACATTTTATTCTATGTAGAGAGAAGAAAGAATTAGAATTCTACTTAGGTATCTTCAATTGAAAGGCATGGAAGTAGGGGATTGGAAACAGATATTGATGGCTCTAAATAATCACCTTTCTAGAAAGGGAATAGAAAGTTCATTCTGTAATGCACTCAGAACACTGCTCACCTAAAGTCACCATCATTTTAAGAGGAACCTCATTACGTTTGTTACTTGAGAAAGAAATCCCATATATACAAAGCTTAAAAAAAAAAAAAAGAAAAATATAGATACTGGTTTTTACCTATGCACTCATTTCTGAAGGTCTCCATCACAGCAACATCTGAGCATCCATGGATCCCAACCAGACCTTCAAAACATCCACAGAACATGCCAGAGTTTCTCTTATTTACTCTTAATGGATATTATTGTTTCCTATCACAGGTTTCAGTCTTCAGTATTTAACTCCTACATGTATTTTTTTCACTTTCCACTGGTATATATGAACTGCATTAGTATTTGGAGAATACAGTGGAAGGAAAAGTAGTAGGATAAAAATGAATGGTGTTTATTTTTCTTTGATTAGATCAAAGAGCAAACTGTGAATTTGGGTAGACAAAGAAGCCTGTTATTCCATTTTTGGGTGAGATTAACTGCTAAGTAACACTAAAGCTTGCACAATGGTCCAGAAAACTGCTATCAGACTAAAAGGATAATAAAATGTTTTGGACAGAAATCCAAACAATGGTGAATAATGAATATCTAGTGATCTATAATTCTGACAAAGGTTTTTCTTTGAGGCTATGTGTTAGAATTACATGCACATACACATGCTCAAAATACTGCAGTACTCAGCATGATTTATGTACTTGATAAAATGCCTCATAGTAGCACAAAAATAGAATTACACCAGGTGCCCAACAAACAGACATGCTACTTTTGAAAAACTCAAGCCAACTGGAGTGGGAGCCAATGAGAGCAGATGATCGACATATTTATTTTGAAAGCAGCCAGAATGCCTCAACCTTCTTTAGTCACAACTATCTAAACTAAGTCATGGTAGTCCCAGATTCAGCTAATCCTGGTTATGGCTCTGTTATCAGGTGAGAGTAAGAGTAATTAATTTACTTGGGTCAACTTTCTCATTTCTCATGACTCTCATCATTTTTTGCTTTCTCTGTCTGTGGTCAGATAAACCTGGGGCTTCCTAAAGCCATGACCTAAGTTCATATAACTCAATGTCCAAATTAAAACACAGAGAAATCCACAAATCCTGCCCCAGTAGCCCCAGGCTCCAGGGGCACAAGAAAATAAGCCAGTGGCACAAAGAAGAGAGTTGACACAAAGTCCAAGGGAAGGGGACATAATCGCTTTGGTGGAGCTGAAGGACAAATATGACGACTCCTGCCAGTATAGTGGCGTCTTTGAAAGAGGTAGACTGCAAGTCTGAATTAAACCTGGACATTCCTTCTCAATAATTTTCCCTAAGCAAAGAAAAATATCTTTGAATATTGGGATTCAGATTCTAGATTTTAATGTGAATGTTGAAGAAATAGATGCTAAGATTGAGGAATTTTAACTTATCAGAGGGAAGTAATTTTACAAAACTTCTTTTTAAAAAATGGTCTGGGTGGCAAGGAAAACAATCAATATAATATCGAAGTATGGTCAGGGTAGAAAACAGGGGAACAGGATAAGCATACATCTGGTGAGAAACAACAATTTCCCAGAATCTAATTCTAGCATCAGAGTAACTAAGATTCAGCAAAATGGAAATTCTGCTGATGTAAAGTTATCATTACCTAAAAGTTTTAAGGCACATAAGTGTGCTGTCCATCAGCTGTAAGGACAACGTACTGTTTGGTCAATTTGATATCTTGGCTTTCAGAGTTTATGGATGGTGAAAGCATTTGCTGATAAACAACTTAGGTGATTGCGGCGGCACCTTGTAGTGAACGCAAATAACTGCATACGACAGGATTAGAGAGGAGAGTCAGATAGGAAGAGAAAATACAAGAACAAACAAGCAGATCTGGAAGTGACACAGAAAAAGCAGTAATCAAAGGGTTTATGTGAGCAGAGAAAAAAGTTTGGGGACTGTGATAGGCAGGTGAATCGGACAGCAGAGGAGGTAGCTCTCACAGAAGTACCTTAACTATGATACAGTGATTTTACCTTGAAAACAGGTTGAGGGTGTTGGGGCAGAAGGTTAGGAAACCAGAAAGAAATCAGAAGGAGAGGACTGGAACAAAATGGGTAGAGACCTAAAGGTACAGCGAGACTGGCAATGCACAAAGCGAACATTGTTCATAGACTTAGAAAGCAAGCTGTTGCTGCGGATTTCAGTTGATGTGTTGTGTTGGCTATGAGGAAGGTATCAAAATGGAGACCCATATAATGATGTAGATCTCTCCTGGAACTGTGACAGCATACTTTTGTCGATTAGCATTTTAATGAGTCATAATAAAATATAATATGCAGATGTAATCTGTGCACAAATGCTTGAGGAAATGAAAGACTGACTAACAACCATTGCATAATTTCAGCATGGCGAGGTTATTGCTCAATTCAGATGTCAAAACCATGCAAATAGAGATGCCTTGGTCCTACTAGGTTAATGTTCAATTTGTTCTATTACCATTTCAAACATCAAGAAACACAGGCAATAATATTTCTGATTTGGATATTTAACCTTTATTCCAGTAATTTCTCTTCTGGATGAAATGAAGCCTAGAGCTAAAGCACTCTGATCGAGAATAAGGATCTTCACCTGATTCTGTGATTAGGTGAGGGTCTGTTCCATAGACCTTCAATTCCCAATTTATTGAACATAGCCATTCTCAAATCCTGAATTCCTTTAGAACAAGAGATAGTAAAGTTGAGAATAATTTTTTGCCTTTTTTTTTTCAGTAACAAAATGACAATTTATTGAAACCTCAATGATGTCTGGATTCTGACCACAGCACAGGGACCCCCAGCTGAAGTTAGGTCAGTCAGCTCCTAAGAAGAACAAAACCATCCTGATTAAAAAAAAGAAACTTTTAAAATAATCCTTTTTTTTTTTTCTCACGATATTTGATTTGCATGCTTCGTCAGAGTAGAACTGGATTTTGAAATCAGTTTTCCATACATTTGGCAAAGGTTTTTTCTTAGATGACTTTTCTTGCACGATGATATTTAATGTTCCCAAGAATAGCATGAAGAGAAGAGAATCAGGAAACAGATAGTTGGGTAAATAGGGAATTTAAGACAAGGAGCCATTAAACACACTCCTCTTACTTCAGGAGTAAGTCCTTTTCAAGGACAAGGGAAAAACAAAATGTACAATTCAGCTCCGTGGCGGTAGGTGTAACATTTTAATAGCTGGCACGCTGCCTGTATCTGATGCACTCGTTCAAATAGGCAGATGCCGGATTGGATAAATGGAAGGGCATGTAAGGACATGGAGTCTAGCTCCTCGCTGCATTTATTATCACAATATCTCACCGGCTGCAGAACGTGGGAAGAAAGTTCCCTGGATATTAAGAGAGGGTTTATACTGACAACCCGAGGTGGAGGCTTTTGTTGTGATTAATGGAAACTAAAGTCATAGAGCAACTGAAACTATTCTATGTCCAACTCAAGTACCGCTTTTAACATTTACTGGAAAGTGCCTCTCTCCCGCAAATATCAACTCAAATTTAACTCACATCATTTATATTCTCACACGGGTAATCTTATACTACCAAATTCTTTATTAGCAGATATTTTAAAGCCTGCACGCTTTCATTTTTATGCAAAAATCAAATACTTCTTGTTTTTGGACTGGGTATGATGGATGGTGTGGCTGATTAGAGACCCCAGGTCTGTCTTGCCACGCTCCATGTCACCCTGTAGCACCCAGCTGGTAAAGCCTGGCAATCAGTAGGCTGATGACAAGAAAGCTCACCATTTTAGAGCAGAAAGATGTGAGGTTTTCTTTCTTGTTTATTATGTCTATTAGGGTCGACATTGACTTTCGTCTCACCCAAGCCACTAGGGATGTGATTTTCCTTAAAAAAAATGTAAGGCTCTCTATGTCTCTGGAAATTATTTCTCATACAAATTTGTTTGTGTGCATTTTAAAAGGAAAGCTGATTTTTAACGTGTGTATTCTTCTAGTCTTTGGTGGCAGCACACCACACATTTTATGTACGTATGATGTTATTGTTACTAAAAAATGTCTCAGGAGAAAAGCTCTAACCATATCACCCAGTTTCTAAGGAAAGATGCTCAGATTTGCAGAGCTGCAGAGCTCCTGCTTCTACTGGGTGAATTACAGTCACAGAGGGTGTGATACCAGTCGCCCAGGTACCAAAACCAGCTTCTTGGAAAGTATATCCCCAAATATCTGTTGCTGCCATGAACAACGTCACAGGTGTCCATGAGTCAGCACTGCAGTCCGTCCTATTTTAATGCAGAGACCGAACCAAAAACTTCCGCAAGAAAATAACGCAGCGTGCAACCGTGGCTGTAATGCGTGCAGGAATCCTCCCGCCTGCTCGCAAAATGAATTAAAAAAGAAGGAAAATGTTTATTTGCCCGTGCAACCCTGGTTTTTGGTGGGTTTTTTTGTTTGGTTTTGTTTTGTTTTGTTTTGTTTTTTCCAGTGAGTAATGACTGCTCTCTGCTACTGGATAGCCGAGGCTGGCAGCGCTATGGCAACCGGGCTGCGGGAAGGGCGGAGGGGAAAAGTCGCTTAGCAACTGGAAGCTTCAGACAGGCAAGGCTGGTTTAAAGCGCAGCAGTTAAAAAAAAAAAAGGAAAAAAACAAAAACCCCAACAACAAAATAGCAACAAAAATCCGCCCCCCCCCCCAAACAAACAAACCCACAGTTGCTACCATCAGAAAAGATGAGATGATTAAAATATAGTTCACAAGAGTTGAGGATTTAGAAGAAAAGAAGAAAAAAAAAGGCGTGACCAAGCCAATAAAAAAAGGAGATAACAGCTTAGGAAAAAAAAAAGTAGAGATATTTTATACCGATCATCCTAGATGCAAGCTTCATCAATGCAAACAATAGCCCTAAACAGCCCAGACTATTCCCTGTCAGATCCCAATACTGTTCCGCAAAGCAGAACTCCACAGGCGGCATCTCCCCGGCCCCAAGCTTTGGCGGGGAGTCCAGAGGGGCTCGGCGGGGGCAGCCCCGAGCCCCCGCACAGCCCCTGGGCAAGGCTCCCGTGAGCTGCGGGCACCCACAGCCTGCTGGCAGCAGGGCCACTGCTCCTTGGGGAGGTGGAAGGAGCAGCGCCTGTGTAGTCTTGCTCCTGCTCATTATTATTTATAGCCTTCCTCCAGCATGATAAGGACTCTATGGGCAAGAAAAAAAAATAATATGAAAGGTTATCCAATACACCAATTCAGATTTTTAGTAATAATTTTCCAGAGATGTTTTTCCAGTGCTCCAGGCACCCTAACACTTCATTAATAATGCAGTAAAATCCCAGCAACATTACATTAATCACTCCGGTGGGAACCCAGCCAGTCAGGCACCTCTTTTTCAGTCCTCCATCCTCAGCCTTCTCTAAGCACTGTCTCAAACAGACGTCTTTCACTGCATGCTTGGAAGGTTGCCCAATTTGAGCTATTTTGGACTAACAAAGGGACAATTTCATCCAAAGACACAGAACCCCCACAGAGCTGCTGCCCTCCCCCTCTCTAGTGCGATGGGGGTTGGGTGTTTCTGCTGACCATCGCCCAGGCAGGGAGACGTGAGAGGCTAAGTTTGTCTAACCTTCCCTTTTAAAGTCTACCTAGAGACTGATGGGGAGCTAACTCGCGTCTGCAGGTACTTGCGGAGTGTGGGATCCAGCGACTGAGCTGCTACGTTCTGCGTATGCCACGGGGTTTGGTTTTGGTGGTGGTTTTTTTTTTAACTCAAGAGAAATCAGTTTACTATTGGAAAAGCCTGATCAAGCAAAAATGAAAATAGACGCTGGGAATGTGTCAGTCTGGTCAAGTATCAGCACAGTCAAGTCGCAGGCAGGTTGGCAGGCAGATCTGGATGGCATAGTTTTTTTTCCAGCCAAGCAACCCAACCAGCAGCCAGAACGAAGACGCTGCCCGAACTCCCGGCTGCCCCTGCGCCCTGGCCGGCCCCGGCAGCCGGTCCTGCCCTGGCTGCCTGCCTGCTCCCTCGGACCCCGCAGCGGCCAGCTGCTGACGGGCAGCCGGCTCTCCGGCTGCAGCCTCGCCACCTCCCCGGCTCCAGGGCTCCTGGCTGAACCAGTGTTTTTAGAGCTTATAATGGTACAGGATTTTGTGTTCACGTTTACCAGCAGCATTGTCTCCCTAGTAGATAATGCTGACTAAATTGATACTTTACAAAGGCACAAAGGAGTCAGCTTGTGACTGATACACAATACTGGTTAACAAGACACATACAATGGTGGTATTAGTGGGAGGAAAGAAAAGCTCAACTTTCTGTCAGTCATAGGTTCATTAGAAAGTAAAGAGTTGTTAGCAGGCAGAAAAGCTCTTTAGATGCATGAAAATGGTACCAGTTCTGAAAAAAAAACAAAAAAAAAAGGAAAAATTAATCTTGCTTTAATGCTGGCAGAACTAACTCAAACGGTCTTCCCTCAAGTAACCTTTTTAGATAGAATTCTGAAATGTGTACATTAAAAGAACAAGATCTATGAAAATCCCATTTTTCTTCGTTAAAAATGCCCTCAAAGCATCTTACATAGGCTTTGACCCGAGATTGATACTGTCAACCTGAAGCTTCTTGACGAATGACATACATTATTGTAACACTAATAACCAATAAAAGCTTCTAGAGTTATAAGAAATAAATAACGTGAAGGGTACGTTATCTTTTCCTTTTGTCTCTTCTAATGGAGTTCAGGGAGGTCTTACAGACAGAAGATGTGAGAAGGAGGTGTATAAAATGCTTTAAATCTTCTAGTCACACACAGAGAAGAGAGGCTAATTGTTGCAGACAGTGTGCAAATTTTTCTTCCAAAAAAGTTCAGTGATTCTTGGATTTAAAAGTCCGAGAGATGTACCAGCAAGCCCTAATAGTTAGGTGTTTATTATTTCATCTTTTTTTCTTTCCAACAGCGTTGTGCTCATCGGATGAGCTGTCAGAGCCTCCCGCACAGCCTGGAAGTCCTGCTACTTTATTGCTGTACAGCATTTTTGGCTGACAAGTTGTACAAACCTTATTGCGGTTCTGTTGTCTTGGAGCAGAAATAGCAAAATGTAACCCACCTCACTCACGTGATCTTGCAACGCAAATAGCCATAGATTTCAACATTGCCCATGGAAAAAGGTGCCACACTCAGTCTAGGATGTAAGAATCCTGATACAACTGTGAATATGTAGGTTCACTCATCTCTCTACATTCTTACCCACCCCTCCACTTGAAAAAAGTCCCAAAGGTAGAAAAGTCCAGGTATTAAAAACATCAATATGTAAGACACATGAATATTGTGCAGTGCATGGGCACTGCTGGCTGCCAGTGACACCAATGAGCTACCAGATTAAGCTATATAAACTGTAAGGGCTAGTTTTGCCTTGCTTTGGATGCCATATATTGTATGCCAAATAATGTATGTATTTGTAAAGACAGGCAAATGAATTACTTTTTTGGTAAATGGTAACTTTTGGGAAAAGATGGTAGTAGGATCTAATTTTAACGTAATTCTTACCATTTGTTTTCTGTAACAATATTCTAAATTATATATGCCCTTAGAGGACAAATAAAACCAAAAATATGGAAAAATGAACGTGATATATGCAACTGAAGGTGCAAAAGCAAGCTAAGCTTGCTCAGGCCACCTGTTTTCTTTGCTAAATTTTGGGTATTTCACCTTGAAAGTTTAACGGTCTTCACCAGAAGTTTCTTGCACCCCGAAAAGCCTGACCGTTTTCTGCTTCTCTATGCAGGGATGCTGTATTATTATGATTATCATCACTGGGAAAGCCTGTGAAGACAAATGTGTTGCCCGAGTACCATCTAGTGGAGGGAATGCTGGAGAGAGATACAAATGAACATGCTGGACCCACCACCTCTCCTGGGGCTTTCCTGGCCTCCCTCCCTCACCCGCTTCGCCGCTGCACTCTCTGCTGCTGCAGTCACATCCACTGCCGAGCACTCGCTCCAGAAGCGATTGCAGAATTTACAGGAAGGAGAAGAAATTATTTGAGGTGGGAGAGAAGCCCATCAGGGCAGCGTCGGATCTGTGGCAAAAGAAGATGCAAGCCCGATAAATAGTTGTCTTCAAGTTGTGCAGAGACTTTTTCAAGGCACTCTCTCCCCAAGTCCCACAGAAACTACCTAGGACTGAAATGCCTTTTAGTAATACAGACCATTGTGCTGGTTTTGGCTGGGATAGAGTTAATTTTCTTCACAGTAGCTGGTATGGGGCTAGGTTTTGGATTTGTGCTGGAAACAGTGTTGATAACACACGATGTTTTAGTTCCTGCTGAGCAGTGCTTACACAGGGTCAAGGCCTTTTCTGCTTCTCACCCCACCCCACCAGCGAGGAGGCTGGGGGGGCACAAGAAGTTGGGAGGGGACACAGCTGGGACAGCTGACCCCAACTGGCCAAAGGGATATTCCATACCATATGACGTCATGCTCAGTATATAAACTGGGGGGAGTTGGCCGGGGAGCAGCTCGGGGACCGGCTGGGCATTGGTCGGCGGGTGGTGAGCGGTTGAATCACTTGTTTTTCCTGGGTTTTGTTCCTCTCTCTCTCTCTCTCGTTGTTTTCCTTTTCATTACGATTTTTTCTTTTTTTCCCCCCAATTATTAAACTGTTCTTATCTCAACCCACGAGTTTTCTCACTTTTACCCTTCCGATTCCCTCCCCCATCCCACCGGGGGGGAGTGAGTGAGTGGCTGTGTGGTGCTTAGTTGCTGGCTAGGGTTAAACCACAACAACCATCAAGCTTAAGAACATTTTGAAATTTTACTCTGTTTTCTGAAGAAATTTATAGGCAAACCACACGTCAGTGATGCCACCTGTTTCTTATTTGACAGCAACCATCTGGACAGCAAATACTCTAAAGCCAAGAGAGTCATTGCAGTCTGAAAGGCAAGATAGAGAGCTGTAATGTAAATGCCCGAATGTCAACCACAATATGAAGAATTATATGCGGCCCAAGGGAGGGATGCATAAAATGGAAAGCATGCCTATAGCAATAAGCCTTGCATTAGAGGAAACAATGATTAAATATGTAATGTATGGGCTTGAATAGCCTCCTACTCACCCTCTGTTTGCAACGACCACTAGACAATAGAGAAAGCCTTTCCAGAGGTTAAACCAACTTAGAGGTGGAGCAAGCAAAGCAAAAGTAGCAAAAAACCCAGCGGACGCACCTCAAGACCTCATTCTTTCACACACCCCCCAACAGCGGTGAAGTAAACAGCCGGTGCACGCAGCTCAAATGCAGCTGTCTTCTGGCCGCTGGCTGCTAATCTGACTCTCTCCTTCCTCTGATCTTCCTCCTCAGTGTGCCATCAGTCTCATGTTTACATTCTCCTCATTGCCCTCTACCCATCTCTCAGTTTATTTGGTTCCTAAAGATTAAAATAAAATGAGAAAGTAAAACCAGAAAGAGCGCTAGGAGAGTTAAGGCCTGTATCCCATTGCAGCAGGGCAGTGCTCTGCACAAGTAAGAATAAAATTCCATAGAGAATATAGGGCCATAGGCAAGAATAGGGAAAACATTGGAAATTGAAGTGTATAATTTGCTTTTGGAAGGTGGAGTACTGAGCCAGGCAGAATAAAAAAACAATGATTTTTAGTGCTGCTTGACTAGCTGGCAATCCTCCCATCTTCAGACTGAGTGCTAATTTTTGAACTATGCAAAGTGTCTCCTGGGGCCACAGAGCGTACCTGTAAATGAGACCCAGGGGAGGGAGGGCAGGCTTCAGTGATGGGCACTAAGCAGAAGAGCAGTGAGGCAAACAAACCAACAACCCTTTATTTGCATTCTCTAAGTTCCTCGTAATAGTAGTGGCCACACGGCAGTGATCAAGAGAAGAATTACCAGTGAGAAAAAGAGGAGGGAATTACTGTCAGACAACAAGGTAACGGTGTTCACGATAGTCCTAGGCCACAGCTGTAGCATACATTAGTTATGATTAGCGTCAGAGATCCAAGATATTTTGGAATCAAACTTGAGTATCCGATGCTTTCATCGGGAGGTGGAGTAGAAGGTCGTTCCCATGTAATTCTCCCAGTCATAGGTATCATAAGTATGAGAGTGTTATCTCCATGGCTGTGGCCTGTGCCCCATCCCACTGAGACAGGCAGCCCTACCTGACACCTGCAGTCCCTCAGAAGACTTTAACTAGGCCTCCACCTCCTTCAGCACCAAGGGGGAGCGTGCCTTCAGTGGCCAGCTCCACGCTGGAGGACCTTGAGGGGCAAGCCCAAGCCAACATCCCCTGTAGTCTCAGTAGCACGTGGAGATGCTAAAAACCTAGCATGGTTATCGACCAAAATTCTTGCTCCATGTACATCTCACACCTGAACTGTGTGACTTTGTATGAGAACATTCAGCTAGACTGGTGCCTCTGCAAACCCCATGCCCCAAGACCTGCTTAGAGAAAAGGTCTAGAGAGGATGGGTGGTAACTCCTGAGACCTAGGAGAGCCTAGAGGAGATGGTATGGTCATGGGTATCAATGCTACTAACTGTGCAGCCATGCAGTATCCCTAAAGCTTAGTCTGCAAGAGGAGGAGGGTGTTCAAGTAAGCACGGGCAAAGGGAAGAGAGGTAAGGAGCAGGAAGAGCCCATCTGTCTCTGCCATGTGAGGAGTCCCATGGCACTTCCCTGCTGTGTCTGTAGGCTGCACTGCCAAGTGAATGGATAGCCTTATGCTATTTCCAGTGTCTTGCTGGGAAAAGGAGAGGACATTCGAGATCAATAACAGAGCTTTGGCTAGGTTTGCTGAGTGACTGCTGGCATGTGCCGTGCTGCTTATTGGCAAGATCTGGGAATGGTATCAAAAGCACTCTGCTCATTGGGAATTGCCTTTACTGGTCTGGAACTGGCTGCAGTGTCCTGCATGAGAAGTTTGCTTCCTTCTCCTAACACGAGTCACTGCATGTGGCAGGGGGAAAACATAGTGTTCCCACAGGAGCGTGAAATCCCAGGGAGCTCTGCCCAAGGTTGGTATAAAAGTTTTCTCTCCAGTCCTGGTGTTTTCCCTGCCTCTGTTCCTCTGTTCTGAGAAGGCAGGAGTGCCTCTTTTGTCCCAGACTGCATGCAAGAGTCTCCTCAGTCAAACCAGTTTCTTTAGGGTCCTGTCCTGCAAGTGCCAGCCTCTCACCAGAAAAGCACCTGGAAGGCTCTCTGTGCTTGAGAGTGAAAGGTTGCGTGTTACACAATGTCGTCGTCTTGCCTGACAGAGATTACGGTGTATTTAGCCTAGCCCACGTGGTTAGCGCTCTCAGCTCATCATTCCCCAGCATTTGAAATGCTGGGCTTCTGGCCTGGAAAAAGGCAGTGGTAGAAATGTGGGCAATGTTTTGGAGCTTCGTAAGCTCCTTGGACACCAAGATAGAGACTAAGTCTCAGGCTGAACTGTGGAGATTTGTACACCACAGTAAGCTGCATTGTATCCCCAGTTCAGGTCAACGGGGCATGGACTTCTCTGCTGAGCTCCTGGCTCTCACCAATGCCTGGGCTCACTTCTGCAAACTATTTCACTCCAGGATAGCATGGACAAGACTGCACCAAGTGCGACTTCTTCCATCCTACACAATCTTCCAATGCTATCCCAGCAGGTTTTACACCCTCAGACATACCATACACATATGCAGCTTCATGTTACAAAGCCACCACCCTGGCAAGCTGCAACACAGGTTATACATTACTTCAGACACCTTGAACTGGGAAAAAAAACACATGAAAATAAGCATTTTCCATGGGACCGCATAGGTACCACATGGGATGAGACAAGTCGCAGGGACAAGAGCTATGTAGCATGGATCTGTCTGTGCTTACCACTTGGGCTCAGCACTGAGGATTAGCTCCTGGCTCTCTTCTATTTAGCGGTGTAGCCACAGGGTCTAAGTAACCTTCTCCAGCCCTATAACAGCTAGAGTTGTAATAACATAATCCTATTATTCTTAATATAGCTCAAGCTTAGGAAATCGTTGTCAAATTCAGCCATCTTCCATAGGTACACTTTCAGACTCTTTGAAGGATAAGATTCAGCGTTTCTGAAGAATAATTTCATGTTGGTTTAGATCCGTATCCTGCGTCAATAAATACTTTCTAGGTCAAAGAACACATGTATATAGGTGTGGTTCTTATTTCTTCCAATTTCTTTTATATTTGAGATTACAAGTTGCTTTTTTTTTTCTATTAAGAAAAAGTATGATGTGGCGTGCATATGGCTATGATATAGATGCTGTATTTGGAATTACCAGAAAGATCAAATTTACTAGGCATTTCAAGAGCTCTTCAACTGAAATAATAAATCAAACATCATGGGCCCAACAGTGTTCTCTTTATACTGTAGCAGCCAGAGTGAAATTAATTCATAAAAGTAGAGCCAGAAGGATTTGGCCAAACACCTATTTACCTTAAGGAAGAGTTAAAAATAATAATTAATGATGCTTCAGGAAGATGTCAGATTGATAGCATGAAATGCCCATAACCAATAGTAAAAATCTACTCAGTTAAATGGATGCCATCTGTGTATTCTGGCATTTGGTAACATAAACAGCTTTTGATATATTTGGACTTACAAGCAAAACTAGAACCGGTAAACCTTCCAGAAATCATAAAAGAGAATAAAAGAGCATGAATTCACATGTTTCAGCAACTCATATTTCACATTTGTGACTCAAACTTTGTTCCATGACTTTATGACAGAAACAAGAAGAGGGACTACAGTTACAGCAGCCAGAAAATGTCTTTGTCAGTGACAAGGATTAAGGAAAGAAACAGGAGAAAATGGCTACAAGAGGCTCAGTGCCAGAATATAGCCCGATAGGCAGCCATGATGTGGATCCAGCCTCCTGTGGGCTTGCCCGAGGCTGGGTCATCTCTGCTACAACTGGACAGTAGCATTTCTTTCATCATAGTTGTTTGCTTTTGAGATGTGAGCTTTGAGTAACTTGATTCAGCCATGAACCAAACACAAGCTGGTCTGATCAATGTTAGGGGAACACTAGTCTAACTTATATGTCCACCTAAATCTTTGTGCTTACCTTACCTGAGGTAGCTTAAACTGACTTTCCTTAAGTCTTTTAGATTCTTTTTGCTAAATGGAAACACGGAAAAACTCCATTTTGAGGCAGATTTGTTTGGGAAAAAGTAATAAACCATGGTATGGAGTGTCATTTTTGGAAGGAAGATCATATTGGAAGATGACACTATATACAACCTTAGCTAATGCAAAACACTATTCCCAAAGTGCAGGTGGTTTTCAGAGGAAGGCTGGTAACTGTTCACACAAATCTAGCAACAATATGTAATAGTTTTATACTTGGCAGAGAGCCAAGGAAATGCTACCAGTGTTTGAAACTGCATAATATGCCTATTGCCTATCTCAACTGAATTTGATCCAGAACGCTGAAGTTAATATAGCTACTCTGTAGGGGAAAAAAATAATGGGGCTTTGAAATAAAAAAAAGTCAGAAATTTGGATTTCCTTGCTCTCCAGCTGACTGCTCTCCAAGAGCACCGTACCGTTTCTCAAATGCACACGAGGGACCCGAAAACTGGCAGTGCCTGTAACCTGCCTGCATCTCAGTGCTGCCCGAAGCACTTCTTTGCTTTGGGCTGGTAGGGGTTTGGTGGTGATGGATGGTGGTGGACCCAGCCATAATCAAGTGTGGGCTGCAGAGCAATGGAGGCCAGATTGCATAAAGTGATGAAAGCAGAAGCAGGTCTGTCTCAAATAGGTACCTAGACATAGATGGGATGTATTTCACTCACAGGTGCTTTTTTAAACCACAAAGTAGTTGATTTTATTCAAAACACCAGAGAAAACATTTAAAAATATACGACGTTGGTTTTCAATGTTTTCTGAGGAAAAGAGGAATGACTAGATCCACAGAGGAAATTAGGCACTAGAGTGCTCTGTGTTCCACTGAATAACTAACATAACATAAAACGCTTTAACATTCATTGCAGATGAACTGGGATTCAGGCTGCTATTATACCCTGTAATTGCCAAGGAAGCAACCGGCTTCAGTTTCCAAGAAGTGAGTGCAAGTTGTAGCATCATGAATGACACATCAAAAGAGCCTGCAATGAAAGTCTGATTTATAGCAACTCAGTGTTAATTGCAAAAATCATCTCCCTGCTTTGCATTGAGCTAGGCTGGAAAGTCCTAAGCAAGATGGACAATCTGTCCAAAAGCCTGCAAGCATCAGATATTTTAGGAAGTAAATTATAAAAAGGATTTTACAAGGTATTTTATGAAAATATTGGCTGCCCTAAAACTCTTTCAAACCCCCGTGTTGTGTACCCATGCTGAATAAACGACATCATAGTCATTTATGAACTTTGCACTGGAGTTGTTGATGTAAGTATTAACATAGTAGCTGTGATATACTTCATATATGATAATGAAACATTAATCTTGGGAAAAACAATCCTTCAAAGCTGTAAGCCTTGGTCCTGCATACTTTTTGGTTTTTTTCCATTGAATTTGCTAAAAAGTCAGTTGGACTCTGCAAAGGCAGAGGGTCAGACATCATAATTTCACTTCTGCCAGCTGAAAAGATTTTATGGGGACATGGAAAATATGAAATGCTTTGTGGAACAGCTGGCACTAATGTCTGTTTTAGGAGCATAGATGTAGCGTGGCAGTTCCTCTTCATGGTGTCTAGAGAACTTTCATCAAAGAGAGACTCCGTAAACGACTGCCATGCACAGGATTTAGTATGTAGAATGCTATTTAAGCAGTTAATTTAAATGTGAGATAGTGCTCTACACATTCAGAAGGGTTGTTTTCTTTCTTACCCTCTGGTTTCTAAAAAGGATCTTTGTCAAAATGTAGTTTATCATGTATCATACAACATATTTTAATAGAATAACTGAGATGGGTTGTTCCTCGTCTAAAAATTAAAGGGCCCCACCACCGTCATCATAAATGATGGATTACCTTTGAGGTTTGGCAGGCTTTTAAGGTCACCTCTCTTTAAATTTGAAAATGCTTGCTCACATTCAAGTCTTCCTGCCAGGAGGACTCAATTCATTAGCTTGCACTTCTAGGGACGGCTCTTTTACTGTTTCTTTAACTGAACTTTTATGCTGGCTTCCTGCTGTGTCCTGAGTGCTGGGAGCATTTCAGAAAGTAGGTGCATGCTGTGAAGGCAGCCCTCTCGGTAAATAATGTTCCAATTAATAAGACAATTATACAGCACTGCAGTACTTTATTGGTGTTCTCTGTTACTGCAGCGCTGGTCAGAGCACAATAGTTAAGAGAGCATTAACATTTTTGTATAAGCCCTTCTCTCCAGAAGCTTAGACTTAGAAATTCATACCACTCTGAAAATTCAGTAGCAAAGAAGCAGAAAGGCATGCATTTTACAGGGTTTTATATAAAATTGTTTATAGATTGTATGAGTAAAATTAAAATGAGAAGAGGGGATTTGGTTTAGAGTCTTTTTATATGAAATGCTCTCTACTTTATGGGTTGTAAGAGTAAAAACAGAATGGAAATGTATCTTCAGTTACATTTTAAAATGTTTGCTATAACTCTCCACAGGCATTTTAAACTGAAATTTTACAAGTCATTAGTCTTATATGAACGGGTCCTGGAACGGCTGTAGATTGAAATTGTTACGGTCCAGACACAACCTGTAAAGGCCTGGGTAGAATTTAGCTGCCCAACACAAAACCTCCTGCACCCCCCGCTGAGCTGCTGTGTCACCCTGGGGGTGCCTGCGGTCTACAGCTGCTCTGCTCTTGTCCTTCCCCAGATGCCTAGGTTTGTGCTTCTGGACACAGAAAGAGTTTCTGTCTAAACTTGGTACCTATGTCATGTCTCAGCCCAAAAGAGGTGCAAGAAGTAATGGCTCTTTTTCCCTCTGGGCCCCGACGCTGTAGGGGAGCCTCGGACTATCCCCTCCCAGGTAATGATGCCCTGAAGGGCTTTCTCGTCAAATAGTCAGAGGACTAATGGAAGAAGGAGGATGTCCAGGGTGAGGCCAAGAAATAAATAGAAAGCAGAAAGAACAGACCTTACAGCCCAGTGGTGAGAACCTGTGCATGGAGGCGACAGTCCCGTGTCTCTGCATAAAATACAGATACAGTCTTCCATCACGTTCACCTGTGAGTACATTTCTATATACACATACATACACATATATAAATGCGTATAGATAAATACACATTCATTTTTAATCTGTTAAAATGTTATGAGAATCCTATAAAGCATATTTCAGATGTAATCAGCATTTTTCCATGCCTCTGTTGCAGTTCATCCAGCCATTATGAACATTCTAATTCTATAAAATGTAGAATGTCTCTGTTGTATATTTGTGCAAATTCCAGAGCAATGCAGGTCTAATACTCAGTCGGGATCCTTCAGCTCTGTGATAATATTTAATAAGTATCAGTTTTGCTTGTCTTGTGCACACATGTGGTTATGCATTTTTCAGATTATTAGCTTGGAAATCCTTTCTGTCCTTATCGGCTTTCATGGCGTTATTGTAGGTTATTTACCATGGCTTAGATTTTACAGTATAAAATACAGAATATAAACTTCAGAGGCTTTTCTAATCTACTTGATGTAAAATCCACTGGAGAAACACCTGTCCTCAGCACCATTAACCTGACAGGGTGAAGCTGTTCTTTAAGTTGACCATCAGCCAAACCACGTGAATTTGCACTATTGGTGTCAAAGGATGGGAAAAAAAATAGCTGTTCATGTGCCTGCATTCACTTTTCAGGAGCACTCCAAGGCCAGCTGCTAAAACCAAGCTGTGACCTCTCCAAATTCATTTGGCCTCAGTTTAGGTGCCTGTGGTGGGGAGGTCCACACCTGCACTGGGTAACTCGTCTCCCATTATACCCAAAAGTAGCCTCCTCAGTTAGTAGAGTCAGTGGTGTTTTAAGATCAAGTGGAATTGCCAACTATAGGATGAGGTGACTGCAGCCTATACACTGCTGACTGTGTTGTCCAACTTTCCATCCCCCGTGAAGACAACCTGGATTATTTGTTCAGCTGTACTGAGGTGAAGCGACTCCTGACTTCGGCATTCCTGCTGACCGCAGAGCATGGGCAGACTGGAAAGCCACCTTGTCATCGGTGTATATTTATGCAGTTTTTTTACACTGGATCGATATGGTGAAATCTTGAGGCAAAAAAGAGAGCTCTACATTTATTGCAGGTATGAGAAACCAGGGAAGTGGAAGAACTGGCAAATCTAGCTAAGCTACTGACAACAACTCTTATGGGGCTATATGGCAAGCCAGGTCCAGAAGAGTGAAAACCATAAAGCCGTTCCTTCCTCATGTTGCAGAGAAGGTTTTTCCTATCATCAGCCACACCGAATGTCGCTGAAGCTCATCATGTTTCAGTATCTGGATGCCCAGCTCAGGATATCTGTGCTACAACACATGCAGGCTGCGTTGTGCTTGCCTGCAACTTCATAACCAATAGTTTAGTCTGACTAGGGGATTTATATCACTCGTGTGTTTCAGAGATGCTGGCAGAGCACGGATAAGAATATAAGCAAAAGTAGAAGCCATTTTCATCATCTGGGCAGAAGAGCAATGCTAAGCACGACACAGCTAATCTGCTCGCAGGGTGTTTTGCCTGCTCCCTTTTGTCCCCCGGCTCTGGCAGGGCTGCTGTCAGTGCGGCGCGGAGGCCTCGGGTAGCGCTTACGTCCTCGCTCACTTTAATCAGGCTGACTCGAGTGCAAAATTATGTCACATTTGAGAAGACAAATTGTATTAATTGAAACATTACTTTGTGAGGCTACACATGAAGGTCTGTCAACGGATGGTGGGAACCACTCGCGTGAGACTAAGAGAAAACACGGGCCATTTACAGGTTGTTGGTAATGAGTTTAATCTACCCATGCCTGCAAAATATAAATAAAGGTCTTCATTAGGCTTTCTGGGGGTGCAGATGTTCCCTCTGTTGGGTGCCCAACGTAGTGCAAAGGAGGTGCACTAGTTTCACTAGGGCGTGCACCAGAGGAAAGGCGATTGTGGGGAGGAGAAAGAGGAAGCACGATGCAGCAGGAGACACAAATAGACCTCGGTAATGTGATCTTTCTCCACTGGAAACATTTCTGCTCCTAATACATTGCCTCTTCTCATTGCTGTTGGTGCAAAGGTAGGAAATGAAGGCTTCTGGAGGAAGCCAGGTTTCCCCTTGGTGGGGGTTGTGGGAGGGCGTGGAGGCACCTGGAGTGGAAGCATTTCCATGCGTGTGTGGCCGTGGGGAAGAGGGCGATGGGGAGGGAGGTGTGCCCAGGAGCCAGGCTGTCCTGCAGGCCTTTGGGAGAGATGAATGTCCTTGGTCTAGAATTTAGGTGAAAAAATGTTGTGACAGCTAGAGAAGGTTGGGAAAGGAGAGATGAGTGAGCCAGCTTCCACCACCGACCTCCTCTCCACCAGGAACCAGAGGGGAGCAATGACGGCTCTGTCCGTGTCACACCAAAACCCCTGCTGTCCTGCAGACAGGGCATTAATGACTAATGACTAATGAGGTTTATCCGTGGCAGCCAGGGCTCAAACACTATTTTGGGTGCCAACCATCACATCATGCAGTAATTTTACAGAGGGGTGTCACGTACAGATCCCAATGCCTGTTATGGAGATTGATGTGGCTGGAAGTGCTGAGCAGAACGTCTATTTTCGTGCTGTTCCTGTTACACAGCTGAACAGCTGGCTCTGTGCTCTGACAGCCACCGAGGGAAGCCCAGCATGGCTTAAGAGCGAGAGAGCAGCGCACAAGAGAAGTTCTGCCTGGGTTATTGTGATGCCCCGATCAGGTTGTCAAGATCCTTGTATTTCTTTTGGTAGTATATAACAGAAGCAATAGAAGCAGAAGAAATAGTAAGAGAACCAAGACTTGTATGTCTACTTTATCTCTCTATATATGTATTTTAAATACTTTATTGTTAGGTTTCTTCAGGCACCTTGATTTGGGTTTGTCTGTGACGTTACTTTTTCATTTCAATGGTACAGTATTATTCTGGAAGCACTTACTATGAAATCTATAAATTCATACAAGCTTTTTTAAGGAAATCACAGTCTTCTGATCAGCTTTGTGGAGAGAGACTGTTATATTAGGTCACTTGGGTGATTACCCTCCAGTGCTTTCTTTGCACGACCTTTACTGTAAGCCAAAGACTTTGCCAAGAAAGCAGGTGAAATGAGGGTGAAGACTGATTACAGCAAAGTTATTTATAACAACCATAAAATTAAGTCTTATCAAGTGACAGCATTATCCCGTGGTAATAGACAAATTCTTCTTTGTTCGGAAAAGCTTAATTTGTATATAAAAAAATTCAGGCTGACAACTGAAGCATGACGGTTGATATGTGCAAGATGACTTGCTTTCCAAGGTTTAGCGCATTTATTGCAGCTCTGAAAGCTCAGATGAACTGTTTACATGCCTAACCAGTGGCCCCAAAACGTAAGATGTTTGCAAACCTCATAATGTTTTCAGCAGCTCCATTTCAGGCTATTGAAAACCATTAGTAATGCACCACCGTAACTGGTTAAAAGAAAAACATACTGTTCAAACAAATCTCCATTAAACTGTCATCTTTATTTTTATACTTGTATTGCTGTTACAGGGATTTGTGTGTTTTTTCTCCATTTTCTCCGTCTCTCCATTAGCAAGAGGTAGAAAGTGACTGCCTAAATGGACTTTTTTCATGAATTGAATTGTATACAAGTTGAGCACTGTGCACAGAACATGGAAATAACACATAGCAGTGCCGGTTTTGTTTGCAATTAAGTGATGCAGAGTCGTAAAGCAAGTTCAGCTACAGCTCCTGCAAATATCATAATGATAACTTTTGTCTGCTTCTTGCTTATGGGCAAATAACCTTCACCTGGGCCAAATAAACTGCAGTGATTCTGGCCCGTGCATTAACAGCAAATAAATGTCAAGGTGGAAGAGTAGGAAGTTTATTAGATTGAGACACAAATAATGAATGGCATCATAATGAAGCTTTATTTAGTATTTAAACCGTAAATGAAAACAAAATGACAGAAAAATGCTGAGCAGGCCGTCGGAGTACTAATTTTTTAAAGGCCAGGGAAGAAGCCCTTCCCTGCCTCCCCTGTGGTGATGGCCTCCCCGGGGTCCCCACCACCTCCTCCCCACAGGACGAGGAGCAAGGCGTTAGGGCTTCCCCACTGTAAAAATGACCCAGGCCCCTCAGGAGGGATGATCGGGGGGCGGCCGGGCTGTGCTGCGAGGAGGGGAGGCAGAGTTCGGCTGGCGAGAGAGGGAGGAAACGCAACCCTTCTCCCAGGTGCCCAGCAAAGGACGAGGGGTGACACGGTCACTGGTGGCAGCAAGGAAAATGCCAGGGGTACGTAAGGAAACAAAATCTTCCCCACGAAAGTGGTTAAGCATTGAAGCTGTTTACACAGAAAAGTGCTGGATCCTTGGAGACGTCCAAAATTAGACCGGTGTTCGTTACTCCAGTTTTCTGTACAAAGTGAGGCAGCACCACGCTCTTCTGCTCTGCACTTGCATCTAGCCGCGTTAGTACAGAGGTGTTGTTGAAAAACATGCTGCCCCGTAGCAGCGTGACACTGGCAAATATTTCTGGTGTCGAGCTGGCCTTAGCCACCCATGCCTCCGCAGTGCCTACTGACGAGTCAGGCTCTGAAGGTCAGAATATCCTATAAACTGCCTAGGATTCGTGATGCCTTTTAGCTCCTGCCAAGTCTCTTGCTCGTGACTGCAGGGGGAAACAAATGCGTGCCCTTGGCAGCCGTGCGGCTTTCGCTCTGCTACGGTATTTAATCACATGCTAGGTGTAGCATCTGATACAACAAGCTTTTCTTCCCCCACTCTGGGTTTTTGGTAGCTCTTTTGCAGTTCTCTTCCCAATCTTAATACTCATTTCAGTGTTTATCTCACTTCAGGAAATCTTTAGCATAGCACTAACTCTACCTTTTGATTTTCCTCTGTAAAACCTCAGACTAAACAGATAAATTATTGGTGTAATAACAGCAGCTCCAAGTTACTTTTCTAGCATTTCCTTTTAACAGAAGCAAAATAATCTAGGCTGCACGAGGAGAGTTTTCCAGCATCACCACCCTGGTGAAAAATTTTCAGTGCTTTCTGTGTAGGCTAGAGTTTGGTGAACAAGATTAGTGATTAAAAACAGCTGAGAATATCTTTTTGGAAAACACTCTTTTTACCTTGAAAATATCACACTATAAGCAGACCACTGAAAAGTATTTTAAGCCATGATACATAAAGTTCACACAATATAAGAAAAGCATTAAACTATAATGTCAGGATCGTCAGTTGCCACTGAAGGCTATGGAGCTCGTCAACAATTTAATCAGTGATTTGAAAGCACTAATTAAAAATAGTCAATCATCAGCACTAAAAGATCATATACTTCTTAAAAGACAGCGAATGACCAAAGGGTGTTCCAGCTACAGTTAATTCCATTCTAGCTGCACATTTTCTTGACTTTTTTAACATTTTCTTGACTTTCATTGGAAATTTGGCGGTTGGACTAGTTGATCGTTGTAGGTCCCTTCCAACTGAAATATTCTATTCTATTCTATTCTATTCTATTCTATTCTATTCTATTCCAGTCTTGGTCCCTGCTGAAAGGCAACCTGTTTCTGAAGTAAAAGCAGAAATGTTAGACAAGCTTTGAGCAGGGAGAATACTGGAAAAAATACCTCTTCTGACCTAAATATATACATATATACACATATATATGTCTCTATATACATACCTTATTGATTTTTCTAAACAGCTATTTAGGCAAAGTGACTGGGGAAAGATACTCAAATTTGGCCAAAATATAGCCAAAAAGAGGGCCTTTTGGCACTCTGGTGTATATTGTCTTACTTCATAGTGATGATCCTTTAAAAAAAACCAAAAGGTGGGCTTTTTTAATACAATACATATTTTGCTTTGTATAGACTAGCCATGCATTGACCCTAAGGACCCAGCGCTTATGCGCACGTGGCTCACATAGTATAGCTTACTTCTTCAGCTGTCACGCACTCAGCAAGGTACAAGCAGACTTTTGTAGATGACAGCAGGTAAGGCAAAGCTGATTGCAAACATAAGAGTAAGCTCTCGCATTCATATCAGTAGGAGCACAAACAGTTGCAAAGAGAGAGAAAAAAAAAAACCCTTTCCAGCAATTATTTTAATATCCACATTTACTGTTTTGGGAGTTTTCCCTTCAAGATCTTAGCGATGAATGATATCGTGCGAATTATTATTGTTAGATTTGGGTAACATTTTTTTGAGAAAACGGTTAACGTGGCAGAAATGGTGGGTTTGTTTTTCTCCAAACCAATACCAATTTTTCCCTGTATTTTTTATCGGGGAATCGGGGCTGGGGTGGACTGGGAAGCTATGGTCATAGGCCTTGCGGTTAAGTTTCTGCCACCCCCTGACTGTGTGGCCAGCAAGCTACATCGCTCGCTTGGGAAGTGGGGAAACTGAGTTTAACTTCTGGTACTGCCACCAGCATTTTAAACCCAAATATCCTGCTTCTCAGGAGCATGCTGTATGCTCCTTGTTATAAGATACAGAGGATGGAGCAGGGGAAATGCCCTCAAACTCTCTTGTCGATGGCACAAGACCTTGAGTGACTGGGCATCTGGCGGAGCAAGGAGGAGAGGCGATCACCCCCTCCCCAGGTGAGCAGCCAGCCCTCCCCAGCGAGCAACGACACTCCTTCTTCCTTCGTTTCCCAAAGACTTTTTAACGAGACGGAGCCGTGCTGCAGGAGGGACTGGCACCCAGCCAGCCTTGGACGTACTGCTCAGGTAGTAGAGGCAGGCGAGTATAACTCTTCCTTAGGACAGGCAACTGTGCTCTCCCTGAGCCCTTGGGTAAAAACTAGCAGGAGCAGGTCAGCTTTTGGGGGGCTTTTGGTAATATAGTATAGCATTTTGTTTCTTTTGCTTGTCTTGATGATCAAAAACTTAGCTTATTGTTTTATATTACAACATACTTTAGTTTTTTCATTTACTTGCTGAGTGTACACTCTAGCTGTGAAAAGTGAAAGAGGATTAAGGTGTGTTTCAGGATCTTTTTTTTTTACTTTTTTCTTTAAAAACAAAAACACAGTGTGAGTTTGGAAGGAAAACCCCAGCAGTTATTGCCAAGAATATAGTTGATTAAGTGTCCATATTGCACCACAGACACCAACATGGTGCCTCCACAGCCCCCCAAAGGGCTGTGGGTGGCCTGGAGGCCGTTTGCTACATACAAATTTCTGTCCAAGGGAATTACCTTGTTAGGAAATTTCTAAAATGCATTTTGTTAGGGTTTTTTGGTGATGTTTGATCAATTTTATGTATTCAGTGCTGAAGTCAAAGCGAAGAGCAGAGTTCCGCTACTGGATGGAGCTGGTGGTACCAGCATTGCTGACATCCAGGGCAAAGTGGGTCTTCAGCGAGTCAATGCTAGGGCCTTTTCGCAACCTGCAGGAACCCTCCTCCAGGGGTGAGGTTTACTTCACCCTGGGGGTCTCACAGTGTCCCGTCTCCTCTCAGGACAGGTCATGATCCTTACCTTAGCCCTTCACCTGCCCAGCACTTGGGGATGGGCTCCACTGAAGCATCGTGAAGGTAAGGACAGACACTCTCACCATGAGCTGCTGTTGAGTGGAAAGTCATTGTAAGCGGGAGATGGCACAGCTGAGCTGTTTGCAATGGTCTTCGCTGCTGAGGAGCTGCTTTATGCTCTGTATTAATATCCTAAAAGGGAGTACACAAAGCTCAGGAATATTGCCCTTCAGCATGGTAAATGTGCGTGTAGCTACTGCATGGTGTTTATGGAGGCATTACAGTCCGGTATAAAGTTCTGTTTAAAGAAATATAAAAAAGAACACCCTTGCATGATGTTTTATAATCACATAGTTGCTTCAAAATATGTCTACAAAGCCCAATTTTCCTGTCCTACCAAACTTCTGCTCACAGTAAAGAAAAGTGTGAGGCCAGCATAAGTCTCCCACATCTTTTGTTCGCCTGACAGGCATGTGGCTGTGCAGTGAGCTGATAATCAAAGGCTTTACTTCAGAGCAGCCATAATTTTCTGATCCCTCCATAAAAACATGTAAACCTTTCAGAAATAATTCATGTTAGAGTCTATGCCTCCAAAGGAGGGTTGTGGGTGTTTTGGTTTTTTTAAGGATGAAGACATTACCTCATAGTGGGAAGGCTTCAGAACATAGCAAACCTGGTGTCAAATCTTGGATTGAAAATCAGGTATCCTGAGTTTCTACGCTTGACATGGCAGGCATAATGAAAAAACAAGAACAAGGCCAAAAAAAAAAAAAGTAATTGTGAATGCAAACAGGCAGCAGAAAACCGGGTGTACATGTATGTGTGGGGTGAATTTCTGAAATTCTCAAGCCAAAGCCTGCTGCTTGCCAGCTGCAACCAGTATGTGCTGGTTGTAAATTTTCATCCCACCTGAATTGAACAAACATGGCACATCCTGAATCCTCCAATTAATAAATAGACATGAGACAAACCCTGCAATTAGAAGGCTGATCACACGTTGTGCTTCTGCAGACAGACTGTTTAGACTGGGAAAATTAGGCTCAGGGTGCTGGAAAGAAGAGCTGATGCCGATGAGAGGGATTTCCAAAATGAAGTAGCAGTCTCAGAAAGAAGAAGGGAGCCTGGAAAAAAGAAAGCAAAGATCTTGCCTGAAGGAGTAACCTGGCAGTGGGGGAAGATGCAGGAGACAGACAGTTTGTGGCCCATAATGCCTGAGACTGTTAACGAAGAGCAGCAGCACGGCATGAACCAACCTGACTTTCTGCTTGACTGTCCTGGGCCAGCAGCAACCTCCCTGCTGAGACGGATGGTGGGACCTTGTGACTGTAGTGCTGGGGGCAGCAAGGGAGTGTGTGCCTCAAATTAGGGTAAAACTCTTGTCTCCCTGTCTTAAGAAACCCGAGTTATCCAGAGCCTCTGCAGGTTGTTGTTCACTGTGTCTCGCCCATGACAGCATCCTATTTCCAAATGATCCTTTTCAGCCAAATAAAATCTCCAAATAATGTAAATGACTGGATCCATGAGGTTTCCCTTGAAGTTACCTAAACCCCTTGGTTTAATTAGACTTGTACAGCTGACAAGGATTTGTTTTCTCCTGACACACTACCATCTTCTTGCATAATCTCCTAGGTGGATGCGACTCGCTGTTATGAAATAAGCCGTACATTGACTTCCTCTGGAGAAATTCAGGAGCTGCCAGACTGACATGCATCCCTGTCACTGTCTTCACTAGGGTTATTAATAACACTGTTAATTTGATAAATCTCAGATTTTTCAAAGATTCTTCTAAAAACAAGCATTCAATGCCTGACTGAGATCTCTGTTGGAGTGGGTATAGGAGAGGGATTCAGAAAGAAAGGAGTCTGTGGCAGATGTGTATTAGTGAAATGTCTCGCCTTCAGCATCTCTCTCGCAAGTGATGTCCCAGTTGTGTAATTCCTCCATTCTGCCTCACTCTTGAAATCGCATATCCTCAGCAGACATTAATAATACAGACAATTGGTGTCTCTTTTTGTAAACACCTTCTGGTCCTGTACAGTGAAACTGAGCTTCTAGGGATCCAGAGACAACTGGAAGCATTTATGTAGTTGATATATCAAAACAGTGGATTTTCATCTGGTAGGAAAATTATTTTATGTGAAAAGTCATTAAAGTGGTCACTATGTGAGAGAGAGCCTGATTTCTGTAAGAGATCACCAGCCAGAACTCCAGCAGAAATCAGAAATTACTTTGATTTCCATGCATCTCTAAAACATGAAGTTTACTGTGAGGTACACTGAGAATTGTCACCCCTGTGAGAGTATCTCATGTTTCTATTCAGGGAACTTGGTTCGTTCTTACCAAGAAAAAAAGCACAGAACAAATAGCACAGGTGCTCACACAGGTTGCAACTTTGCAGGCCTTTTACCCCTCTCTGGGCACAGGTCCGGTCTCCCAAGGTACTCGAGGGGACTCTGAACATGTTACTCAGAAGTAAGTGAGGCATAGCGGCACGCACGATTGCAGTATGAATTTCTCTGCAACCTTCTGAAGGCTCCAGCCTTCGGTGCTGGGGGGATAACGGCGATGAGGTAGTTGCACAGCTACCAGAGAGCTGTTGAGGAGAGGACCACAGGATCTGCCTGCACAGCCCGGGCTGGCAGCCTTTCGTTGCCAGACATTACACTGTCACAGATATTGGAGCGGGTTTGGTTTGTTGTTCACATGTAACACGGATGGCCAAGAAACTCTCCTTCAGCGCCTCAGTACCCAAATTTACTATTAAGTTTCCACTGGTTTCTGTATCAAAATGGCAAGTTTTTGATGAGATGGGCAGTTCTGCGTAATTTAGCAGGCCCCCAACACACATTTCAAAGACTGAGCTAAAAAAAAAAAAACACCTGTACCAAAAAAACTCCAGAAATAGACCTTTTGTTAAAGATTCAATATACCTTTCTTTAGGGATTCAGAACAAGGTGTGGGTACAACATCTTGCCTGGGAAAGAGATGGCTCCAAGGATACCTTATTGCAGCCTTTCAATACTTAAAGAGGCGATGAGAGACTTTTTACCAGGGGCTATAGTGATGGGACAAGGGGCAGTGGTTTTAAACTGAAAGAGGGTAGGTTTAGATTGGACATAAGGAAGAAATTCTTTATGATAAGGGCGGTGAGACACTGGTTGCCCAGAGAAGTTGTGGATGCCCCTCACTGGAACTGTTCAAGGCCAGGTTGGAGGGGGCTTTGAGCAACCTGATCTAGTGAAAGATGCCCCTGCCCATGGGAGGGGGGTTGGACTGGACGGTCTTTAAAGGTCCCTTCCAACCCAAACCATTCCGTGAGTCTGTAAAAGCTACGGTTTTCTGTGTAGACATCTTTTTACCTGAAAATTAAGTTTTCCCTCAATAGCAATAATGCTCAGCAGTCATTCTTTTTTTTTTCTCCCGCCTCTCCGTACACCCGTCTGTAAAGGCTCCATCCTCTCGGTGGGGAGACCAGCCTCCACACGTTAGGCAAGAGTGACATCTACTGTCCGTCGCCACCAGCAGCCGCAGAGCTGGTGCATCGCTGTCCCACTGGCTGTCCCCCGACCTCCCCGGGTGATAAGGACACGGGTGGAGGTAGACTCTGCGCGTTTTTGCCCTCAAGTCTTCAGTCCGTATTGTGAATTAAAATAAATGAGAGTCAGTATTTTAGTAAATATTAGTAAATCACCCAAACTTCTGGTTGATGAACAAAAAATGAAATTTGGAGTTACTATCAAAGCTAGGACACGTATGAACAAAGCAGTACTACTAGCAACTCAAAACCAATGAGTTCAGAAGATGGGAGCTCTCAAGAATTGGGGGTATGTAACCAGAGAGCCCGATCCTTTTTCATTTTGAAGAGGAGTCTACAGGGAATGAGAATCTGGGCTGTGAAATCAAACTCAAATCAAATACGCCATTTGAATGCTGAAGCATTTTTATATTGAAAACAGATTACAACTTAATCTGTGAGCATAGGCCTCAAATCTTCCCCACCAGGACTTGTGTGCGCTCCTAGCCTTGTTCCACAGTGAAATACCACAATGCAGGCCTGCAAGAAAGCATTCCTGCTAAACAGAATCTTGACAATTTGTTTATCAGAAATTAGATTAAAAAATAGAAATATTTTTCAGACCACAAGTCAAGTCAAATGAGTAATTTCAGGATACAATTTTATGTTTAAATCCAGGCAGCCTTCTGCATGTGAACGCTGAACCAAGCATGCACAGACGCACGCAGCCATACATACCCAAATCCTAAGTATGAAAAAGGAATATAAAGGACTGCAATATCTTGAGGACTAATAAAATAGAAAAGAGGAGAATTTAGCTATTATTTCAGCTAACAACTTCTGTTTTGCAGCCTTCAAGATTCCTGGGAAACGGGGATCAGACAGACAAACCTGGCTGGTAAACAGGACTCTAGCTGTGGAAAGGGATTGGCCAAGGTCTAGGGTAGTTTTGCCATACCACAATTTGTCTTTCCTGAAGCAGTAGGACACTTAGATACTTCTTGCTCTTGAAATGGTGGATCTTTGATTTTACCCTTGACTTTTGAAGCTTGCAGACTTCAGAGGATCATAAGACCTTGGAATCAAACAGGTTGGAAGGGACATCAGGAGGTCTCTAGTGCAATCGCCTGCTCAGAGCAGGGTCGGCACTAATTTCAGACCAGGTTTCTCAGGGCTGTGTCCAGCTGGGACTTGAAAATCTTCAGGGATGGCACCTGCACACAGCCTCTCGGGGTGGCCTGTTCTACTGCCTGGCTGTCTTTATGGAGAAAAGGTTTCTCATTATATTCTCTTACTGTGTTCTCCAAATTCTTCTTCCCGCAAAATTTGACTGGATGACATTTTCAGTTTTTAACCGCAAAAGGGCAGCAAAAAAGGGAATAAGGAAAAACAGAGGCCTTTGTGAACACCAGCTGGCCCGTGGGCCAGCCAAGCATGCAAGGGGAAGAATACGCAGACACCAGCAGACTGGCTCAGGCACTGATTAGGACTAAGAAATGTTTGACAAGAGGTGATCATCACACCTAGATCTGTACCGTCATCTGCTCTTCCACAGTGCGTGCTCAGTGCTTGGTAACTGGCATCTGTGCTGGACAAGGATGTCATATGCAAGAGTTTTATTCCTGTCTTACCGTGAAAGGACAAGGGCAAAGGAGATCCGTGGCAATGTTTGCTTTTTGCCTGAGCTAGTCTTCACACAGCATGAGATCTTATGGGCTTCCTGAGCCTTATCTTCCGCCCGTCCCAGCCTGCTCCGTGCTTCGCTTCCCTGACTTTCTGTTGGCCACCACTCTCTCCTTCTTGTCTTTCTGCATTCATGCCGGTCTTGTTTTGCCTAAACAGGACCTCTGCAGCTAAAGAAAAGCAGCAGGTTTGTCCTTAACTACTATGAAATGGGCATGTAAGTAACTCACACTGCAAACTCAGTAAAGGGAAAGGCAATGAGGAAATGAGTTTGGAGGACTCAGCTGAGCTCCAGAAAGATCTATCAGTAACACGACCCTTGGCAGAACACACACCCTGAAAGATAAGAGGGTGCACTACACACTTCAACAGGGTGTAGTACAAACAAGGAAGGAGGATTTTCTCAATGCCATGCCAGAGACAGAAAAAAAAATGTCAAACTCTTAAAAGCTGAAGTGAAAGCAGAGAATAAAACTAAGAAGCGTGAACTTCTAGACTGTGGGCCCCCAAGTGTGATATATGATAACCCATCCCTGAAATATATGTTTTGCAGTAGTTGCCTAATTTGCCATAGCACTACAATCCCACTGAACTTAAAGAAAGAAAAAGTGCTGCAAATAAAACATACCAAAGACTAATGTACCAATTACAGATCCTGTTGTACAAGGGCCCATGGGTATTTTCGGCATGCTTCAATTGTTTTTTGTTTCACTCCAATAAATAATGACAAAACATGTGGGAAAATAAGTCAGGAACAAATGTATGTCTTTGGAATATACACGTTTGACTTCCAGAGCTGCCATGCACAGGAAGGGTGTGCATCCATCCAGCGTGCACCCACCTACCCTGCTAGGTCCTGCAGGCACACCAGTACTCCCCTGGGGGCAAAGATGTTTTACCAAGAGCCGGAACAGAGGTATTAACATCACATTTTAGCCGTCTGAGTTTCCCACTGAGTGCAGGAAGGAAGTACTCGGTGCAGGAAGGGCAATGAATGGCCGGAAGAACGCGTGGTGTAGGCGCTTCAGAGGCGAAAATTGCCAAGAAGCCAACTCTCACGGGACAGCTGCACCCTGGGAATTTTATGCAGAGTTGAAGGAAAAGAAAAGTTTGTCCCAGAGGAAAAACTGTGGGTGTGAATGAAAATAACGCATGGGTTGTACATGTCTTAAATCATCTTGATGGCAATTGGTGAACGCATTTCAATGGCAGGCCCTTAAAATGTCTCCATTGCGAGTATGAAAACTCTCTGTGGAAAAAGAGGGGAGCAACACAGGAGGAAAGAAGCACGTGGCCAATGAAGTCAGAAGAAGAGATTTATTAGAGGAATCAAGGGCAATTAGTATCCAACCCCGATTGATGTCCGTAACGCCTTTGAAAACCTCCTATCAGTCAACATGAAACCCGGCAAAGACAGATAACGTCTTTGAAGTCTGCAGTTATAAGGGACCCAAAATATCATGGCAAAGTCAGAGCAATTTCAAAGACAAACATTCTTTGCATAGGATGAAAATGGTTCAGAACTGTATGTAAGGAGATTACACAATGGATCATGTGGAATTTGTCTAAAAACATACTAAAAAATATCTACATTCGAGCAAAGAATCCAAGCTAACTGAATTATTTAAGAAAAACTCTCTCCAAGAAGAAAAAACAATTAGGTTTTTAGCAGGTTTTTTAGCAGGGGAATCCCATTTATTTTCTGACAGAAGGAGGCAATCTCTGACAACTGGATCACCTTAAGGAATTTTACCATGACACATATTTTGGAAGCAAGCTGAAGACAACATAGCGCGACGTAGTCACACCTGGAAAGCAGGAGAGACACTCTGACAAGGCCTACGTTACAGTGGCTTTTCTCACTGACGTTGCATGACAGAGGTTGCATTGCTGCATGACTTCACTGCTCTATATGATAAAAGTTGGCAGAATAATAAATTCCTTGTTGTGTTGTTGTTGGTGCAGCAGCAGAATGTTTTTTTTGGTGATCCTTAGACTTCATTCATTGCAATCCTTCTTCTCTCTGCCTTTCCCACCCTGGGTGATGGTTTCCTAGCCCAAGACAGCTCTTTACATTCCTGTCTTTCCACCATGGTGGTGGAGAAGAAGATAGAACATTAGGGCTCAGGATGGTCGAGTGTGCAGAACAGGCCACCTTTGACACCCCTCAGCAGTATCCTATGGGGTGGCTTGGGCAGAGCTGACTGGTGCATGCACACTGGGGATGCCTGGGATTTCTGCGAGTCTGGTACCGCCGGCAGAGACATGAGTCCAGCCTCATTGCCTGAGATGTGGAAACCCAGGATGGAGGCTGAAAGACCTCATGTTCTACCTAACAAAGCCAATGGAAGGAAAAAGAATAGGTTGGAGAAGCCCTGATGCTATCGTAAGATGCCCTAAGCTACCAAACTAATCAGGAAGAAGTATGAAAGGTGATTGGATTATAATGTTTAAATACTTCGACAAAACCAGAACAGCCATAGCTAAATGGGCTTCTCTCTTCTTATAGCAGAGACACATATGAAGAAGTTGAAAGGCTGGAAGCACAAACTACAGAGTCATATTAAAAATCTAAGGACATGATTTCAGATGTGGGCATGATTCAAGCCCACAAACAAGCTATCAAAGGAATAAAAGAATTCTCCCTCTCTCTTCAAATCAAGATTTTCTTCCTATTTAAAAAAAAAAAAAAGCACTAAATACAAGTTACTGGGAAATCTGAGCTAAATCCTATGGCCTTGTGTGTACAAGGCCTTGGGGATACAACCCTTTAGACTGGGTTTTCTAGAGGTCCTTCTAGCCTTTGAAACCTATGAATCTCTCCTGCAAAATTGCATGACGGTATCATCTCATGCTGCTCTGCGACTGTACCAATATTTATGCAAAAGACACTCAATGTCGGTTTAAAAATTCCAATGTTGAAGAATCTACTATATTACTAAGGGGATTTGTTTTAGTAGCTACCCACCCTCACCAAGAAACACTTGTGCTTCCCTGCCAGCCTGGATCGGCATAGCTCCAGCTATGCTGACGCCAGGAGTCTCTTCCCGTCGATGTGATCATGGCTATCATCCATTCCTGTTTAAATCTGCTCTTGAATAAACTAACCAGAGCCTCAAAAGTCTCTCAAGGCATGTCACAACATTTCTCAGTACTCCATTCATTCCTGAAGCTCTTTTCCAGCTCCTCACAATTTTTCAAAATCTTTTCCTGAAGTACAAACACTGAAGTATTCAAGTAATGATCCACTTTTGATATCATTTGAATCATAAAGCCAGAGCAATATCCACTCTTACTCAAAAATACCATACCAGAGCAGACAAAACAGCAAATGATGAGTAAAAAATACAAAAAAAAAAGAGCAATGAACTTGATATTCTTTATACATTGACAGGAATTTATAAATAAAATGCAGAAAGTTCTTCATCTATGCGTGTAGGGATAAACTGGGACTCCTGAGAACATACAGCTTCATGCCCCTGGTCTCTCCATGACTCCCCATATGCCCTTTGCAAAGGGTGTTTTTGCACTTTGCGGAATGTACAGTTTCCATGATGTAAAATAATGAAATTACTACTATCTGGTAGCTAGTCACACAGTAAAAAGTGGTTTCAACTCTTTCTATAAACAATGGTGGCTCATATCAACTGTTACTCAGGGATATGTTGGCAACTGTCAGTTTATTTCTGAATATTTGTATTTAGGAGTCCAAAATTAATGTTCACATTCAAGGTTGATGTGGCCAAACTTATACTAGAAAGAGTTAAGGAGAACAGATTACGTACGATGAGTAAGCTGAAAGTCATTCATGTGAAGCTGGCAAATACTGAAAGCATCAGGTGAAGAAACAGGACAGTTATGCAATCATTTTCAAAGTTATATTTACTAAATAATTTGAGCCTGATTCACTGTTACATTATGCAGTACATAATTGCTTATGTTTCCAGGTTCGCATCTCTTATCATGAGAAAGTAAATAATAGCTTCAAACAAGATCTGAAATTAAGTTCAGTGTTGGAAAACATTCAAGTTCTTTTCAGCCTCATCTAAACATTTCCCTCTCAAGATAATAACTTTCCTACCTGTTCACAGAAGTTTGCAAATATTTAATTCAAAATCAAATCTGGAATGCTTATGCTTTTGAAAGTGTTTTCTTTGTGGGGGGAAAAAAAAAAAAAAAAGAGGGAAGCCTGAAACTGGTGTAAGGATCACTGCTTTGAAACAAGAAGAAAGTCAATGGAGCACAGTTAGCCCAAGAGTCAAAACCTCTTGAAAAGGAAAAGGGAGAGACGATCAAGCACAACGTGTAAACACTGGCTCTGTGGGAAATCTCTGCGATGTCATAGCCTCAGCTAGCACCACCCACTGGAAAGCTAAGTCACCCCATAAAATCTTTAACTTCCACACCATAATTACCCTGGCACCTCTGGGTGGGCCCATGCCCCTCGCAGCCCACTGTGCAAAGGAAGTAAAACCCCTGTCACAGGGCACCCCGGAAGGTGCCTGTGCCCTTCTTCCCTCTCCAAAGGGAGAGGAGATTTCTGCTAGTCCCTTCTTGAGGGTTGGCCATCACATTCAAGGAAGTGCTGGTCTTTCTTCTGCTTTATTTCCTGGGTATTTGGGGACTGTAAAATGCTCCAGATCACACAGCAGGCTGGGTATTTTTTCAAACCATATGCAAAGGGAAGTTTGACTTCCTTCCTAGGCTTCTTCATTCCTCTGACCTCTGGACAAGTCATGCCAGCAGAAAAGCATATTACCCATGTAATATGGTCAGGATAGTTGTCTGGCAGAGTCATGCAATCCCTTTCTCCAGCAAAGCCTTCCTCCAGCCAGGGTGCCCTCACAAGCCCATGGTTTTAGATGCCTCTCCCAGCCAGAAGACCCTGCTCGTGCCCCGGTTGCACAATCCCTGCTCTTCTGAGAGCCAGGTCCCTACCTGCAGGAGGGGCAACTGGTCCCACTAAGCTCCCAGTTTGGAGAACATGGGTACCTTCGCCCTCCTTGAGAGGCAAGGGTTTGATCTCAGCCCTCAGCATCCACCAAACCCTTTGGAGGGCAGCTCCTGCCAGTTCGAAAGCCTGCTCTCCCCCCACCACCCCTATTCTGTGCTCTGGGACCCGGGGAGCAGGTATTCCTTCAGGCAGGCACCGCGGTGGTGCTGCTTCTCCCTGCCCGAGTTCTGCTGGCCTGCCTCCCTCGCCGAGGGCTGGAGGCGCCCGTAACAAACCTCTCCAGCCATACCGGACAGGTTACAGGCAGTCCCAACCGATTTTGCGAGCAACACAGGGCAGATCCCCACGTCCCGCGCAGGCGGTAGAAGCCAGACAGGAGGACAGCCGACACCAGCACGGCCCCACCGCCGGGGACGTGACAGCCAGCCCGCAGGAAGGTGAGAGGGGTCAGAGCAGCTCTCGCTCGGCACCGTGGAGCCCACGCTGCCTTCGCCCGCCAGAGACCTGGCAACAGAGGCAGAGCATTCCCGCAACCTGCCCCATAGCCCCGGGGGGGTTGCTACAGCGTTCCCAGACAGTCTCACTGCACAAGCCTGTGGAGTTTAAAAGCAAACTCTGCCAGCTGGAGTGGGGTATTTAAGGAACCAGCTATGAAGAGGAGAGAAAACAGCACCAAGGATTTACAGGTAAAATGCATATTTTGATTTAAAGGTGTGAATATAGATGCAGGGCGAATTGGAGAGAGATTAGCAAGGGTTAAAGGACAATGGAAGCATGGAACAAATTAAACTTATCTGGGATGCATCTAATACTCACATTAAATCCACATACTCTTTCAGCATGGAGATACCTCCCTAAATTATAAAGGGTAAGGGAAGGAGGGCTCACATTTTTGTCCCTAAATATATCATTTGCATCTCTTAAATTTGAGCCAGTGGAAGAGTCCAACACTGTGAGCCAAATCCTATTTAATTTATTCAGCAACACATCTGTGTGAAATATAGTCCAATTACAGCCATTAGGTTACTTTGCCATGGCTGCAGCCATTTGACTTTTATTTCCAGCAGGCTCTAATTAAATTATCACAATGCAGGAGCAGACAAGTTTCCCTTATACGTGACTGCAATTAAAGACATGCAATCACAACATTTTTTAAAGTGACTCCGATCAATTGGTTACAGTAAAGAATACCATGTAATAGAGCAGTGACTCTACCGTTAAGACTGAAAGAGGGTTTCTATTTCAATAATCTAGTTCCCTTTTATTATGAGTTCTGCTCTTGGATAATTTATTTAAAGTTCATTATGCGTCTACAGCATATATCATTTGCCCTCAGCTTGGGCTGCAGAAGTCCCATTATGGCCAATTACTTAGTGTGATAAAATCTGCTACAGTACAAACTGTTCTTTAATTAGATTTAAGTTTTGTCTAAATTCTATTTGTACTTCAGACAGCAAAATAATAAGGCCAACAGCAAAGACTTGCTGTCTCCTTTCTTTGGTCCCTGTGGTAACCTGTGAGGTTGGATGTAATCTTAGGGGAGTTCAGAACCGAGATCCCCACACCCATGTGCTTTTCTTGCAATACTTGTCCCCACCTCGGGTTTCCTTCACCAGCGCTGGGCTTGGGGGTGGCCTGGCCTGTGAGGGAGTCCCAAGTTCCCCGACCCGAATCCAGCCCTACCAGATACCTCACCGATAGCAAAGGGGACGGCTCCGAAAGCACCCGAGAGCGTGTGGCTGTCAGTAGGGACTGCAGTGGCTGAGTGCCACTGCCGCGCTCTTCGGCGATCGTAGGTGTTCGCTCTCCGGCCCCTACAGGTTTGCTGCAGCAGCACGCTGGCTGGTGGAAAAAAAGCCGCTGACAGAATGGTAGTCCTACAAAAGCACGAAGAAAGTGGTGCGGGGAGCAGCACCCGGCTGTGCCCTTCAGCTCGCTTAATAGCTGAGCACTGTAAACACCACGCTGTGTACAGCCATGGTGCGTCCAGCGGCAGACAGCACGCCGCGACCTGCTGCTGCAGGATGGGGCCTTTGCTGTTAACCTGGTTAACCATTAGCCATACCAGAGGCTTCAAGTTTGTTTGTATCGCTGCATTACTTCTTAACTGAGTTAGAGCCGCTGGATTTATCTAAACTATCCCCTGCACCATGCCCAGCCATGAGAAGAGATTTGAAGCTGTTTTGCTCTTTAAAAACAAATGTCAGTGTTTGGCATGCATCTTCTCAAGCTCCAGCTTCGGTTTTCAGTGTGTTTTAAATATGTTTGAACCTAATGTTCTACACAATTTGAATTCAAAACCTGCAACCTGTCTCTGTGAGATCTCACAAGTGAGTGAGGGTAGAAGCTACATAAAGAAAATTCAGAGTGGAACAAGAAATCGAAGTGTTGATTCAGTAGGAATCCATTTTAACAGATCCAGGCCACAGTAATTTGAGGACAGGCATCATCCTGTAAGAAGTTGTATTCCTCCAGAAAAAATTACGCTGGAGATTTATTCATTTTTTTCTATCAAAACATTTACTCCACTTTAAAAGAAAGAAGGCATTCACACAAATGCATTTACTGGATGCAACATTAGCAGTTATTTGCCATGTGTTTCAGTGGCCCCATATTTTCTGTTGTAGAGTACTTCCCTTGAATCCTGCTCAAGTCCCATGTTGTATCTGGCAAATGGCTGCTTTGCAAAGTTGGATGAAGTTACTCTGATATTTTAGAAAACTACTATCTATGACTAAGCAAAACACCATATAAAAATTTTACAGGGATAGAAATTCACAGCTAATGACAAGCCTAAAAATAACCCATTTCTTTGCAACATCAGTCATGTTAATGGACTAAAAGAATGAAATATTCCTGTATCAGTTGTTTCCAAGGAGCAGGGAGAAAAATGTTAACCAACTCCAGCATCAAAAAGAATATGAAAACATTTCAACATCTGCCCTGTTTTCTACTTAATTAACAAGGATGCAAATAGCATTTATGGAGCAGTTAGGTTCTGAACATTCCTCTCTATACTTTGGTCAGTAGCGCAACACGACGATCCCTGATGAGAGAAGAAGGTGAATTTTATATACCAGGGGACACACATCACACACTGTGGGGCTGGGAATCCTTTATATTACAGCTTCATTGTGCCTGTGCAGACCCTTCCCTAAAAATACGTATTTTAAAATAAAATTGTATCTATCTCTATATAGATATGATAAAAGGCCTCTGGATCAGGATCAGTTCTCATGAAAGTAGCAAGACCTTTCCTTATTCAATAGTGGCTCTTTAATAGTGGCACTGATGGGAAACTGAAAGGAAAGACCTGGTTATTAGTTGTTTTTAACGGGCTACGAGAAGGTCTTATCGGTCAGTGAACACTAAGCATTTCTCTCTTCCTTAAGCACTAAGGAAAAAACATGAACACAACAAATGACGACTTAGTCCACCGCACCACCTGGCAAGACACTGACAGTGATTTTCTCAACTGCACTGATGTGGAAGTCAGTCTGAAGACTTTGTACCTCCCCATTATGTACAGCATCATCTTCCTGGTGGGCTTCCCGGGAAACGTCATTGTGATTTGTGTTTACAGCTTCAAGATGAGGCCTTGGAAGAGCAGCACCATCATCATGCTGAACCTGGCGCTCACAGACCTGCTCTACCTCACCAGCCTTCCCTTCCTGATACACTACTATGCCAGCGGGGAGCACTGGATCTTTGGCGAATTCATGTGCAAGTTCATCCGCTTCGGCTTCCACTTCAACTTGTACAGCAGCATCCTCTTCCTCACCTGCTTCAGCGCCTTCCGCTACATGGTGATTGTCCACCCTATGAAGTTCTTCCACATCCAGAGGAAGCGGTGGACAGCGGTGGCTTGCGCAGCCATTTGGGTGATCTCATTGGTAGCTGTCAGCCCTGTCAACTCCTTGATCTCCTCAAAAGAGGAACAAAACAGATCCTTATGCCTCGACCTTACCAGCTCTGAAAACCTGGGCACAATCAGGTGGTACAACTGGCTGCTGACAGGCCTGGCCTTCTTCTTGCCCTTGCTGACAGTGACTCTGTGCTACGCGCTCATTATTTACACTTTGGCTACCGGGCCCCACACGCGGGCTTGCTACAAACAAAAGGCTCGCAGACTTGCCGTGATCCTCTTGGTGGTCTTCTATGTGTGCTTCCTCCCCTTCCACATATTTCGGGTGGCTCGGCTTGAACTACGGTTGTGTCCAGTCAGCTGTCATGTGGAGAAGCAAATCCACTCCGTCTATATCATCTCTCGGCCACTGGCGGCACTCAACACGTGTGGCAACCTACTACTTTATGTCGTGATCGGAGGTAACTTCCAGCAGGCCATCCTCTCTCTTTCAAGGTGTAAGTGGAGCAAATACGTCCAGCAGCCCAGGAGTAGCAATTACGTGACCAAGTCAGAAATTGCATTAAAGTTATGAAGGAATCCCAGCAAACCTGGGATGGCTTTGGTGCTGTAAGCTCCTGCAAAGGCAGGTGTGTTGATAAGGTAGCAAAAATTACAGTTGGCTTCTCCCTCCCCCTACAGTAGAGCACTTGTCAAAAAGCTGTCTTGGGAGCAGATTTATATGTATCTCTTAGCAACCAAAGAACAGGGAGTGAAAAGAAAAGATTATAAGCCACCTCAAAGGTGGAGTTTAAAACCACCCGTCCAGACTGTTTCCAAAGACATTTGGAAAGCGCAGGATTCTCTTGCTCCAGGCTTTGCGGTTGATTACAGAAACATGAAGAGCTTAGTTTGGACATGAGAACAACTTCCATTGATTTCAGTGTTGTCACTGATGTGGTGCTTAGTTTATTAGAGCCCGAGCGAAATGCAGCAGATACTGTCACGGTTGCTGAAACCACTGAATGACATACTTAGAAAGCACCTAGATAAATCTGATGTTTTCAGATGAGATGGACCTGATAAACTTCAGCATAGGGCACTGAGGAACTGAATGGTGAAATCTCAGAGCTGGCCTAGGGAAGGATGAGAGGAGTACCACAGCAGGACATACATGGCGAATGTGAGGAGATATATATACATATACAAGGAGATAGGTATATATAAAAGGAGATATATATATATATGGAAAAAATGGAGGAACAAGGAATTAACAGTCACATTAATGTCCATCTCAGAATAATACTGAAACAATCGATCAGATTATAAGTCTACAGAAGATGAATACAGGTGAGTCCCAGCCAGTATGGATCTATCAGCTATGTACAATCCCAGATCATTCTGATTTCCTACTACAACAAATTAACAGGCTCGTACATGAAGGAAAAGAAGAAGATGTCATATATCTTGACTCCAGAAGGAGTTTTGTCTAAGATGACACTCTTGCGTGTAAGCTAAGGAAACAGTCTGGAGGAAACTATTTTTACTGGTTACAGAGCTGCGCTCAGAGTGGAGATACTCATGATTTACTATCAGAGTAGGGGGAACCACTGAGTGAGGATTTGACCAGTCTGTCCTGGGTTTAGGAATATTTAGTGTTTTCATTAACAAATTGGATGATGAAATAAAGTCTGGTTAATATATTTGCAGATGACATGAAGCTGAGAAGACAAAATTACGTTGATAAATTGCAGCTATGGTCGGAAAATGCGCAGAATGCTATTAGACAGTGACAGGAGCAAAGTACTATCTTTAAGTAGAAATAATGAACTGTGCAAACACAAAATGAGAAAAAAAATATTTAGGTAGCAGTTCAGCAGAGAAAAATCTGTGGTTACTGTGAATCACAGGTTGGACAGGAGCCGACAGTTTCAGTGGCTGACAGCATCTGCTGTGGCAAAAAGGGCAGATGCCATGCTGGAACGTATGAATAAGAATATAATGTGCAAGATTTGTGTAGCAACCCTTACACCCTTTGCAGCCTTCTTACCCTGTCCGCTGGAGCACCATGCTGCCCTTCAGGGAAGACGTAGGTGAGAGGACCATGGCAAGAGCACTCAGAGAAACGACCAAAGGGGAAGGAACCAGTCAGAAAACCAAATGGTCTCAAAAACCCTGAAGGGTGGATATCAGGACAGACCTTCTCTCAGGACGGGTGATGAAGCACTGGAAAGGGCAGGAGGAGTCTCCACCACTGGGTGTCCCTAGGAGCAGGCTAGCCAGGTGCTTGGCAAGACTGACAGAAGCCTGCCTTTGGCCAGGAGGCTCTGCGGTTAGGCATTCATTGCCAGCAACATTGGTGCTAGTGAAACAAGTGGTGCCCGGGAGCATCCCCGGCACCAGAGCTCATCCCACCGCGCTGCCACGGCTCTGGGGAGCCTCGGGCAAGTGGCTGGCCGGCGGCAGCCAGCACACTGCTGGCAAAGCCGAGGCACCCGCCACGGGTTAGCACTGCGCCCGGCGGGCAGCCTGCACATAGGCAGCGCTGTGCAGGTACTGCGCCTACGTAGGAGAAACGATGACACCATGGTGTTTCAACATGACTTGTGGATATTTAAAATACTTTATTTGGTAAAGGCTCAGTCATCAGATACATCTTTTGGAAGCAGTGCCACTGGCCTTTTGACCTGTTTTGTATTTTAGATTGCCCTCTTCTGTATTGTTGTCAAAGTCTGAATTTTACAGGTTGCCACTAGATGGTGATCATTCATGGTCAAGCTACCTGGTTTCACATATGCATGTTTGATTCAAATCCACAAGTTACATGAATACATAAGACGATTCACATGAAGTAAATACTTTCTGACCTAGATTCATAACATCCCAGCTCTCCAACACGGGCAAAAAGTACAAACGAACTGCATAAATTCTCTTCCTTTTCCCCATAAGTGAAAGCAGAAGATGTGTTTACCACTTACACATACACATCTGGAGTGGATTAAAAATTATCTTTTTTCCTCTCTCAGAGCATTTTTAATTCTTGTTCTCAGAAGCTCTTCCTTCTCAAGCCCAAGCCAAGTTTATCACACACAAACAGAAGCTCTTAAAATACAACTACACATACAATATAAAATGGAGCAGCTGAAGGTAAAAAGTGTGAAATGGAAGTGTTTGAAGCTTTCCATCTCTGAGGCAAGAGTGACAGTCCCACAGTGACCTGGAGAGGGGTACCTTTTTGCCTGCTCCTCTCTTTCCTTAACATAGCTGTTGTTTGCTTGCCTTCTTCCTATCTCACCTCTTCATCCACCACCTCTCTTCATTTAGTTTGGGCTAAAGTAGCTGATTTTAAAGTGCCGGAGTAGATTAGGGAATGCTCCTGGGAGCTGTAGTTCGCTGGTGGGGCAAGAACCTCCAGGAGAAGGGCGGTCACGTCTTCCAGTACCATGGCTGGATCTGGAAAAGGAAGAAAGCTCAACCGTGACGCAGATATTTTTAAAGCATTCAAGGACTGCTCAGGTGCTCTGCAGGACTGAGAGATCATTATCTCATGTGACTCATTCCTTTTGCTTACTGGGAAGGGTGATATCTCGATAGCTTCTATTTTTAGCAGCTGTTAAGTTTACTGCTGAAACAAGGATAAGTGCTTCAATTGCAGTAAACAGGAGACACTTTCCAAGCTCTGTATATACAGTGTGACAACGCAGCTACATAAATTACTACACTATTGCAGGCTAATTCACAGCACAGTTATGCTCCAGTAACCAGGCTTCTGTCAAAAGTCTCTAGTAGGTTTGTTTGCAAAGATGGTCATATCAGCTCAAGTACCTACCAGCAAGCTGCACTCTGCCTGGGACCACAGAGGGACAAAGAAAATAACTTTGCAAGGTAAATGGGATTCACACATCTCAGGGAAATGTCAAGTCTGATGACATTAAAGATGAAATTTCGGAATTGCTGGCTGGTTTTGTAGAAACCTTATTCTTCACAGTGACTCACGTACTGTCACAGATTGTAGCAGAGCTGTTTTCTACCCTTAATTGTCAGGAAAGGCAATCAGCACTTTTTTTTCCTGTTCTCCCCAAATCATGTGTTCCTATAAGAAGTGAAAGCAAAAGGCCCCCCTCGTACTCAAACCTCCCAGAGAGCAAAAATACTGACTGTAATGTTCTGCATAAAAAAAAAATATCTCGCAAAATCTGTCCTAATCTGGCTGCTTCTAGCTGCCTTTCAAGCAATTCTGTGTCGTACTGAACGCCTAAGAAGAGAGTGTGAAGCAGGCTGCATGTAGCATCAAAATGAATAGCTTGGTAAACAGCTAGTAGAGAGAAAGGCTAGAACAGCTTGAGAACGGTCTACTCTTACAAAGTCTGCGTTGGATATTGATGTGAGACGAGGCTGCAATTTTATCCTGATGTAATGGTATGCGCTGTCGGGATGCTGCTGCATTAGCTGTACAGTGTAACTGTATGGTAGTGATCCACCACATGAAGCGGAGGGTAGTGCCAGCCTCACCACTGAGTCATTTAGACCTCAGATAGATGTTGTCATTTTGCTGATAAGGCTAAGCGAGCAGAATAAACGTTGAATGACTGCTTCCATCTGTCAGTATTTTGTACTCTAAAAATGCAGGTTGAGTTAACCTAAACTTTAAAGCAGCAAACAACACGCGAACATATCGCTATTCAACTCCTACCAGCTCCAAACTGTATTTGCCTTTCCCTGCCAGCAGAAAAGGCAAAGAGATGTAAAGGAAAATACTTCATATGTTCCCTCACAGCTCCCTTACGTTTTGTGAAAGTAGAGGCATTCAGCGGTGCCAGCTGATGCCACTTCAATGTAAAGACCACACAATTAAGCCTAGGAGGGGAAAAAAAGTTTACCCTAAAGAAAGTGTACTTCAAGGCCTGTTTTCTGAATAGCTACTGGAAAAGAGCAGTACTTTTGACTAAGGTGTCTTGCTGCCTCGGTGCCTGAGCCTCCCGGGTGCTGCAGTGCAGAGCAGAGCAAGTCAGGCGCCTTCTAAAGCAGGAGGAAAAATACGTTCCTGCTTTTAGTCAGAGCTGGACTCTGGGGCCAAGAAGGAGAAAAAGTAAAGTTGGTAAACACTGGGCTGAGTGTCTTTCTAAAGCAAAATTTAAAGCTCAAATGCCGTTTTTTTAAAACACGCAGAGGGAACATGATATTTCGGGGCTGCTGCAGGCAAGTATAATGCAGAGTACATTAGATTCATCATTGCTAGAACCTTAAAAGACATTTGAATTAAAAGGTATTTTATCTTCTAAGATCTTTCCTCAGTTTCTTTATTCCCCAAAATGGTTGATATCACTGATTTCTAAACCAAAAGAGAGATGGTTGCCTGGAAGCTATAGTGCTGGTGATGCTCTCCACTTCCACAAGGAAAACAAAATTCTGAGCTTCTGTTTTTTTTAAAAAAGGGGAAGATGTGTTTTTCCAAATTACTATATGGATTTCCTTTTACTTTGTAAAATAGTGAAAGAAGATAAGGTGAAGAAGAAAGAAACACAACTTTGTGCACAGACAGACAAGGCCATACTGAATCCTAATAAAGCAAGGTAGAAGGTATAGTTCCTGGAGACATCTTCCTCCAAGTGTTTTCATTACATATGGTTGTATTTCTAGCACGCTTCCTGCTACCCAAGCTAGCAAACCTGATACCAAGTTACTCGGTCCTTCCCTCTCCCTTCACCGCATCCAGCCTGTTGCTCAAGACCCATCAGCTTTTTTGAAAAATGATTAGGAAATTCGTTCTGTCCCTTCTAACGGTTCTGCTAAAATCTTTGTGGTTCCCGTTTGCCCCCAATCAGCACGAGCTAGTTGGCTGCATCCCAGGGCGCTTTTAAGACAATCTCCATGCGTCTGGCAGAATCCGTATTTTGTTGGTGGATCTGTGACAAGGTATTTTGGTATTACTGCAAGACCACCCTATTATATTCTCACATCTCTCATCCAATTTTCAAGGACTTTCATGGTGCCAGCCACTGTGCAAAGTGATGCCCTGGGCCTGCACCTGACAGGGCTAGGAAACACCTTCTCTGGGGTGCCTCAAAGGCCATCCAAGGTAAAGCCTCCTGCTCTGTTCTTGTTACAGATCTGTTAAGCTGGGCAAAAAGGAGGTGAGTTGGCACAAAGTGGGGAAGCATTATGGGTGGATTTATTTCCAGCCCCAGATGGGCAATTTTCCACTGAGTAAGCCAGGCTGGCCCAATCACTTATGGCCTCAGCAATAATGAGGAAGACCTAGCAGACAGTGGCATACAAATGCATTGTGCAACAATTTCAAGCGATAAATCCTTTTGAAAATTCCCTTTTCCCTTCGATTCATGATGCTTTTTATCAACGGGAAGTTATCTTAACAGACAAGGCAGCAGCACCTGCCTACAGGAGTTTCCTCACATTTACCTTTCTGCTAGTAAGCTGCTCTGAGATATTTATATATCGCCCCTATTTCACAGGTGATGAAACTGAGGCACAGTGGAATTAAGTGACTTGCCTCCGGTCACAAAGCAAATTAGCAGCCAAGCAGGGGAGAGATCAGTTCCCAGCCCAAGGCTTTTACAAAGTGCATTTTAGGCTTAGGGTAAGATTTTTCAAGGGGGTCTTGATTGCTCCGTTGTGGCACTTCAGTAATAAAAGTTGAGTTAGAGCAGTGTCTGCGCTACTCAGGCCCTGGTTCATCCCCAACGTCGTACTCTGCATCTGTGGAAGGAGCACTTCTGTTTTCCTTCAGAGAAGCTTTTGGGGGACCAGCTTTTTATCACCAAAGTTATTTGGTTACCACTGCATGTGGTCTCAGCCAAGAGGCAGTAATTAGCTGTATTCACCCCATTTACAGGTTTGTATCAAGTATTTGTTAATTTGCAGGTTAACATGACATATTAGCAGCATATAGGGAAACCTTTCAGGCTGAAAAGTGTGCATCGCACCACAGGTCGGGAAGTTGTTCTCCGTGGGGTGCAAAGGTCAGAAATATGTTCCATAACTAGTGAGCTGCCTTCACCCAAGAGGCAGGATACCACTGCTCACCACGTACGTATGCCGACGCTGGGAGAGCACATGGGTTCAGCTAACACGCCTCAGAGCTGGGGCCAGACCTTTCCCAGCACACCCTAGCCCAGATCCAGCGGCCCATGTTCTGCCTTCAGATATGGATGTCAGCGCTTTTCTTCTACTGGCAGAAGGGAAAATGGAGTTAAGATGCAGATTTTTCATGCATCTTCTAAATTTCCATCCTCACTTCTATTCAACATGATTAATACAGCTATACTTACTTATCAGAGCTAAATATTTGGCTAACAAACACCAGTGAAAATCTAAATCTGTCCCTCTACCAGGAAAAAATCCTAGCAAACATAGCCCCCATCCTTTTTTCCCAAAATGCAAACCTGAATCTTACTGAGGGAAGGAAAGGGCAGCAACAGGCCATCGTGTTTGCTGGAAACACCGTGAAGATCTGTCCTGCAGTAATTCCAGGCTGTGCCAAGGGGCTCCAGCCTCCCATACTCCCGCAGCTGGGCTCTGCGGCTGCTGTAATTCAAATTCCCACTAGAGGGTAGACAAAACTCTTCCATTAAAAAGGTCACTGTGGAAAAGCATAAGTATGTGGGAAAACAGTGTCTGATTTGGAAAAGGAGGTCTGGGCTGGAGAAGCAGCAGAGAGTAGGAAAAGGAAGAACAAAATGATGTTCATACCATCTGCAAGAGCAAGGTGGGAGCATTGTTCCAACTTTATCTAAAGAAACACTATCTGTGGTTTATACGTTTAAATCAAATACCGCTAGAGTGGCTATGTGGTTATAAACATGTAAATGATAAATCAAATACAGCTGATCTTGCCCCTATGGATGTTATCTTACAAACAGTGATAGGAGCCAATTAAGTATATCACAGTTAGAAAGGATAAATATAGGAAATCAGAGTTTATCCACTTCGGGGCAACAGTGAATTCACCTCTTTCTGACTGTCTGGCCAAAAACATCACACCGTGAATTTCTCTCTCTCTTTTATTATTGACCACTCTACTGTTGCAGGAAATAATGGCTTGTGTTTTCTCCTCATACATTTCTGAAATGCAGACAGGTTTCTCTGAACCTTACTGCGGGAGTGGAAAGTACGGCTGTAGGCATCAACACGTCTTCCTCTTCTTGCTCTCCCCGAAAGAGCAGATCCTTCCCTAGGTGAGCCTGACTGTCTCAGGGAGCTCCCTGCATTGCAGGTAAGGGCACTCGGAAAAGATTTTCTCACCATACATCCTACTTCTCCAAAGCAGGTTTTCACACTGATTCAACAAGCCCAATGCTAGGGAAGCAAAGCAATTCAGAGTTTATTTTCTAATTTACTCCCAGATCTACAAAGATGGCTTAAGACCCGGAAGCATCACCTATGTGAGCTAAATGCCATTTTTGAATGCTAAGCAAGAATTTGATTTGATCTTCTTAAATGTAACTTGTTCATGCTGACAGAGGTAAGAACCAAAGAAGGCCCATCAAAGAAGTGGAGCTCTCAGAGGCGTTCCTGCAGCTGGGACACCTCCCACAGCTAGGATAATTAAAGGCTGAATTTACTGTACTTTGGAAGACAGGCATGGCGATGTTTGCTACCACAAGCGCTGCACCCTCTCATCTGCCCCCTAAATAGATGTGGGTTTTTGAAAGGAAATGTTGCCCCTCTGTTCTGGATGGATCCATCTGCTGGTCCCACATAGTCTTGTGGGTGGCAATGACTCTGTCCAAAGTGAGTTGATGAAACTGGATGAGATGTGGCACTACAGGCAGTAGTCTCCACAGCTGTCACATCAAAGGCTAAATAGGAGGTGTGCCCGGAGAAGGATTACATTTGTGGCCCTAATGAGCCAAAGAGAGGAGCCCTTCAGGCAGCAGCATGTGTTTTTGTTGCATTGAGGCACTCGAATCCATTGCAAAGAGATTTTCACAGCACAATATTGGAAGCAATGGGGGAAGCATTAATACTGAAACACAGCCATGCCAAATGAGGTTCAATGATATATTCTCTATCTGACTTGTACTGTAAGGTAGATCTGCTGGATGTTGGCATGGGCTAAGGACAGGTATCTGGAATTTGGCACAGGGCTGCATTTGGTGTCTACTAGACTATTTCAAGAGATCGCATTTCTCTACTCTATGGTTATCAATACCTCTACCACCTGTCCTTGCCGTGATAATGGGGAAAACTACTTCAAGTGTTGTAGATCTCATGCAAAAATCCCCTGTCTTCATCACTCTGAAAAAAAAGTAATATTTTATTGAAGAAAGAGTTATTGTTATACAAAAGTCTGTGACAGCAGGTGAAAAGTAGAAAACCTCCCTTGCAGGGAGTCAAGAAGCTGGATTTGGTAAGGAATGGATGGATCTCAGCAGCTGTGCTCTTTCACCAAGTAATTGCCTCAGGAGGGCAGTTGATGTTAAACTGTGTACAAAGTTTCCTTTTTTTGAATGAATTAAAGATGTTGAACTACAGCGAGATGACCTTTATTCTGGGATCCTCTTACCTATTCGCTTTTGAGGCCTTTGGAGAAATTGAAGGCTGTTCCATCAGTTTAACAAAGCTTAAACCACACACCTAGCTTCAGCTGTACAGTAAGTGCTCCTTGTTGCTGTCCTTCTGGCGTCCATGAAACGCATCATCTCATCAACACAAGTTTCCACCCTAAACCTTTCTGCTCCCAGGCAGATGTGCTAGAGATAGGGTGAAATGCCACACTAAGCAGCTTCCGAACCGGGTCTTCAAAGAAAGAATAAACTATATCACTGCTGAACCTCTCTTTCTATTGCTTGCACAGCCCTCTCTGGTAGACAATTTATTGATAGTGTTTCTGATTCTCAGAGAATTAAGGAGGAGGGTCAGCAGAACTCCTACCTTGCACTTCCATAGGGCAGACTTTGGGCTGTTTAGGAGCCTGGTTGACAGAGTCCCTTGGGAGGCAGTCCTGAAGGGCAAAGCGGTCCAGCAAGGCTGGACGTTCTTCAGGAAGGAAATCTGAAAGGCGCAGGAGCAGGCTGTCCCCATGTGCTGAAAGATGAGCTGGTGGGGAGGAAGACCGGCCTGGCTGAACAGAGACCCTTGGCTGGAACGCAGGAAAAAAGGGAGATTAAAAAACTGGCTGGACAGCTGGGCCCAGAGAGTTGTGGTGAATGGATTTAAATTCAGTTGGCGGCCGGTCACGAGCGATGTTCCCCAGGGCTCAGTATGGGGCCAGTTCTGTTTAATATCTTCATCAGTGATCTGGATGAGGGGATCGAGTGCTCCCTCAGTAAGTTTGCAGACGACACCAAGTTGGGCGGGAGTGTTGATCTGCTGGAGGGTAGGAAGGCTCTGCAGAGGGACCTGGACAGGCTGGATCGATGGGCCGAGGCCAACTGTATGAGGTTCAACAAGGCCAAGTGCCGGGTCCTGCACTTGGGCCACAACAACCCCAGGCAAGGCTACAGGCTTGGGGAAGAGTGGCTGGAAAGCTGCCCAGAGGAAAAGGACCTGGGGGTGCTGGTTGACAGCCGGCTGAACATGAGCCGGCAGTGTGCCCAGGTGGCCAAGAAGGCCAACGGCATCCTGGCCTGTATCAGAAATAGTGTGGCCAGCAGGAGCAGGGAGGTGATCGTGCCCCTGTACTCAGCACTGGTGAGGCCGCACCTCGAATCCTGTGTTCAGTTTTGGGCCCCTCACTACAAGAAGGACATGGAGGTGCTGGACCGTGTCCAGAGAAGGGCAACGAAGCTGGTGAAGGGTCTGGAGAACAAGTCCTATGAGGAGCGGCTGAGGGAACTGGGGTTGTTTAGCCTGGAGAAGAGGAGGCTGAGGGGAGACCTCATCGCGCTCTACAACTACCTGGAAGGAGGTTGTAGCGAGGTGGGTGTTGGTCTCATTCTCCCAAGTAACTGGCGATAGGACAAGAGGAAATGGCCTCAAGTTGTGCCAGGGGAGGTTTAGATTGGATATTAGGAAAAATTTCTTTACTGGAAGAGTGGTCAGGCCTTGGAACAGGCTGCCCAGGGAAGTGATTGAGTCACCATCCCTGGAGGTATTTAAAGGACATGTAAATGTGGCACTTAGGGACATGGTTTAGTAGTGGACTTGGCAGTGTTATATTTACAGTTGGGTCTTTTCCAACCTAAATGATTCTATGATTGTCCTCCACCCTGGCACGCAGAGGCAACATGATACTTTGCTGCCACTTAGCAAGGAGATCAGCAATTTACCCTTGCTTTCCCGGAGACTTCAGCTCAATCCAGCTGCTGCCCTGTTAATGTTGAGGATTATCTGCGTACACCAACCACTGAGGGAGAGAATTAGGAAAAATTGCCCTGCCCGAGATCAGGGAGAACCATTCGCTCCCTGAATTAGGGCTGACTTCTCTGTACCCAGCTTATTTGGGAAAGAATCAGACATACTGATTCAGAACGCTTTTCCCGTGCAATCTGCTGAATCAATGGAATCAAAACGCTACATGTGAATTTCTTGAATCTCTCAAAAATGTTGATAGAAACCAAGTAGGCAGCATCCAGCCTAGCTACCCAGCTAGCCAAGCAGTCCAGGACAGAGAACAGGGGAGCCAGTGATGGTGGGATGGAGAGGGCTGCTGCATTGTCCATTGGGATGGTCCAGCATCGTCCAGCTCCTTTCTTGGGATTGAGCAGGTTTCTTTCTGAAATGCTCTTGGTATTTTGCTTCTTTTCTCAGATTTTGCACAAAAGCTGGTACTGCTGGGAGCTGTGGCTGAGCTGCTACTCCAGGCACAGATAATACTGATGGGACTTTCTCAGAGAGAAATGCAAGGCCCAGCTCTAGGATGTTTAGCATGACAAAATTTTCCATCCAAGTCCAGATTATGCAGTGAGCTCACCCTTATTATATTCACTAGCGATTTGGGCAATGGAGTAGAAAGTATACCCTTTAAGCATGCAGATGACAAGTGAGGGGACTGCCAGCATGCCGGTGGACAGCATTAGGTTCAAAGCAATTTACAGAAATTGGAGAAATGGACTGAAAAAACCAGGATGCAATACAATGAGGAAAAAATGCAAAATTTGTGTTTGTGGGAAAATAATAAAAACTGCCCAAATCTGGACTATCTGCTTAGGCAGCAGTACCGCAGTAAAGAATCAAAGGGCTACGCAGGTCACAAGCTGAACATCAGTCAAATATGTTGTGCTGTTGCGAAAAGGGCAAGCAGCAGAATGGGACATAGAAATAAGAACACAGACTGCCAGGCAGGATGAGTAACCATTCTGCTTTGGTAACATGTCTCCTGGGGTGGCATGTCTGGTCTGACACTGCACTTCAAGCAGGTCGGGCACCTGCTGGATAGGGAGCAGAACAGAGGTTCAAAAAAACAAAACCAAAAAAGAAAACTTTGTAGGACTGAGAGTTGTTCAACCTAGAGGCACCACTGAAGGAAAGATGATGGTGACTGTCACACATGCGACCTGTATCCAGAAAGCAGAATGCCCCTGGCTAGGACTAGATTGAGAAGATGTCGGACATGAGGCAACAGGTCCTCTGGGCACAGAGAAGCAGAGTAGTAGTTTGGTAGAGAGAAGATTTTAGAAGAGGTTGGAAAAGCATCTTCAGGGACTGCCAAGGATATGACCCTGTCTGGGGCAGCAGATGGACAACATGTCCTGAGGAGTTTCCTTCTACCCCACCTCCTGCAATGCCGTGGGCAAAACCCCTTTGAATCAGGACAGCGGATTTCAGGAAAGGCAGGCATCTCGCTGCACACACCAAGATAATCCCTCAGAGAGGGGAGGTGTCTGCGCTTGGCTCCTTGCAGTGACTGTGCCTGGAAAGCCAATGGATTAGATACTCTGCTGGCACGAATCAACTTGGCTCCAAAGCCAGTGGCAATGCACCAGTTTACACCTCCATTGAATATAATGTGTGAAATCTGATGCAAAAGCCTGGTTAGCAACTCCCTCCTCAGGTTTCAGCAGGCCATCCATCACGCCAATATGCAGCAGGAGATTTGTATGTTGGCAAAATGCAGAGTAGTGGCTAAAATACCTGGCCTGACCCCAAACAGCCTAACCATGCAGGGCATGGGTATTTTCTATATCCTTCAATACATTGTATCATTTCTGTTTATCGCAAACTATTAAACAGTTCCTTTTGAAAAACCAAAAAGCCAGGGTCAAGTGCACAAAGCTTCTTCTAATTGTCTTTTATTTTCTCACTTTTCTTGAGAAGTGTAATCTTCTGCCCTTGGTGATGTGATTTCTTCCACCTCCCTGCTATTGCAAACTTTAATAGATACTGTCACAGTGTTTAGAATAGGCAGCGCCAGCTCTGAGAGCAATGACAAAAAATACACGGCATCATTATTCTCTACCACTGGGTTTACAGAGCATTTACTTGTGAAGGTAGCCAGGTTAACTGCTTTCTGCTAACTCTCTGCTTGGGTAGAGAGAGTGAAATGCACACCCTCATCTCTTGCTTTACTAGGTATTTCTCTTTGAAGATACTCCTCCAGCAGGAACCAGCTCCACTGCAGATGGTGGCAAAATGTTACTTTCTGAATTATGTGACTCTGATTTTACAGTGCTCCACATTTTTTGCATTTGGCCTATATAAACCAATGCAGTCAGTCCACTGCTCTGTCTTCAGGATGACAGAATGACATTCACAGCAGAGATGCCCAGCTGACCCAAGCATGGCGAGTAAGCGTAACGCTGTTAGTTCAAATCCTGTAAAGCTCAGAGGAAGAAGATCTGACCAAAGCCCAGGAGTGGCCCTGAAGCTCTTGGTGAAAGGTAGCCTAGAAAGGCAAAGCAAGAGAAAGCCTCTGCAGAGAAGAGCACCTCTCTTTCTTATATTTGATTTAGATGAGCACAAAATAGCCAGAGGAAAAATGTTAGATTTTAAAAAAATGAAAGTGTGAATTCCACAGGCTCAGCTTGCATGGATTATCTCTTTGAAGGCTATTTCAACAGCCCGCGCTTCCACCCAATCTGAATAGTTGGAGAGCCATTTAATTGCCTGAGCATAATAATACTTAGCATTTAAGCATCATTTAAAGATCAGAAGACTCTTTCAAAGGCAGGCAAGCTGCATGACTCTGGGGGTGAGGCCGGCAGAGCAGCCTGGGCAAGCGGGGGAGCAGAAGGAGCTGCCTTCACGCTCCCATACTGGTAGAGAGGTTTCTCTACCAGAAGGGATGCAATGGGAAGGGTTTGGGACGGGGGGCCTGAATGCCTTCCCTGATTGCACAGCTCTCTCCTGGAAAGCAAGGGAGGTTGCTCCGAAAAATATGAGACCTTTGACTCCGCACTCAAGTGACGATTTGCAGGGCATTTCCTTGTGGATTTCTACTTCTGTCTATTTTGTCACTGTGGTCAAGCAACCTCCTAATTTCACTTTGACTGAGAATTATTTCTGCTTATTGCTTTATGATAGTAAAATTCTACCTGATAATTACCTTACCTTACCAGAAACATGCACTAGTAATGCAAACAACTAATTTACCAGGTTATAACTTCAGTATGAAGAAAAGAATTAAAAGAGAGAATCTTGGGAGGGAAATGGTGCTTTTAAAATATGAAGTGTATCCTACATGGCTGAGCTCCCTTCCCTGTCCTCCTTGTGCTCCTTTTGGCACCAGTCCCACTGGGAAAGGCTCATTTCCAAAGCGTGGGAGAAATTTCAGCAGGTAGGAGCTGGGCCCAGGAGGAGACCAGCGCAGTAATGAAGCGACCCAGGGTCCTTCTGCCAAGGCATTAGCTAAGGGCTCGTGTTAGCTGAGGGAATGGTATCTGGCTAATAGAAAGGCTCATCTTTGGCTGTGTTTATTAAATTCATGTGTAGAGGTCTGTGATGGTACAAGTCACTGTCTGAAGACAAAGCCCTAAGGCAAAGGGCAGACTTTCCTTCACGTGACATAGCACCCTGCAAACAAATTACAAGAGCAACAGCACCTCAACAGAATATATCTTCAATGACTGAAAACTTGCTTGTACGCTGGCGGCCACATTAACAGCACCCTTTGCTGAATCCTGTACTGACACATTACTGGAAGCTAAGGATGTACATCTCATCTCACAGGAGTTTAGAGGCTGCTTCGTCTTGGAATTGAAAAAACCCAAAATAACAAAGCAGCAAATTGGTCCTCTCTGTTTTCAGACCGCCTAAGCTGGGTCATTTTCAGGAGATGCCCCATTACCTAAAACAATTACAACTGTTGTCACATCTCCGATGAGTTTAGTTTGGCTTTTAGTGTCTGCTGGGAAAACTTTATCTGGCGCAGCTGCTGTGTTTAAGGCCACTTCATAGCTGGGTGCTCCTGTGGCGTCTTTTATTCACCGGTTTATGGTCTTGCCTGTGCTGTACCAAGGTACCTGAGCACATACTGGCTTTGAGCAGGCAAATTGTCCCATTGTCTTTCCTCTCCCCACTCCCCATGGGGCAACTCACCTTCTGAAAGTTCAGTGCTCATCTAAGGGCTGCAGTAGGTTTTATCTTCTATGCCCTGTAGTTGATGAACACCAATTCACTTCAAGGACTAATATTAGCCATAAAATAGTGCCTCAGATCCATACAGGCTATTTTTGGAACTGTATCGAACTACTTCTGCTCAGCTGATGTGGCAGCAGCACTGCTTGTATTCCAGATTATATATGCAATTTTCCTAAGGTAAAATATTCCTTTCCAGAAGTTTTCATTAACAGTCTCTATTACCTACATAATTGGATGGCAGCATTTAACTGTGATTAATTTAGAGTTACCTTGCATTTAGGGATTAAAAAAATGCTACCCTTACCAGTCTGTCTCAGGGGAGAAATACAAAAGGAGAGCTGGAGCTGATTTCCCTACGTGATGAAGATGCACAGTATCATTTGCAACAGAACTGAGCATCTCCTGATGGTGGTCTGATAACAACTGTAATTAGGTATTCAATCACACACAGAGTAAGATCAGCCAAACAAATGTATGTCTGCTAAGGGAAATAACCCATGGAAAGATTATATGTTTGCTGAACCAAAAGTAAAATCTATAATGAAAGCTCTTAATACTTGGAGCCTAGCCCTTGCCCAACAAACTGCCTATTTTCCTACATAATTATTGGTCAGAGCTATCCTTGCCATTCCTACTGCACCCCACCGGGTGCTGTCATGTCCGAAGGTCTGAGTCTGAAAGGAGTCTTCCACTCATGCCCATGGATTTTAGACCAGGTTTTATGAGATGAGAACAGCCCTTGTGCTGGAGGAGCAACTTGTGGACCCTTACCCCTACGAGTCCTAGTTACAGTCAAGTTCAGTGGTGATGCTGAGACACCACAAAAAGCCCTGCTACGACCTCTTCTGCCCCAATGCCCACAAAAGCTAACAGCCAGCCCATTTGGAGGAAAGAGACATTTGCAACCAGACACCTGTGATTTAACAGACCAAAGCAAAACAAAAGCATTGGACTTTGTTCTCCACTTCTGTATTTTAGACAGATTGTGTGCTCCAGGTGTGCAAACTCATCTGTCGTCCTGTGCACCTCGTTCACCCTGCCGTCACAGAAGCAAAAACACAGTACAAAAGATGATCCTATTTACATCATGCACTCTGTGATAGCTGACCCAGCCTATAGTATAACGTTTTAAGAGGAAGTATTTAATTAATAATCATGCCACCAAATCATTCCAGTTTCTTTTCTATACAGTGACTGCAAACAGCATTTATATATGCACACGAACTCTGTAGGATTTTATAACGTTTGTTTCAGGAAAGGTGCAAATAGCTAGCTTTTTGCTGTTGAATTACTGGTCTTTGCAATTCTTATCAATACTCATGAAATTAGAGAAAAGGACAGCCCATCTGACAAATCAATCCAGCCTGCCTGGAAGACTGTTGAAACAAGAGATGAGTGCTGTCTCTGGTGGGAGGATTGCTGGAGACTAGCTTTAGCTGAGGGTGACTGGTTGCTGGTAATGGTGAGAGAAACACCACTCCACAGCAAGAATCCACCGTGCAACCTCGCCATTGGCACGAGCCGGTCTACCTCTGCTGTCCTCCTCTTGCCCCCGGTCAGTCCCTCTTACTGCTTCCCGTAAGCCCTGGAGCCTGCGCATCCCTGAGAGGAGCCACAGCCCCTCACCAAAGTGCCAGAACGCTAACCCGAGAGTAAGAAAACTGGTTTGTTTTCAGTCAGCTCACTGAAACACATCCCATGATTGCAGAAGCACTGGGGCCATTGAAAACGTGGTTTAGGATGAGAGGAGGGAGGTGATGCTGCCAACTCTTTTGACAGCAGCCTGCAATTAGAGTCACTTAAGCCAACTGTGAAACTACAGGGTATTCTGATTTCCCTCCAATGCTTGTAGAGGGGAGGCGGGTGAGGATAACCTTAAAGCACAAAAAGGGCCATATTTTGGTAAGGATCAGATTGGTCTACCTATGGGCAGACTTAAAAGGCCTATGGACATGAGGCGGAGAAACTACTGGCAAAGAGAAAAGGCCCACAGACTGAAGAGTTGAAAGTCACACTTCAGGATCAGCCTTTATTCGTAGAGATCCTACACGATGCGATTGAAATCAGATATTCACAAGTGGCCTTTGTTAGTTTATCCATATTCTCCCAAGTGCCTGACACGAGTCCCTGGGCCTCTGGCATGGCTGCCATCAAAGCCAATATTTCCAAAGGTCCTCGTGTGTGATGAGGAGTTGCTGAAACCCTGGTGAAGGGTGCAGGGAGGCTGGAGGGAGGCAGGAGCCACATGGTCTCTACAGCTGATGATGAGAAAAACTTTGGGTAAGCTAAGGAGCACAGCTCAGTCTCCATGCAGAGCAGCTCTGCATGAATGACCTTCTATTAGTTTCCCTTTCTTGAAATTGATCTGAAAATGGGGCTTTGATTTTCTTTTCCTGCCCAGAGTCAGATACTCAGAGGTGACCCCAGTGCCTGCTTGAGACCCCAGTGCCCCAAATCCTGGGCAGTTCTGGGCCATGGTGCCGGGAAAGCCCATTTCTGCTTCATATAAGGCACTGCCACCGCCAAGGAAGGATAAATACCAGCCACTGCTGCACAGGTTTTCTATTGCTCAGGGGTATAATGTATTAAGTAGTGGACGCATTAAATGATCCCTAACTATAATTAGCTCCCCCTGTGCTTATAAGACTACAGCCTCATACAAATAGTTTCTAATGACACATGCAGTGTCTAGGAACAGAGTAATAGCTATTTAAACAGTTGCTGATCCCTGAGCTGGTACACGACAGTGTATTTTACAATTACTGAGAAACTTCGGACATTTTTTAAAAGTGCTCTGGGCATTGACCTAGAGAAAAGATTGGTCAGACGAGAACAGAGATGATGCCCTTCCCCAAATGGTAACAGATAGATAATGTTCTAATTGTCAGACATTACTGCTGCTCTAGTCTTGATTGTGCCCGTTACCAGTCTTTCCCTGCAGTATGATTAGCAAAACAGATAGCCTTCTTCCAACTCATGCCTACGGTACAGGCGCTCAAGGATAGTCGGGACAGTCTTCCTAAAAATATTCTTATCTGTGTGGTTCTCAGTAACTACACTAACATACATAATGTTCAGAAATGAAATCTTGCTCGTTTAATGCCAGATCATAAGCCTCATCAGCGAGTAGGACCTATAAAATGTACCAAGGCCAAAAGGCTCCGGCCACACTGGGCAGCTGGGGCCTCTTTGCATGGGCCAGGTTGCAAGCTCAGGGAGTGAAGCCTGCAGTTTCAAAATTCAAGATACTGTGACTTTATTTCTTTTTAAATAATAATCTCTTGATCTTGTTTCTTGAGCTAACGATGATAATGAGGTTTTTATTCAAGAACAGTCTTTTGGTTCAAGAAGCATGGAAAATTGCAGCTCTAGTGAATCATAAAGCCCGAAAGCAAAGACTCAAAAGAAAACAAGTTTGTAACTTCAGCTACCCCAGTAATAACCAGCCAATGCTAATTGTAGATATTTTATTAACCAAAAATAAGCAGAAAGTTTGCCACAGTTCCTGAAAAGCACATCATGCCAAAAGAAACCTTCATTTCTTACATGAGATGAAAATTGTACTTTGTGAGAAATTTGTTTTTAATGAAGACAGTATGTCATAATATTTTTCACCTGACCTTGAAATGTCAACACGCCTTATTCACTTTGGTGATCAGGTTTCACTTCACAGGAAATGGAGAATAAATTTAATTTTCTCTTTTATAACCACATGCACGCACACATACATACTAATTTAAATGTGATCCACTGCTATTTGAACACAACAGGTCTACCTCAGCACGCAGAACTGCTGCCAGCAAAGCATGATCTGCCCACGGAAGGCAAGACAGCATGAATGACAAAGGGCGAAAGAGATCTCATACAGCCACCCAGGTCTAAGAGCTGATACCTGAGCCAGCAACTGAGTTTTTCTACCCGTCTCTTAATTTACGACCACATGGAGTCTCAGTCTGCCAGGGAGTGAATGTATATGGTTGCAAAGCTGTACTAAAACCTGCTTCACTGTAAGGAGGACATAAATACATTGCATTTGTAGTGCTTTTTTTCTCAAAGCAATATCAAAGGGAGAAGCAGAATTGCAAGTTTTCAGGTAAGCAATATTTCTCCATTTTCAATTCGGAGGGTTCAAGATTGCAGAGAAGAACCCATCAGCAGTGCAGGAGAACTAAACTGGGGATGAATCAAATATTCTAGAAAATTTTGTCTAACTGTACTTGAAATATACCAGTGAGAGGCATAAATGTGGGTGACAGTGGTATCATCAAGCAGCAGAAAAGAGAGAAAACGTCTATATCCCTAGCTTTTGTCTGAACATAAATCTGGATTTGCTTAAAACAAGCTTCATGGCCTTTACCTAATGCATCTTTGACTGCAAAGCTGCTCTACCAGAGCTAACATTCATGTTGAAAAGCATTAGCATTTTAACTAAATTATGGGGAGACTGTTCAAATTTCTCTCTGAAGTGCTCCTGAGTAACAAAGTGATACCCATCTTTCTGACTGGTTATGATCAAATAATTCCTGTTGTATCCCAGCTGTATAATGACTGGCTTTGTCAGAGAAAATTTGTCGTGTTCTACTGGTCATTGGGATAATGCAGAAATATCCATACAGGTAACATGCTAACTGCTGTGAACTTAGTCACATGAAAAGCTAATTCTATACACAGGATTTCCAGGATTACAATAAGATACACTTCTGTGTTTTTTCTTTTTTTTTTTTTTTTAGTGCAATGACTGGATCCTGGCTGTTCAATGTGACATTAGTTTACTTTAAAGACTGTGTTTCTGGGACAAGAGAGAGGATTTTGGGCTTGATAGTACCCTGTCTAGCACTCTTTGAAGTCACTTTAAAATATTTTCTCAGATGGACTAGGTTAGGATCTGGAGAAGTGGTGCTCAGCTGAGATGCTGAAGACCCACAGTGGCACCCCGCTTGCCTCACTCAAGACATCTAAAGGTTAAACACACAGGTCCGAACTAGTCACCTTGGGCTGCCTTTTTCGTCAATGGAAAGAAATAGGTATGCCAAAAGAGTAAATCATATCTTAGAAACGTCTCTTCTAGGAAGGTATATTATGCCCTGAAGGAACCTACATCTCTCCCTTGATGATAAAGCGGGGCTTAGGATGACTGGCTCCACTTTAAGCATCTAACTTTTTGATATCTGAAGTTAGATGACAAGATTTTCATCCTTGGTTACCATTCTATCAGTTAAAACGCTACCAAAAAAGGTTATGTCTTGAACTCACTGTGGAGAGACCCAAGTTGGCCATGGCAGACAAGAAACCTTTTCAGAGACAAATCTGTCTAGTTCCAATTCCCACAAAATGGGAAGCAAGATCAGTGCCTTAACTCAATATCTGTGCTTTCCACCTTCCCTCTGTGATTTGAGAAACAGTCTTTAATCATTTTAATCAATTTTATGCCACTATGAATCTTGATTTTTTTTTAAAAAAAAAAGCGTTTATACAAGTTTTATACTCTGATGACTCCAAGAGAATAAGATCATATTCAGGGAACAAGCTATGATTGTCAGGTTATGGGAGCATCAGGTCTTGAGGTCTGTATCTGAACCTAACATCTTTTGGTTTTCATGAAACCAGAACAGCATCTCTGATTTCATGAGCACAAAACACTGATTAGCTCAGATTAATGAAGATAAGATATGGGTACAGTTCTACTTTCTGAAAGGCTAAGACTAATTCAGAGTTTTGCAAAATCTAAGCCCAAACTCTCTCTAGTTCTCTAAATGTGTGCTTCCTACTCCTGAAGGTTTGCAGATAAGCAGTAATTGTCTTCTTCAATGTAGGAGGTTAAATAAAGCAAGAGTAAAATTAATCATTATCAAAATTAAACATAAAGGAGAGGGAAGGGTGAAATTAAACAATTAAGTGGGGTTATCTAGGTCAGAGCTGGGTATGTTGGCAAATCCCCGTTCCCTCCCTCTACTATGCGTTGTCAAACATACGACATTTGCTCCAGGGACAAAAGATTTAGCTGAATGCATTTGTCCCAACAAATCGATTAAAACTAAAAATCTGATTTTTGTAAAGCTTTAAGAAGATTTCTGAAAACATGGCATCTGAACGCACCAGAATCTTACTGCTCTACCAGGCCACGCAGACCTGTTGACAATCTGCAAGGATGAAGATTTCTTACAGGTGAAATCCTATCTCTCTGTCCTTTACAGCCTAATCTTCCTGATGTGCTTCCCAGGGAACATCGTGACAATTTTTGTTTACTTTGTCAAGATAAGGCCCTGGAAAAGCAGCACCATCATTATGTTAAACCTGGCTATCACTGACCTATTATATATAGCCACGCTTCCTTTCTTTATACACTACTCTGCTAATGGAAATAACTGGATTTTTGGAGACTTCATGTGCAAGTTTCTTCACCTTTGTTTCTACTTCAACATGTACAGTGGTATTATCTTCCTTAGCTGCTTCAGCATCTTCCGCTTTTTTGTAGTTGTCCACCCAATTAAATGCTTTTTTGTTCAAAAACGGAGATGGGCGGTGGTGACTTGCATAGTAGTTTGGATGATTTCCCTGGCGGCCATCAGCCCCTTGGGCATCTTGATTGCCATGAGGCATACACAGAACAGGACGATCTGCCCAGATCTGGCTGCTGCTGAGGACTTTGACACTAGTCGGTGGTACAACTGGCTGCTGACCGGCCAAGCCTTCTTCTTGCCCTTGCTGATGGTGACCCTGTGCTACGCGCTCATTATTTACACCTTGGCTACCGGGCCCCACGCGCAGGCTTGCTACAAACAAAAGTCTCGCAGACTTGCCGTCGTCCTCTTGGTGGTCTTCTATGTGTGCTTCCTCCCCTTCCACGTCTTTCGAGGGATTCGGCTGGAGTTCCGAGTACGACCGGTTAGCTGCCACTTGAAGAACACGATCCTTTTTATGTTTATTATAGCTAAACCTTTAGCAGCGTTAAATACTTTTGGAAACTTACTGCTCTATATAGTGATGGGAGACAACTTCCAGCAGGCGATCCTCTCATTCCTCAAGTTTCGAACAAACAAGAACTTGAAGTAGAAGAGATTGATGCCATGGAAGAATTATGGAGGAAGGGTCCAAACCTGCCCTCAACCAGCCAGGCACAACCTCCCTGCCATCAGAGTACTCAGGTTAACCCTGCCAATGCCAAAGGAGAGTTAATCTGTTCTGAGTTACAAATTGATCATCAAAAGAGAAAACTTATAATTTAAAATAAAAACTTTAAATAAAATACTAAAAAATTAAATGTGAAACTTCTCAGAAATTTCTCTGCATTTGCTTCCTGAATCCTTGATACCTCTTTTGGAGAATGGCCAATAGTTCCAGAAAAAAATGGTTGCTTATTAGTGGCAGATACAGGGTTGGCGTAATTTAATTTAATTTTAGTAACTTAGAAGTTAAGTGCCTAGTCTAAGCTAGGTGCCTGCCTTTGACTTGTTTCCTAAGCAATGGAGAGGGGTAAGACCTTCCAGAGGGCAATTCATCACACCTGTCTTAGAACTGTAAGAAGTTCAACTCATCTCCCTGGAGACATTGACAGGGTAAGTGTATGCATGTAAGCTAATCACCTGGTGGTCCTCCCTTTATAATTTCCCATTATAGTGGAGAGAAATAAGCAGTTTTAGAGTGTGATTCACCTAATTATTCTTGATGCCTACATTTGGACAAGATTAATCATGACCTAGAAGCGCCTGTTTCTCTCCATTGACCATAAAAGGTAAGTAGATCAGACACAGACCCAAATGTTCATGCCTGCCTGTACACAGCTGAGGCCCAGCTCGAGCACAGGGTGGGATGGATCACTCTCCAGAGGTGGCTAAAAGGGGGGCTTACACAATAAGACCCTGTTCAGTGCCTTCAGTGATCACTTGAAGATTAATGGTGTGATAATACAAGACCACTCCTATAATGGTTTTTCATACTACTAACTGTGATTTCTGCATTCATTTTAGTCCAGAGGTGAGAAGTGCATAAATGTGCTGGATCCGTAGAATCATAGCATCATAGAATGGTTTGGGTTGGAAGGAACCTTTAAAGGTCATCTAGTCCAACCCCCCTGCCATGGGCAGGGACATCTTCAACTAGATCAGGTTGCTCAGAGCCCCGTCCAACCTGATCTTGAATGTTTCCAGGGATGGGGCATCTACCACCTCTCTGGGCAACCTGTGCCAGTGTTTCACCACCCTCATTGTATAAGATTTCTTTCTTGTATCTAGTCTAAATCTACCCTCTTTTAGTTTAAAACCATTCCCCCTTGTCCTGTCGCAACAGGCCCTGCTAAAAAGTTCGCCACCATCTTTCTTACAAGCCCCCTTTAAGTACTAAAAGGCTGCAGTAAGGTCTCCTCGAAGCCTTCTCTTCTCCAGGCTGAATAACCCCAACTCTCTCAGCCTTTCCTCATAGGAGAGGCGTTCCATCCCCCTGATAATTTTCGTGGCCCTCCTCTGCACCCGCTCCAACAGGTCCATGTCTTTCGTGTGCTGAGGGCTCCAGAGCTGGAGGCAGTACTCCAGGTGGGGTCTCACCAGAGCAGGGGAGAGGGGCAGATCACCTCCCTCGACCTGCTTCTTTTGAAGCAGGCCAGGAGGCGATTGGCTTTCTGGGCTGGGAGAGCACACATTGCTGGCTCATGTCCAGTTTTTCACCCACCAGTACTGCCAAGTCCTTCTCTGCAATCCATAGACAATACAAAGTCATTTTTGCCCATTTCTTTACTCAGTGAAGCTCTGCTTGGTCATACCAGGTGAGGAATGGCTTTGGGTGATAACACATCTGACGGACAATAAGGGCTGTCTCACAGGAAAAAAGAATAGACTCACAGGAAAATGTGAGTCCAATACTTGCAGATACCATCTAGAGAGATCTCAGGACCAGCTGAGGTACCCCAGCCAACAGCAACACAAAACTATTAGCAACATAGTATTCAGAGCCCAGAAGTATGACCACAGAGTGAATCCTCCAATACATTTTTATAACAGCCTTATTTCATGTTTCATTACTTTTGCTCTCCACTCTGAAATGTTCATTAATCAATGGTAACACATGCTGCTGCAAGGCTCTCACGTGACCCTTCTCCTTATCCAATCCCTCTGTGCGTGGCCTGGTCTTCAGGTGACCACCAGACCAAGACCACCAGACCACCATTCCCATTAAGTACATGCCTGAGTGACTGGCAGATAGCCTGTGACGACTCTGTGGCGTGGGGAGCCCATTCACTGCCTCTCTCAAGGCCAGCTAGGGGAGAACAACAGGCAACAGCAAGCTACAGGCTTGTTGAGGGAATGAGAGGAGATAAGAAACCATCCCCGACATAGGAAGAGCAGGATGGGAAAAGGAAGAACAGCATTTGTCTGGGATAGGGTGGAAGATGGGCTGTGAAGGAAAAGTTCTGGCAGAAAGCAGAGGAGGAAGCCATTTTCCTGCAGAAATAGCCCATTTGATTTTAATCCACCCCTGGATATTAGTCAAGGCAAGTTTTAAAACTTCTGCACAGTGCAGCATGATCTCCCCTGTGACCACTACCCATCCTCAAATTGTGGATGATCTCTTAAGGTGAAGAGGGAAGCTCATTTAATGTGGAAGCTCATTTAATGTAGACCTGGAGAGATGTTACCTGAGGCAAACATCCAAAAAATGTAAAGAAAATGCCTCTCACCCCGCATGCGGCATTGGTTTTGCCAGTCTCCAAGGGGCAGCACCGCCTTATCCACTACACTTAGAGTGCTGCTCACAACCGCTTGCTCCTGAGACACCAGAGGCAGCTGAACCACCATCAGAAGGCCATACTGAACATGACATCTTAACTTTTTTTTCAGTTTAGGGTATCCTATCAACAAGCCACCAAGTTTTTTTGAGCAGAATCAGGCTGATATATTACCTTTTAAGCCTCTACTGCATATAGACACAAGAGTTTCATTAACTCAAATTGAGTCCTACCTTAACATCTACATCGTGGAGTCTGGTTCTTCTGGTGTTTGAGATACAAAAGGAACTGCCTCTGTTTCTGCAGCGATATAGGAGCAGTTTTTGCTTTCAACTTTAAATGAAGGTCTGCATTAGTCCCCTTTCAGCTCTACTTGATATTTTCGGGATAAATTACTCAGCACACTCATCTGTTCTTACATCCAGGCTATGTACTCTTTTTTTAAATGCAAGATGCCTGGAACATCTTCAGTACTAGCATCATTGCGTGGAATGATCTGGGCAGATATCATCCTGAGTTGGCAAGGAGAGGAACCAGATCTTTGTTTCTCAGATTTTTCAACAAACTGTGAAGAACAAACCTATAAGCTACTTTATTATAAACTGTACATTTACAGTTTCATAGAAGTCATAGAAAAGAGAAAAAGAGATGTATACAAGAGTCCTGCCTGCTCCCCTGCCCCCTCCCGATCAACACTGGCCTCCCACTTTCACATTGCTCCATGGTGCAAAAACCTACGCCCTTTGCATGTCCTCTGTGCATATGTACATGCATTTTTCTTCTGCCCTCAACTCCCACTGCTCCTCTGCATGTCTGCCATGCTGATTGCTATAGGGCCATAACTGTTGGCAGGTTCATCCCTAACCTGGTATCATATGGTGTGTCATTAGCCAACCAAAGATGGTAATCACGGTTGCTGTGGAGCTGTCAGCATCCATTCAACTCTCCCTTCATCCCACTACAATTCATTCTCAGCTGAGCTAGGGAAAAAAAGGGAAAGACTATAAAAATGTTATCAAGCAACTGCTACCAGCTGACATGACAGACAGGTCCAACAGCAGAACATGATCCTTGTATTTTAAGATTGTCGTGGTTTAACCCCAACCGGCAACTAAGCCCCACACAGCCGCTCGCTCACTCCCCCCCGGTGGGATGGGGGAGAGAATCAGAAGGGTAAAAGTGAGAAAACTCATGGGTTGAAATAAAGACAGTTTAATAAGTAAAGCAAAAGCCACACATGCAAGCAAAGCAAAGCAAGGAATTCATTCACTCCTTCCCTTCAGCAGGCAGGTGTTCAGCCATCACCAGGAAAGCAGGGCTCCATCACGCCTAACGGTGACTTGGGAGGACAAACGCCATCACTCCGAATGTCTCCCCCTTCCTTCTTCTTCCCCCAGCTCTATGTGCTGAGCATGACGTCATATGGTATGGAATGTCCCTTTGGTCAGTTGGGGTCAGCTGTCCCAGCTGTGTCCCCTCCCAGCTTCTCGTGCACCCCCAGCCTCCTCGCTGATGGGGTGGGGTGAGAAGCAGAAAAAGCTTTGACCCTGTGTAAGCGCTGCTCGGCAGTAATGAAAACATCCCGGTGTTATCAACACTGTTTCCAGCACAAATCCAAAACATAGCCTCATACCAGCTACTATGAAGAAAATTAACTCTATCCCAGCCAAAACCAGCACAAATATTTACATCACCACGGATAGGGAGAACAGTTCAGTCGTATTCATATTTTACTAATTTTTTAATTTGACATCTCTAAGAGTTATATTCGCTTTTTAGCTTTAATTTTAAATGTTCTTGTAGATTTTTCAGAACTGCTACAATGCAAAGGCTTGATATTCCTTCCAACAACCTCTAATATGTTTGCCTTAAGGAGGAAGAAACTAACCATGTTCAAGGAGTAAAAGACAGGTCCATATGCTAATCTGCTATGGGTAGGGCACCAATCCTTAAATAAGTATGATACTATGATCATTTACTGCTTATGTTTGTAATGTTGTCACTAGTGCATTATTACATCCACATGCAAGCCATAGAGACATAAAGTCAAAATTTGTATTTTACTGTTCTCAGCAAAGGCCCAGATCCATACCTCTAACCTCAGCGCCTGCCTGCGCAGATTTGCGGGAGGAAATGATGTACTAGAAGAGGACAGGAATGACTTTTTCTCAGCAAGCACCTTAACCTCAGTGGCTGCTCATGGGTTTGCATATGAAAACCCTGAGGAACGGAGACAAGGATGACTTAACTTGCAAGAAAGCACATGCGCTAGGCTGAGAGCATGAAACAGGGATTCAGGCATTAGCCACAAATTACATTGAAATTTTGAATCTGTTATCTAAAGCCTTGCCAAACTCCTGTGACATCTTGGGCTAGCATCACAGGGATGGTGGCAACACAAAAATAAGTGATGGTTTTGTATAGTAGAAGGAAATGAGGGTGTTATGGTTTCTGAATTTTACGTGAATCTGCCAATGAAGGTATAGTGGACAGTCACACCAGTTTGCAGCTTTTATTCTCATTACTGCATACCACAACCACGACAGAAGGTATAGTTCCTACTGCTCTTCAAAAGTGACTTGAGCAGACTTAAGAAACAGGTCCGTTTAACTCACTCTCCTGGTCACTTGGGCGATTTCTCGCCAGAGATATGGAAACACGGGAGCAGCAGCAAAGGCCAAAAGGCTGCATTTGTACCACTGTGTTTCTCCTCCACTACCCACCGCAGGGCTGAACTGAGTACCTCAGCAGCAGTGGTCTGGCTCATCCCAAACCCAGTGGAGCTGACAACCGATACAAAGGCAGAGGTAGAAAACTTCTGCAAGAGTCACCAGTGCAAACCAAGCCTCCTCATCCTGAGCAAATGCAGGCACCTGATTTTCAAGCTGGCTCTGGCACCTTGGCTCCAGAGAGGGCTGGGGGTTCAGGGATGTCCCTGTGCCTCACTTTCCATGTCACCTCCGTCCAGTGCTCAAGGTGACCTCTCTCCTTCCCTGCCTGGTTATGGCCGCATGTCGGAGATGAGGGCCTGGACTTTAGGCATGGAGATGCTGGTATTTTGGGAGAGCATTGCGGAAAGCTGTCACGCAGAGCTAGGAAAGGTGGCATGTGGGGATGGGCCAGAGCTTGCCACTCCTTGGGGGTTCCCGGCTGACAGTGATGTCCCCTTGGGGACAGACGTAGGGGTTCGAGCTCTTCCTCATACCTGCCCTTCCTTTTATGGTTGATGGAGAAACAAGCCTGTAGCAGGGAAACATTTTCTTTCCCCCTCCCGCCTCAAAAAGAAGTCCAACAACAGCAAAATCTTTTCCTTACATGAGTCTCGGGCGTGATTCCTAGTGTGCACGTGGGAAACCAGGGCTGATTTATGCCATGGGGGGTCTTCTCTGGGAGGGAACGATAGCGCTGTGTAGCTCAGCGGAGGTCGGGGACGTCCTGCCACCCACCAGCACAAGGGGGAGGGATAATCTGGCCGTAAGCCCAGTACAAAGCCAGTTCGGTGCTGCTGACTCACCAATAAATCAGTGCCGGGCAAGTACGAATGCTTGTTCTGGTCCTGGAGTTAGCGACCCTCCCATCTAACCAGAGAGAGTCACTTTATCTCCCCCTAATTATTTCCCCTGCCACATTTTATCCTCTTAGAGTTACAAGCTCTTTGGGGCAGATGTCTTAGTGAGTATTTGCACAGCAGGATCTGAATCCCGAATGGGCCCTCCTGGCATTATGAAAATTCAATTAAGGGCTTCAGCCATAAAAATGTAAACGAGGTAGCTACTTATCATTTGTGCGTACAGAGACACATAAACACACATATGCAGATACACAGGCCCAGGGAAGCAGTGCCTAATGCAAAAATGTAACTCTCTTAAAATAACAGCGCTATGTTGTGTTTAAGCCCCTTCCTTTGGATATGAATATATATTTTACTTGTTTCTTTTCTCTCCTGTAGAATAAAAATAGCGTGACACTGGGGAAAGAAAATGGCTGAACAGAAATCACTTTTCAGGACAAACAGCAATTGCTACAAAAGTAATTGCAGCAATGCGCAAAATCTTCTGAAGCAGTTTTCAAAAGTTTGTGATGACATATTGGGATAAATAAACATTATAATTTTTCAGATTCAGATTCAGATAATTTTCTGCTATATACAAATTAATAAGGTTTTACTACTGATTCGAAGACCAGTCTGCTGTTTTATTTATATTTAATATCGGTAGCACCTGGCTATTTAGCCTCTTTTTTTGTGCCATGGAAACAAGCTGTATTTGCCTATGTGATAAATGATAATGTTCTGTACTAAAATGGATTCGGATGTGTATTCAAGGGTAGTGTCGCGGTTTAACCTGGCAGGCAGCCAAATACCACGCAGCCGCTCACTCACTCCCCCCACCCCCAGCGGGACGGGGAGAGAATCGGAAGGGTAAGAGTGAGAAAAAACTCGTGGGTTGAGATAAAGACAGTTTAATAGAACAGGGAAAAAAAAGGAAAATAGTAATGATAATGATAAAATATTCAAAATTAGTGATGCACAATGCAATTGCTCACCACCCGCGCTGACCGATAACCAAGTAGCGATCGGTACTTCCTGGATCACGCCTACCCTTCATATACTGAGCATGACGTCACATGATATGGAATACCCCATTAGCCAGCTGGGCTGGCTGTCCTGATTATGTTCCCTCCCATCTTGTGTCCCTAGCTCAGTCAGTAGGCACGGGAGCTGTCCTTGGACTAGGAGGGCACTTAGCAACAACTGAAAACATCAGTGTGTTATCAACATTCTCCTCGTACTAAATCCAAAACACAGCACTAGGAAGAAATTTAACCCTATCCCAGCCGAAACCAGGACAGGTAGGCTATTCAAGTCTGGGGTATTTGCTTGTGTAAATTTTGATGTAAATTTTGCTGTTAAGGTGTTGATATTTCAACACGGTTGTGTGGCTCATTTCTGCACTGCAAAATTGAGTGTTGCTCACTGTCCAAGCAGTTTTGGCTTATTCATGTACTTAGAATACAAAGAGCATCCTCATCTGACCTGTTTTAAATATATATCTTACATTACATTGAGCTGTATCACCCTCTTAAGGTGAGTATTTTTGCCCCACTTACTATAAAGGAACTGTTTTTTTCTCCTCTGAAAAAAATAAGTGTGTGTCTCTGTCATTCCTTTTTGTTTTATTTTAAATTTTCTTTTTTTCTTAGCAGTCATTCTGGGTAAAACTTCCTCAACTAACTTCAGATAACATATACGCCTAGCTCTGAGATAGCTGACTAGAGTGTTTTTATAGTCAGCAGGGAGAAATGGGAGCTTGGAGGGTCCAATTATTCCCCCCAAAGTGGGCCAGATGAACGGTGCCTTAGCAAGTGCCTGCACAGGGAGCCAACGGTGTCCACACTTCTGACTTCAACACCCAGGCTTTGGCATGATGGACCTGGTCCACTGTGTCTCATCTGTAAGTTGATTGTTATTTCTATATGAAAAGTTTGGCAAAAATAGAGGGTAGGTTTTGATTTTATGACAGTTTTTTAAAGTACATGTGCAGGGCACTTCAGTGAATTTTTACAATGTCCTCTGGATCATCGTTATCTTCAGGTAACGTAGTTTAAGAAGTCTGGATTATATTCATGTGCCTTGCTAAATGAGAGGATACAGTTATGCAGAAAAGAAGAATATAGAATATCCTATACGTGTCCTTTATATGTATTCTATATATTGAGAGAATATATAATAGAACACATGGAATTGTGAAGAAATAAAAATAAGCGTAAAAACCTTTAAGGACAAGACCCAACTCAAATATGTGGTACATAGGAGTTGGGGTGCCCCAGGCTCTGCTCCCATCCCCAGTCTTCAGGGAGCATCCCACCCTCCCTGCACGCACCCACGGGGGAATACACCCCATTTAAGGGGTTGATTCACTTGCGCGAGCCAGGTGCTGATGGGACCCCGCTGCGTGTGGGAGTGCAGGGCAGGCCAAGGGAGGGGGCTGGCTACTGTGCAGATTTGTGCTAGGATGGGGCTTTGGGCATCAGAGTGAAAGGAAGAAGTCTCCGAAAAACTCTCTAAGACTCAATTTAGAGTTTTAGAAAGCAGGTATTCTTTATTGCAGCATTGGACGCACAGGGGATCGCTCCACCTAGTGTGCGTGCCAAATCACGTAACCATAGGGTTAAATGCAAGTAGAGTATACATATTCATTACATTTCCGAGAAATAATCTAAATATTCATGTTATTTCCCGGAATTCATTAACATATGCAAATGTCCCCAACGCATGCGCCCTTGTGCTCTTTGGTAGTCTTTTGGGGTCCTCTGGTGGTCGTCGATAGTCTTCATCACGATGCCCTCTGGTTGAACTCAGTCTTCACGCATGCTCCGTTAGTCCCTTGGCTTAGTTTACATGTTTTTCACTTGTAACAAGCTAGCTTATTCCAGTATACCCTTCCCTATCAACCCTGCAAGGTTAGCTTCTCCATCTAATTAACGTAAAGTACAAAGTTTCAAGGTTCTTTTATCTATTGAGTGTCCAGCCTAGCTATTCATGAAGCATTCCTAACCCATCTACATCATTCGAACCAAGGAATCTCATGTCTCTTCACTGTTCCTTTCCTTCCTTATAAGGTTGTTCCGTTTCCGTGATTACTGCTCACTGGAGCCTAACAATGCTTTCAAGATACACAATTTATCTACATACCTACAAACACAACAGCTGTTAGTTACCTAACTTTAAACAACAAATCTTAACAAACTACATCCCCTATATAATTTTGAGACTTATGATATTGCTCCCTATCAATCCCCCCTTTTCTTTTGAGGGTATATAGTTAAAGCTATATCCCTCAGTAAATTAAACTCCTTTGAGACCATAGAAGGCGAACTTCACTGTAGTTCTTACATTAGTCTCACTCTCTCAGAACTTTGATTTCCAATTACAGAACAACATTTCCAAAAACACTGTACTATTACATATATGCAAACAAAGCCTAATATAACAATCATAAGAATACCTAACAACTTTTTCACCCGTTGACTAAGGTCGGGAATCCATGAAGTTAACCATTTGAATGTTTCCCCTAATCCATATGAAGTGTCATCCTTCTGTATTTCATGAAGTATTTTTGTTTGTTTCCAGATTTCCTCTAGATCAGTAGAAATTCTACCCCTTTGATCTACATATACACAACCGCTTGTGTTTAGCATTGTGCATACTCCTCCTTGAGAGGTTAACATCTTATTTCAATTAGAATAATTTCCAACAAAATCAGTCTTTGTTAGGCATCTGATTTTGTCCATTCCTCTGGGGGGGGTTACACCGTTGTACAGAGGTACAATATTTTTGTTCTAGAGTTCGGGTCTTAATTATCCATTCCTGTTCTTTCATTTCCCTACTTACGTTAAAAGAAGTGTTTCTCCACAGAGTGTTCCAAGATATACTATCTGGTATAGGGATTCCAATTAAAGGAACTCCCCTCTTTGAGTGCTCCGGAAAATGAGTACAGGCCCAACAGTCTGACTTATTAGTGATCTGGACTGTTCTTTGTAACAAGTCTATATGTAGGTTTCTTTTCCATGGATTCCCTGACCCCTCATGGAGTAATTCTATCCAAAAGCAACAAAGGAATATCAAGTCTCTTAGTGTTTGCATTCCTTATTCAAGCTAATATCAGTGTATAATACATGCAAGTCCCATGCGTAATTTACTGCATTCGAGAAAGTTTCAACTTTAATGGTCCTGTCCTCTCAGAAGTCCATTCTCCAGGTGGAGCTTTCTTCACACGCGTATGGTGTATCCAGGGTGTCTGCTCCTTGATCTTGATGGCAGTAAAGGTCATCAACAACACCTGGAACGGTCCCTTCCACTTTTCTTCCAGAGGTTGACCTGCAAAAACTTTAACATAAACCCAATCCCCCGGCTTAAAAGGGTGAACCGGTTGGTCTAGGCCCCTAGCTATGGTTCCTAAGACAACCTTTTCTATTTGGCCCAATTGTTTTCCTAGAGCAATCATATACTGTTGCAAATATCCTTCTCCTAACTGATTCAAATCTTCTCCTCTGTATTGCAATTGGTATGGCCTTCCAAACAGAATTTCAAAAGGACTTATGCTTTCCTTAGTTCTTGGTTTTGTTCTGATCCTAAGCAATGCAAGTGGAAGCGGTTGATACCAATATAGATTAGTTTCTTGACAAATTTTAGCTAGTTGTTGTTTTATCAAATGATTCATCTTCTCAACCTGCCCACTTGCTTGGGGTCGATGTGGCATATGTAACTGCCACTCAATCCCTAGCATTTTACTAAGTTATTGAACTATTTGTGCGCAAAAGTGAGTACCTCTATCTGATGATATTACTGCTGGTATTCCAAATCGAGGTATAATTTCATTCAGCAATACACGGATGACTTCTCGAGCTTTATTTGTTCTGCAAGGGAAAGCTTCTGGCCAACCTGAGAATGTGTCTGTTAACACTAACAAGTACCGATACCCCCTTTTTCTTGGGAGTTCGGAAAAGTCTATTTGCCATTGTTGCCCTGGGACGTTACCCTTTCCAATTGTCCCTACCTGAACCCTATTGGTTGCGTTAGGGTTATTTTTCAAACAAATTTCACACTGCTGCGTTACTTGTTTCACCACAGTATACAAATTACGACCTACTATTCTTTTGTTCAAATCCTTGTACAAAGCATCTGCTCCCCAATGAGTTTTGCTGTGCTCATCTAAAATTAATTTCCACAATATTCTGGAGGGTATTATAATATGTTCATCTGGTGTATATACCCATCCGTCATCTTTTCCTTTCCCTCCTAAGTTGTCAATCAAATTCCTATCTTCCTTTGAATATTTTTCAGAGCCTAAATTTAATTTTAACACTTGAAATTTACCGTCTGGAATCAAAGCCAATGTTTCAACTTCTGTCTTTTCTGCGGCTTGCCTGGCCTCATGATCTGCCAATTTATTTCCAATTTCCTGTTCAGTGTTACCTTTTTGGTGTCCTCTGCAATGCATAATAGCCACTTTCTCTGGCAATTTTACAGCTTTTAGGAGTTGTAAGATTTCTTTTGCATGTTTTATCTGTTTTCCTTGGGCTGTAAGCAATCCTTGTTCTTTCCAAATGGCTCCGTGGGTGTGTACCACTCCAAAGGCATATTTAGAATCAGTCCATATATTAATTTTCTTCCCTTTTGACAATTCTAGGGCTCGAGTCAAAGCAATTATTTCAGCCTTCTGTGCAGATGTCCCAACAGGTAAAGATTTAGCCTCTATTACCTTATGGGTGGTAGTCACAGCATACCCAGCCTTACGTTCTCCTTGCTTCACAAAGCTGCTCCCGTCTGTGAACCATGAGTCCTCAGCATCCTGGTGAAGTGGTTCTTCTTTTAGGTCTGGTCGACTTGAATAGACGGCTTCCATTGTCTCCAAACAGTCATGCACCACAGGTTCTGAGGTACCTCCACTGAGGAAAGATGCTGGGTTTACAATATTAGTAGTCTGTATATTAACATCATCCTGCTCTACCAAGATAGCTTGGTATTTCAAAAATCGAGAAGGAGAGAGCCAGTGATTCCCCTTTTGTTCTAATACTGCTGAAACTGTATGAGAGACCAATACCGTCATTTTCTGACCCATAGTAAACTTGCGACCTTCCTGAATGTTGAGGACGACCGCTGCCACTGCTCGCAGGCATCCGGGCCATCCTTTACTCACTTCATCTAACTGTTTGGAGAAGTATGCAACCGCTCTCTTGTGGGGTCCTAATCGTTGAACAAGCACTCCCAGCGTTATGCCCTGTCTTTCATGAGAAAACAACCAAAAGGGTTTTGAAATATCTGGGAGGCCTAAAGCTGGGGCTCTCATAAGTTCCATTTTTAACTTTTGAAATGCCTTCTTTGCTTCCCCAGTCCAAACTAGTTTTACCGGGTTTTCTTTCAGTAGTTCATACAGTGGTTTCACTAAAAGTCCATACTCATATATCCATAATCTGCACCAACCTGTCATTCCAAGAAAGGTCCTGAGTTCTTTTACCATCCTGGGTTCCGGTGTGTGGCAAATAGCTTCTTTTCGTTCCTCTCCGAGTTCTCTTTGTCCTCCCGAGATTTCAAATCCGAGATATGTCACTTGTGATTGTACCAGCTGAGCTTTCTGTTGAGAGACTCGATATCCACGTAATCCCAAAAAGTTAAGCAAACTTACAGTCCATTGCACACATTCTTTTTCTGTTTCTGTAGCAATTAAAAGATCATCCACATATTGTAATAGAGTACCGCCTTGTGATGGGGGATTCCAAGCTTCAATCTCTCGTGCTAATTGATTACCAAAGATAGTAGGACTATTCTTGAATCCTTGGGGTAACACTGTCCAGGTTAATTGGGTCTTTCGTCCTGTATCGGGATTTTCCCACTCAAATGCAAATAATTTTTGGCTTTCTTTTGCCAAAGCCAGACAGAAAAAGGCATCTTTTAAATCCAGTACGGTAAACCATATTTGACTATTCTTTAATTTAGTTAGCAGTGTACAAGGATTCGCTACCACAGGGTGTAAGTCTTCTACAATTTTGTTTATTGCTCTCAAATCTTGAACCAATCTGTAACTTTTGCCATCCGGCTTTTTCACAGGTAAGATAGGAGTATTATATTCTGACTCACATTCCACAAGTAGTCCAAATTGCAAGAAATTGTCAATTATTTCTTTGATTCCCTTTCGATCTTCTAGCCTCAATGGATACTGTTTAATTCTAACTGGGCCAGCCCCTGGCTTTAATTCTATCTTTATTGGTGCTGCATTTTTGGCCTTCCCAGGTATCCCGGAGGCCCACACCCCTGGGTATACCTGATCTAAAATTTCTTGGGGTATTTGCTTTGTTTTTTCAGCTTGTATTAGAGCCAGACTTAAGACTTCGATTAATTGTTCATTTTTAATTTTAAATTCCATCCTATCTCTTTTGAATGTTATTTCTGCTCCCAATTGTTCTAATAAATCTCGCCCCAATAGGGATTTTGGAGAATTTGGCATATACAAAAACTTATATATCCCTATTTGTTTTCCTAACTTGTATTTTAGCGGCTGTAAAAAGAAAGCTTTCTCTTGTTGGCCAGTAGCTCCTATTACAGTCACAAAATCCTTATCCACAGGTATTAATTCTTGGTTTAATACAGAGTAAGAGGCACCCGTGTCCACCAAAAATTCATCCTCTTTACTCTGCTTTCCTAGCTTCATTTTAACCAGTGGATCCGCTAGGATAGATTCCCCAGGTCCCCGTCAATCCCCCTTAACATGTGCCTGTATCCTCCCTTTCTCTTTCCGTCTCTCTGGACACTCATATTTCCAATGCCCCCTCTGTCTACACCATGCACATTGGTCCTTTCCCAAAGGCCTCTTAAGTCCCATACTTCTAAATCCTTTATTTTCTTGTAACGCCTCTACCAACGCCCGCTTGTCTTTCCTTCGGTCCTCCTCCTCCCTATTACTGAACACTCTCCATGCTTCATCTAGTAAAACCTCCAAATTTCTCCTTTCTGCCGGCCTTAATTTCTGCAGCTCCCTCTGGATATCACTTGCTGACTGCCCAATGAATAAAGATACTAACTGGTGGATTCCTATCTCCGATCCCGGATCTAAAGGAGTGTGCCGCCTCATAGTGTCTCGTAATTTATCCAAAAATTCTGAGGGGGTTTCCTTGGGACCCTGCCGAACGGCATATAGGGCTGACCAGTTGATTGTTTTTGGAATAGCCCGCTCCATTCCCCTTATAATCCAATCCCTGTAAGAATTCAACAACCGAAGGTGGGCCCCTTTATTCAGATTCCAGTGCGGATCTTGTAAGGGAAAGTGTTCTCTTATATCTTCCCCAGTACTCTTGAGCTGATCCCTAGCCAGATCTTGGGCAGTTTTTAAGATTAACTGTTTCTCAGTTTCTGTCACCTGATCCAATAATAATTGGATATCACCCCAATCAGGATTGTGCTGTTTTATTAAAAACTGGAAATGTTTAGTCACCCCCACAGAGTCACTTCGGTAACCCTTTGCCACATTTTTCCATGTTTCAAGATCAAATGAGGAAAAGGGAACCTTTATTAAAACAGGCTCTGCTCCTGGTCCCACTGCTTCCCTCAGTGGTGCCTGCACCACTGCTTGCTCTCTGCTTCGAGTGCGAGGTATAGCAGAGGTATAGCTACGTTCTAGCAGATCTCCCACTCCGGGATCTCTTATTTTTCCTAACTTTACACATCTCTGCCCTATGCTGCATGCTGAACAACACCTCTTCAACTTTCCTTTTTTTTCTTTCTCATTTTCCTTTTCTAAAGCCAATATCAGGGGATCTTGCGGGGCCAGATTAATACCACACTCTTTTTGCCATTCTGGGTGGTTCCTTAAAGTGAAAAACATATCAGCATAAGCAACCTCATCCCATTTTCCTTCCCTTCTTAGAAATAACATTAGTTGCAACAAAGTGTTATAATTCAAAGTTCCATTAACAGGCCATTTTTCTTCGTCCTCTAGTTTGTATAAGGGCCACCACTGATTGCAATATTTTATCAGAGTTTTCTTACTAAGATCTCCCCCCCCAATTTCCTTCCAGTGACTCAAAATACAACCTAAGAGGCTCTTTTTCACAATGCCTCCACTCTGTTGACCTCCCATCCTGCTTGCCTACACAAAGAGTAGTTAAAATTAGATTTAAAATCACTAAAATTTTACAGATATCCTCTGATTGCACCAAATATACTCCAATATAAATATGGGGTACAACTATTTTCAGTATGTAGGGAACATTTTTCTCAGACACTCATACATATGTCATTTCATCCGCTTCGTTCGTCTCCGGCCGCTCTCCTCGCGGAGAACACGGAACCGCGGATCAGAACTCCACACTCGCTTCGCAGCTGCGCTGCGTCTCACACGTACAATGCAGACACTCAGTCACACAAACAGGCCCGTTACGCTTCTCACTCACACCACAAACTGTACCAATTACAATAATAATCAAGCTCACATATAGCATAAATCGTTAACCGTAAACCATTTGCCACAAGTCCACACAGATCAGTTTAAACCATAATACACGGTACCGGATTTTACAACAGATGACTATAATTATGGCAATGCCACATACAACTCCTATCACTACAGTTAGGAGACCCCAAGGCACTTGATGATACCACCTTTCCAGGGGCGAGCACCAATGCTCCCTACCTCGCGTAGGACGTCTCCTCACGACTTACAGGTATCCCCTTACTCCCAAATTGGCCAAAAAGTTAAAGAATACCTTTATCAAACAGATAGTCCTTTGTCTGCTCCTGCGGTGATCCGGATGAGGCGAGGAGTCCCTCCGGAGAAGTCTCCGGGGATACCCAAGGGAGTCCTTTTTCTCAGCGGGTCCCGCAGGTAAGCAGAGGAGGTCCCATCTGGGGTGCCAATCTGAAACGAAGAAGTCTCCGAAAAACTGTCTAAGACTCAATTTAGAGTTTTAGAAAGCAGGTATTCTTTATTGCAGCATTGGACGCACAGGGGATCGCTCCACCTAGTGTGAGTGCCAAATCACGTAACCATAGGGTTAAATGCAAGTAGAGTATACATATTCATTACATTTCCGAGAAATAATCTAAATATTCATGTTATTTCCCGGAATTCATTAACATATGCAAATGTCCCCAACGCATGCGCCCTTGTGCTCTTTGGTAGTCTTTTGGGGTCCTCTGGTGGTCGTCGATAGTCTTCATCACGATGCCCTCTGGTTGAACTCAGTCTTCACGCATGCTCCGTTAGTCCCTTGGCTTAGTTTACATGTTTTTCACTTGTAACAAGCTAGCTTATTCCAGTATACCCTTCCCTATCAACCCTGCAAGGTTAGCTTCTCCATCTAATTAACGTAAAGTACAAAGTTTCAAGGTTCTTTTATCTATTGAGTGTCCGGCCTAGCTATTCATGAAGCATTCCTAACCCATCTACATCATTCGAACCAAGGAATCTCATGTCTCTTCACTGTTCCTTTCCTTCCTTATAAGGTTGTTCCGTTTCCGTGATTACTGCTCACTGGAGCCTAACAATGCTTTCAAGATACACAATTTATCTACATACCTACAAACACAACAGCTGTTAGTTACCTAACTTTAAACAACAAATCTTAACAAACTACATCCCCTACATCATTTTGAGACTTATGATACTGCTCCCTATCAAGAGAGTAGCAAGAAGGGAATTGGGAAGGACGACAGGAGCCCCTTCTAGCACTAAAAAGAAAGAGCCTGGTGAGTTACAAGCAAAAAGAGCTTACAGGATTCGAAAAAAGTATGAAAAGTTATGAGCAAAAAATAAATAAAATAAACAGGCAGGGAGCCATCACAAGGGAAGAAGAGAAAGACTCCAGTGTGTCAACATAGCTGCATGGAGGTAAGAGCCAGAGAAGCTGTTCAGAGCGGTGGCTTATGCCCGAATCCTGTTTGTGCACATTTGAAGTATCACTGCTCTCTACCTCTGCAAACTTTCTGAGTTTGCTGGAGAACTTTTCTGAATGGCCCTTACAGGAGCTTGTCCAGAAAGAATTTCTCATTAGACCCCTTTAATTTGCTATAGCTCTGAGATGGGACACGCTGTGACTGACACACTAAATGGGGTATGAAAAAAATATTAAGGAAATTCAGAAGTACAATTTATGGGAGATTCCTCCCTGTAATGTAACCAAACTATTAAATTTCTTCATGAAACTTCTGAAGCACATTATTTTTGGCAGCGAAATTGAGGGACTGCCAAGTGCCTGAGAAATATAGGTGACGGGGCAATTAAAGTGAGTGGCAGCCGCAGGATGACAGTCGCTGGAGAGATATCACCTGTGGAACCTGCTCCTGAACTGACAAGCATTAATGCTTATTCCTCATACTTAGTAATCTCTAAGCTACATGAGTAGTTAAAAATTGACACAGCTGAAAATTTGTCTCAGTTGCACCCAAGCAATGCCCACATCTAAGGATACAATACAAAAATATCCTCCATTTACAGAAGGATAATGCAACATAATGGCTTAAACAAATATTGCGAGATGAACACGGAGGAGAGAGCTATAGGGGGATGTATGTGACTTATTCCTCATGTCATGAAACCTTCGCCGTGTCTTGTTGATCCAGCTGTTTTTACACTGTCCGTTCAACATTACCTTTGTCCTTTAAAATTTAGAGAGACATACCTACCAACCACAGCAACAAATTAGGAGGAGATTAGAGAGCCCCTTATCTACTCACAGGATCCATTTTCAAATAATCTGCCCCAGCTTTTCATAATCTGAGTTTATTCAGACACCCAAAAGGGCTCATAAATACAGGTCATTCTGATAAATTTTCTCACCTTGTTTACAGTGTTGTTTCCCTAAGAGAATTGTGCTTTTCCTCCACCCTGGGGACTCCTGCGAGATCACAAGCTGGAGACACCCTTTGCAATCCAGCCCAGCAGATCGCGGGGCTCATTGCAACCACACACAGAAATCCATCTGCTCAGGGTGGGACCTAACGTGTGCCTACAGCTCAGAGGGGGGAAAATCAGCGGCCAAAGCGTTAAGTCCCTCCATCCGCCAGAGGAGAAAGGCAGGTACCCTTGAAGGCTGGGGGAGGAAGGGCCCTCTCTTTAGCCTGCCACAGCTCTGATCCATGGTCTGAGCTCACCCACTTGGTCCTGCCTGCAGTCAGTGGAAGATGGCAGGCATGCCCGAAGGGATTTGTTTCCTCCTAAGCCAGCTGGCATGAAGCACCATGAAGTCTCATTTCCAGGCACCTGGAGATCCGCAGGTTACACATCTGCACGCAGAAAACACCGGGGAATCAAAGAATGGTTTGGGTTGGAAGGGACCTTCAAAGATCATTTAGTCCAACGTCTTTCACTAGGTCAGGTTGCTCAAAGCCCCATACAACCTGACCTTAGACACTTCCAGGGATGGGGCATCCACAATGTCTCTGGGCAACCTGTTCAAGTGTACTATACACACAAGGAAGCTAAGCTGGAGGTGACTACATCACCCTCAAAACATACTGAAAAGCTCAGACCTTGGGCTCAGTCTGGTGAGACCAAGGCATTTCAGCCCGAGTATCTCTTGCAAACAGGCATAGGTCACAGTCCATGCAGGGGGACAGGGTCTGCTGTGACAGCCACCAGCCAGCTCCCTACCAGCTTCTTCATCTCTGCCTTCCCCCCAAAAGTCATGCACCAGGAACCTCTTCTTTTTCCCTGGAGCCCCTTATTTTCAGGTTTACCTTCATTGTTCGCTTGCATACCCGTGTGATCCCTTTTACTTCTATTTTAAGATGAAGATTTACTTATTATTCAGCTTTCATTTATGAGGCAGTGGTCGTTTGTCACGAAGTATGTATCTCTATAAATATTACCACGTGGTTGTCACCCTCACTTGTTTGGTAGAGGGTTTTCTGACACCAGCAAAAGATAAAGTCAACAGCAGATCCAGTGCCTGGGCACGCAGCCTCCCTCCGGCACAACACTGGAGTACCACGGCCAGGCTTACTTACGCTTACTGCAACAGGGAGATCAGATGGTTCTTCTTTCTGTAAGAAGCTGAACTTGGGGGTTGAACAAAAGGGTCACAATAAACACATTAGGACAAGCTGATATTGGGTTCACTGGTATAGACTCAAACACTCAGGTAAGTATGAGTGAAAAGCGTGACACTGCCCAAACAAGAAAATCTGTGGTCTAAACGGAGGCTACAACTACACTGATGTAAATATGGAAGACAGCTCATCTTTAAACACGGTTTTAGTCCCACTGTCAGTGAGATTTATTTCACTGCTTTACAGAATTGGGATTTAGGTAAATACCTCCATGTATATTACACAGGTAAGAATTTTAACATGGAGCTTTTTCAGCCAGTAATGCTTTTCAGATTGATAATTCTGATAAACACTATTAAATAATGACTAAACAGTAAAGACAGTACATTTATTCAATGCTTTTTCATATCAACCCCAACAGGACCTAAGAGTTGTCAGGGCTTAGTGAGCCTGAACATTTAAGTAATCCGAAGGAAAAAGGAGGCCAGAATCAAGTCTGCATGCTCAAACCAGGAATGAATATCTAAGTATACTGGAAGAGGTAATATTTATCTGTTTTTTTTTAATTAATTGTAATTTTAATTAGTATTTCAGTGCTCTGCAAACTCACAAAATGGAGTCTTGTTCACTGCGGGCTCTTTTCGAGGTGTTGGGCACCTCTGGTGACAGCTACAGATTTTCTTCCTTCTGACCTGAACCTTTGGGCTGAAACAGAGCTTTGTGGCTCTCTCTGTAGTGGCTAGAGGGCAACCCCCCAAACCCTCCAAATTCACCTGACTCCAGGAGCTGGGGCTGAGAAACAACCAGCTAACCGCTGGTTCCCAGGGTCCCCCCCTAAGCCTAGAGGGAGTATCCTGCACTCAGTCAGCGCAGAGGTGATGGATGATGTCTATGCCTGACAGCGTCAGAGCGAGACACTACACCAATGGCCTGCAGAAAAGCAGAAAACATCCTCCACCAGTGTGGTGAAATAAGCTGGCCCTAAGATACAATTGCCATCTATGCAATGCTTAAGGTAAGCTGCCATTTATGTAGCTAATCCAAACCAGCTCCTATTGGGTTTGCACAAACATTGCCAGCAGAGATGCACAAAGCCTCAGAGCAAGACAGGGGAGCATCATAGTTCTCAGCAGTGTATTTCTTGCAGTCTGTAACATACATTAACAGACAAGGAGAGTCAGTGAATCCATGTATCCACTGTAAAAGCCTGGTCTCGCTCCTAACTTGTTTTACTGGGAGCATTTTTTGTCAAGTAATAAACATCCCTCTAATTAAAAACTATGGCCCCAGTCCTGAGCTGCACCCTATGCACCCCAACAGTATTGAGGACTGCAAAGTTCAACTTGCACGTGCAACCACCAGATAGATGTTTATTTGCCGCATGTTGCATAGTTATACAACCTGCACATTCATATCAAAACCCTAATATTTAAAACAGAAAAATCAGTTCAAGATCCCTTTCAAAAGCAAGCAGGACAAGAAAGCAAACCAGAAAAAAAAGCAGAGCCACCCTGTGCCACATCGTGTGCAAGGAGCCCTGAACCTGCTCAGTGCATGAGCTGGAGCATTTATATCCCATGGGATGTTCAGCTACAGATTGGACTCTGCCAATTGTGAATGGCCTTTACCTCTCAGCTCTTTGGGCCTGAGGAAATTATTTAGGTGGCATCTAACCCAAAGCCAGGGGATTTTAACTCAAGGTGCAGTCTGAAAGATGGGGAATATCCTTAAGGAATTACTGAAATAATTAAGAAGAAAACAACAAAATATCCCCAGCTCCAGCTCCTTCTGCCAGTCTGCTCCTCACTGTCGTTCCCATCCTCTCCCTGTGCTCTTTTCATGTCACAAATACTTTGAACAGTTATTTAGCCCAAATACCAAAGAATTGGAACATAACAACATGAGCAGGTACAGCACTATTTTTCTGGTCAGTAATTCAGTTTCTTGGATCGTCAGGATAAACTACGCGGCCTTGGAGAGTATTCATCCACTTGGGAACTGGATTACAGCCTCATAAAACAGCACAGCGCTCCTATTATCACCTATATAAAGCTGCCATCATTCTGGAACAAATAGGTGGAAGTAGTCAGTCACCAAGTATCCAGAGTTGAAGCGAAGAATAATAAACTGACATACAGTTCTCAAGAAATTCTTCACAAGGAAGCAGATTTAATGCCCTGAAAGCGAGGCTTTTACACACACAAAAACACACACTCATCTTTTTTATGACCATCTTATCTAAAGCACTGAGAGCTCTGTAAAGACGGGATCCAGGTGCAACGCTCTCTGAATAGCTGATGATGACAATGCATCCCTTGTATTATCCTCTCTCGCAAGAGGATGCCCGAGAAGTTTCTCAGCATTTATAAGCTAGAAAAGGATCTGGGTTTGTTGCAGCCACCCAAGATTGTACCTGGCTCAATACAAAATCATGGCTGATTAAAAACATCTCACTGTAGGTTTCAGCAGCTTGCGGTGGGAAAATGAGCTGGTAAAGATAAGCTCTTCCACAATTTCAGCTGGACCCTGTTCTGACTCCACTGCTGAGCCACTCCGAGCATTGAGCAAGTCATTTTCAACTTCTTTGTGTATGTATAAAAAGGGACAGGCAAAAATCTTTGGGCAAGTCCCTATAGACAGTGATGTGTAAGTGTGATGTGCTGTCACTATTTTTTGTCCTCTGGGTATGGGGATGGATAATCACCACAGGGGACCAGGCGTTTGCAAAATAAGGATGCACAACCCATTTAAAAGGCCTGTTACCAAAAAGACCAGCTCCTTTTCCTTTTTGGAAATGCTCACAACAGCTGTTTCACAAGGATCATCAGTTAAGACCTACCTTCAGGACCACATCACCGTGGAAAAATAGTATCATTTAAGGCCTAGCATCACTGCTCCCAAGTTCATATCTCCAGCATCCAAGGGCTTGGGAGGAGGCAGGCTTCCCTCACAAGGACCAGCTCGGCCTGTGCACAGGCACCAAGAGGGGACACGTTCCTCTCCTGCCTCCCTCTGCCCTCTCCCCGCTCCCAGCCCTTTGCTCCTGCGGCTTGCCTTGTGCCGGTGAGTGGCAGACCCTCTGTGAGCCACTTTCCCTCACATAATTGCAGAAAACT